>NW_019744109.1:545416-676089 GCF_002891405.2 Cryptotermes secundus
GCTCGACTGAACTCACCCCTCTGATCTGTAACTTTCAGATTACTTCTAGCAGAATAACTTTTGACAATGCGCTACGTTTAATTACCACCCGCTGACCGTTACGTCGCGCGAGCAACTGGGAGACATAATCTGCGAGGCAGAAGTAAAACCGCATTTATGGGGAGCGCCCCCCACAGGGCGCACAGAGAACGTGCCCTCCAAGGGCAACAGGAGGACGTACGGTCTCACGAAAGAGAAAAGCAAGTTTCCTGAGGGCCCTAAGTTCCCCACACATCACTCATATCTTCATTAATACCCGAAACAAGCTTTCAGAATACTTGGAAACTAATTTGAGATAACGCAATCTTAATAAAAAAGTAAACCCGTCTCTCTGACTAATTAATTAAGTACTATGCCATGAAGTCATGGAGGAGTGGAGGTAGATCTCCACCATTCTTGACCTCGGAACTAAATGGAGTTAAAGAGATTCACGCCCCGGCCGCTCTACCCCGTGTACCCATTGCATAGGAGGCTGGGAGGACCACAGAGCTCGTCTGGACGCTGCTGAGAAGAGAAAATTCTTGATTAGAGCGGGAATGGAACTCCGACCTCTCGGACTTCCAGCCCTTAGCCACCATAATCCTGATATGTTCGTGAACCCTCAGATCTTGCAGATATCATTGTCACTCAGAGTCACTGGGTTTTTGGACTTTGCCCATCGTCCGGTATTCGTCCACTGATTTAGATTTCCTCTACCTAAAGGGGCCCATACACGTAAGAGTCTGGCTCGCGAGTGTGATTCGGCTCGGGCTTCAATGAGCCAAACTCGTCCGTATGTGGGATGCAAAGTTGAAAGTCATATCATGCGTTTGTGTTGAAATTAATCCGAGCCCGGCTCCCGAGTCAAGCTCGCCGAGCCGGACTAGCAAGCCAGACTCATATGTGCATGGGCCCCTTAAGGGACCCAACAGAGAAGCTGTCTCTCCCTTCACCAGAGGACTGAAATAGATTAAGTTTCCGAAACGTGTTCTCTAGAATACCAGACGATGTGCAAGGTTCAAAAACCCAATAATTCTGAGAATCATAAACCATTTTCAGAACCCTTCAGAATCCAGTCCTTGTCACTGCTTGCCACATGTCCTCCTCCTTTAAAGAAAGTACAGGATGGGGCGCAGAAACTTCCTTTTTGTGAAGGGAGGGGAGGTCGCAGAAAAGTGGGGATAGGCTCGGCGAACGCAGCAGTCGCGGAAGTTTCTGTCTAATACCCCTTAGTACGAAACATGANAGTCGCAGCAATACTTTACCACGAATTCGAGAAAGTTTCCAGTGGAACATTTTCACGAGCTTCGCGCAGCTTCACAGCGTCTAGCTCCACGTCACACTCGACCTCAGCCCGCACCTAGCCCGTGTTCCTGTATCAACTCGTGGAGTTCGGCAACTTTGTTTTATTCGTAGGGTGGGGTGAGACAGAATACACTTGATACCTCGGCCAAGAATGCATCTATTGCACTAAACTCCGACGACGACGATGATGATGATGATGACTATGCAACAATTTGTGAGATGATAACAGGCAGGGGAAACGGCAGGAGGCGGAGAAAACCTGCCCCAATACAATTTTGTCCGACATAGATCCCACATGTCATGACCTGGGATCGAACCCAGGCGGCAGAGGCTATTCTGTTACTTTCCATTCATCCGTAGTTCCGGAAAGAAGGATAAAGCGATCTTAGCTACGCAAATAAAAAAACTGTGAAAGGGAAATAATAAAGCACACTTCATTAAAAATGTACACATACGGAAATCGGGTTATCAGAGACAAAGCTCTTATTCATGAATTAATTTCGGGACGGGCCCCTCGTGAATACTAAGGTACACCCTGTACATTCAAGACACTGGCTTCACCCTGACAGATATACGTATATGTCCGATTTTTTTTATTGCTAGTGGGGTGGGACTAAGTCCCTTGTACTGCGGCCACTTCTGGTCTATTGTACCATATATGTCCGATACTAAGCGATCAATTTTGTTCGGGGGACGGGACGCTATTCGGGATTGGTGTTTAACCTTGAGCTCACGTATAAACACCTGAATGGGAGACATGCAGTAAATAATAAATAAATCAATAATCATTTCGCACACCAGCAGGACGGGATGGCGTAGTCGGTGAAGCGACTAGCTACGGAATGGACGACAAAGGGGTAGGAGTTCGAGTCCCGGTAGGTTCAAGAATTTTCTCTTCTACAACTCCTCCAGACCGGCTCTGGAGTTCACCCAACCTCCTATCCAATGGGTACCGGGGTTTTTTTCCCCTGGGGTAAAGCGGCCGGGGTGTGAAGCTGACCACTCACCTCCAACTATTGCAGAGGTCAAGAAGATGTGGATCTATACATCCGCTCCCCACATATGCCTTTATGGCGTAATGCTTAATTAGTTAAGCACAGGAACGACTTACCTATCTAGCAAGACGGAGTTCTTGCATTAAGTGTAATCTCAAATGAATTGAATAAAAATTTTGAAAACTGGCATTTGTAATGTAACATTTGAGGTTCTCACTGTAGAGGTGATGAAGAGTTCTGTCTTCTGGGATATAAAGCCGTGTGGAGTCCAATTGGGTCCACTCTGCACGGCGGCCACTGATTGGCCTATTGTACGTGCCCCGGATGATTATGATGATGGAGAATTTGGTGGAATGAAGATTGGCAGGGGAAATCGAAGTACTCGGAGAAAACCTACCTCAGCGCCACTTTGTCCACCACAAATCCAATTTGACCAGACCCGGGTTTGAACCCGGTCCGCCGAGGTGGGAAGCCAGCAACTAACCGCTTGAGCTATGGCGCGGCCTACAAAGCCGTGTAGTCCGTTGAAATATAACAGACGTTTCGGTGGAACATGCCGTCTCCTTCTTCAGATTATTAGAATAAACAGAGGAACAAGAAACCAGCACGAAAGCAGTTGTCAAGCAGAGATTTCATGTTGGTTTCATGCTTGGCTTATTCTTCGACCTTGAAGATGGAGGTAACGTGTTCCACCAAAACGCAGGTCGGCTTCATACGAACTACATGGCACTATATCCCAGAGATAGAACTCTCTGGCATTTGTGATATTTAGCAACTATGATTTCATAACACAACGACATCAAATTATAATGAAAATCACCTTCAGCTCCTTTTTCTCGCTGCACTGCTAATGACGCAGCAGCTGAACACAGAAAACACGGAAGAGAAACGAACGTATTATTTCCTGTGTCTCATTGCTCGAGGGGAACCACACAGAACGTCTGAAGTATTAACAGCTTCAGAATTAGGTAAGCCGCACACCGGCATGAGTCAAGACACGAAGTCTGCGACATGGCGCAAAGAAAGTAGCACAGCTGAAACGATTGAGATTATGAAAACCACCGCACACCGGTCTGAGTCATGATGCTGACGTCGGTTTCAGGCTGATGTATCACGAATGAAGCAAGTCTGCGTCTTTTGTTCCATGTCTTGATGCTGAAGAGTAAACCAGGCAAGAAACTAGCATGCAGACGGCAGCAAAGTTGTTTTTAAAAAGTAATTAGGCTGTATTAAACAAAAAGGGAACTGAAGAAGGGCTAGATTGCGTCCGTTCATTACTTTCGGATGTCTGAAAAGACAGCTTGACCCATAAACCTGAGCAACAAAAAGATCAGAAATAAAATTGAGTTTTTTTTTTTCACATAAGAGTTTATTTATCCATCAACAACAGTTGATTTTCTAAATACATCCTGACAAAATAAGAGAAACATTTACGATGACGTCGACATTAAAAGCAGTGGCGACGGAGGGCGATGCTGAACAAGTAAACTCCTCGTGATCTAAATCACAGAGATGTGAACATGTTTGAATTTCAATAGGCAGAACGCATCACTCAGTTACGGTACTATACAATTCGTTAGTACCATACAACAGCCGGCTCTTGTTGACACACCTGACTGCGTTTCCAGGGTAATCAAGTGAAGGGTGAAGGGTGAAGGACTTGCAATTAGATTGTCCGTTCCATATTTTTTTCTGTCTCGTCGTCCGGTACACTTCGCTGTTGATATTCCTCTCCAGCATCAGCAGACAAAGCCACCGCAGTCTCTCAAGCTAGGCCTTCCTGGCACTTCAGAGCTAACTCTGCCTGTCATCAGGTCAATATCAGTGACGCATTGCTTTTGTCAGTCCCCTGTCCTTCAACAACACGACCAGCATGTTCGCCCTCTACACAAGGGCTCTGTAGTCGGGAGACAGGATAACCCAAATAAGAGTCTTCGTTGTCTAACGCAAGTACGCAAATCAGTGAACGTGCAACAAAGTGCAACTATAAACAACTTAAACACAGATCATCACTCATGGAGCTGAGCCCTGCTTGAAAAGCCACAAATTCTGCAGTTACTCAAGCATTTTATGGAACCCGAAAGCTCATTACCGTGTTCACAAGAGCCCTCCAATGGTCCCTGTCCTGAGACAGATCAAACCAATCCATACCATTCCATCCCATCCTATCTCTCTAAGACCCATTTTAACATTGTCCACCCACTTACGCCTTGGTCTTCCCAGTGGTCTCTTTCCATCTGGCTTTCCAACTAATATCCTATATGCACTCATTTTCTCCCCCATTCGTACTACATACCTTGCCCATCTCATCCTCCTTGACTTGATCCCTTAGAAAGAGCTAATCTCAAACACTGGACAGCACATGTCAGTATATATTTTTTGTTTTAATTGTTCTTCCAGCCCATTCAGGTCCCTGGCCTCTTCTTCAGTTCTGTAATCATTTTTCACAGACGGTAGGACTCCTTGTAGGGGTGATCAGCCCGCCTGAAGGCAACACAAACACAGAATATACGCATATACACACCAAACATCCATGCCCTAGGTGGAATTCGAAACCACGATCCCAGGATCCGAGCAAGCGAAGACAGCTCATGCCTTAGACCGCGCGGCTACAGTGACCGGCCATGTCCGTATAACTACAGCTACATAAATGTCTGAGACCAGGCTTTGTCGAAGAGAGACAGCCAGAAAACATGCAATAAAAATCGTGATGAAACATTCACAGACTTCAAACTAAGACAGAAATGGAGGTGAAAATTTTATGCAACAAACTTAACTAACAAACCAGGTCCATGGAAACCTATGCAAAGGATTAAATGGACAATTTATGAAACCATCTGTGCCTACTGCTAGTGTCATCTGTGGAGTAAAAACTGAACCCTCGGTACTAAAACTTTATAGAAACCAATGGTAGAATTGATGAGCCTATTTTAAGTAAATTATTTTCAATACAATAATAACGTGGTTTCAATACTTTTTAAGAAAAGAGAAGACGTTAGGTTAGGCTTTAGAATCGTACATTTGAAAAGGTTACTCGTTAATGAATCTGCCTGGGTATTCTTCCAGATAACCTTATCTGATAAAGAAAGGCCAAACAAAAGGTGATTATAACATCCAACAGATCATAACTGGAAACTATTATGCACCAGACCGCACGCTGATATGTCTCATTTATCACTGCACAGCAGCGCTGTAGGGGTGACGTCACTGACACACAGGGTGGCTGAGTGACGGCAGTAATATTTTTTTATTTAGTTTCGTCATTTGTCTTACTCGTAGTGAAGCTGTCAAGAAGTCTCTACGCCTTCATGTAGCTGAAAACGTCTCATTAAAATGCTGAAATCTGTGTCACGCTACTGCAGACTCTCTTCTTTTCATATTCTAATGTTGATATGTTGACACCGTTCTTACTTGCAGTATATCTGCATCGCCGTCAGAATCCTTCAGTTGGAACTTTAAATATACAATGAAGACGTCTCGTCGTGACGTCAGAATGTCGTTAATGTTCAAAACGAAAATATTAAAAAGAATTAATCAGGCCTTTTTATGTTCGGCTGTAACATGTGTTCATTTGCCACACACTTTAACTTTCCCTTAATGGGTAATTGCTTTTTTTTTTCTTTGTGGACGCAGTTCAAATTGTCATACAGACAGTACTGCCATCTAGTGCCTATAACAATTATATGAAAACCAGGAGTGCCCACAAAATTATTCATTCTTTAAGCCAACCACATGGTAGCAAACATTTTTGTTTTTTCTGTATATAACTTAAATACTTACTTATGGAGTTGAGCCCTCCTTGAGGAGCCGTCAATTCTGCAGCTACTCAAGAATTTCCCAGCATTTTATGGAACCCGAAGGTTCATTATCGTGTTCACAAGAGCCCTCCACTGGTCCCTATCCTGAGCCAGATCAATCCAATCCATACCATCCCATCCTATCTCTCTAAGATCCATTTTAATATTTTCCACCTACTTGCGCCTTGGTCTTCAAAGCGGTCTCTTTCCTTCTGGCTTTCCAACCAATATCCCATATGCATTCCTCGTCTCCCCCATTCGTGCTACATGCCCTGCCCACTTCATCCTCCTTCACTCGATCATTCAAATTATTCTTGGAGAAGAGTACAAGTTATGAGGCTCCTCATTATGCAGTTTTCAGCAACCTCCTGTCACTTCATCAATGACAATAACACTAGCAATTATAATTTTTTTTATTTACGCGCTTACTTAACGATCAAAAGGTCAATCAGAAAGCCGGCACGAACAAAAGAAAAACGAAACAGACATAAACAAAAGCAAGATGGAAATAATAACAACTATATTAATATATAACATACTTAAAAATTAAAGCAATAACAATTCCTGACTCATGCAATACTCGTAATTCGATCCCACAGCAATATATACAAGAGACCAGCACCAATTCATGGGCTAGACTACATTTTATTACTGTATTACCTACATTTAACTGCAACGACACAAGTTTTATAGACTCGGAATTCCATGCAACAGAAGTCGTGAAAATTTTTTTCCCTCAACTCCTTGTTTTCTAAAGACCGAGGTTGAGGTACAAAAACAAATAACATTTTTGTGTCATCCGTGTGTCTGTTTTTGGTATTTACAAATTTTAATCGCATCTGCAATCAGTGACATAAAAAAGACAATGTAACTCGTCAATCCACTTGGGTGGTCTCGTCAATTATGTGGGTTAACCAGGGGTTCCATTGCATCAGTCCGGGAGATGATTAGACCAGTTAATCAGCGAATCTCTGAAGTTAAACGGATATCAATTTCTGTGCACATGTCAATGGACTGATCGAAACAGACAGTATCACAGTTAATTAAAGCCGGATACATACTGAAAATAACATAGGAGCAATTAAATTGCGTTAATAACTAAATGTTAGTTATTAGAGGTATGTAAATTTGATTTTCATATGTGGTTAAATGTGTTTATAAAACGTGAACAGGATTTGTGAGCCAACATTATCACATACACAAACTCGAATTATTGCTTCATACGCTGAAAAAAAAAATACACTATCAGAGCTTCTCCAATTCTAGAATAATTTCAAGATTTCTTTTCAAGAGATACTTTTTTTTTAATTTCTCGAATAGGAAGTTTCGTTTTGCATTCATCATTCCATTCCATTATTTTTTTTCTCAATTCGCTTAGTGCCGGGTGGAGTCCAACTCGGTCCACTCTGCACGGCAGCCACTGATTGGCCTATTGTAGCCTGCCCCGGGTGATTATGATGATGGAGAATTTGGTGGAATGAAGATTGTGAGGTGAAACCGAAGTACTCGGAGAAAACCCGCCCCAGCGCCATTTTGTCCACCACAAATCCCACTTGACCACACCCCGGGATCGAACACGGACCGCCGCCGTGGGAAGCCAGCGACTAACCGCTTGAGCTATGGCTCGGCCATTCCCTTCCCTTAGTCGCTCGGTCTGTTAAACTACTGACGGTCCGTTCTCTCTTATAGATGTGTTTCAGATGTGGAGTTCCTCTTCGAAGAGTGAGGAGTCGGTCTGTCAGTATATCGCTCTGTCGGGGCCTGGGTTACTGACTTACTGCTGGCAGCAGGTTCTTTATAAATTATGAAACAAACGCATGCTCCCCATTTCTGCCGAAATCTTGGGTGATTAATATGCCACTTGTGGCCTATTGTACCAGCCCCAGATGATAGGTGAGGGTGATTGTGGAGTAATTTGTGGAATGAAGATTGGCAGGGGAAATCGAAGTACTCGGAGAAAACCTGCCCTAGCGCCACTTTGTCCACCATAAATCCCACTTGACCAGACCCGGGCCGCCGCGGTGGAAAGCCAGCGACTAACCGCTTGAGCTATGGGGCGGCCAAGTTCACACCTCACAGCATTCATAAATTCTCCTGCACCTTAGTTTCTAGTTTATCTATCTTACATAGAAAGTCGGGGCACATAAACTTCCACATTAACTTTAAATACAATTCTTCGGTGAGCCCGAACATTACAAAATAAGACACGAACGTTTTCTCTGGTTGATAACATTTGGTTCTATTCAAGCGTAAGAAGACAATCGACAAGATATCAAATCAATAATAAAATATAAGGAATGGGTTATGTAATCGTTAAATAGAATTTATCTGGACTCGTTCAGATTAACAGTGGAATTAGTTCGCTGCTCTGAAGCGATTTCTCAGCAACTTCACCCACACGACACTTGCAACTTGCTCGTGTTTGATTCTTTTGCTGCTTCGTCTCGCTTCTTCTAAACTTCGCTCTTCCAAAGTTCAGATTTTTCCCCTTCCTTCCTTCCAATTTACTAAAGTGTGTCAGGCGATTCGTGTTCAATGAAGTGTTTGAGCAACCGGGCAGCAGAATCAACACAATTTCTCAGATCCGTAAATCGCATCACCAACGTCCAGCTCACAGCTCATTTTCATTTCAATCACTGCCTGTTTACACCATGTCTTCTGACAATACGATTTTCTGTTTCACTTATCTGCCAATATTACACACCAAGCAACTTAAAAATAACCCAGACACATTGCTTAAACGTCTGCAATTAATATAAATACACCAAAAACTCACTAATTCGCAATTCGCGATAATTCGGATACCTTTTTTGTCACATTACTTCCTCGATGATCTGCAAATTGTAGTACTCGTAAAATACCAGATAAAAAGTCAAAACACAAACCACAATAACTTCATTTTTAAACACTGTCGCAATAGTACTGTAACGTGTATGTGTGACAATTGACGGGATTTGGATTCGTAATTGGTTTTATTGACGAATTACAGATCGTAAGTACAAGAAACTACAGCGCTATCGCTAATCAATACACTTTACAAATCACTAGTGCACACGCTAATTCTTCTCAGCCTGTTTTGAGTAGCCGTTTCCTGATAACGGATCCTAACAATGTCCTCTGCTTAAGTCCTTATTGGTTGGCGAATGTCTCACAACTGACTGAGCTAGAGTCACAGTTATTTTACGACTGGCGGTTTGTCTTCGTGACAATCTGATTAGATTTATAACGATGGATTTTATCAGTCAATAAATCAACATCAAGATCACCGAGACATGTAAATCGTAGAGAACACATAATTTCGGGGATTGAATTCAGCTGGCTCAATGTCCAGCCTCTGTAGACACAACAACAAACCTTCAGGTTACAAAAAAATATGACGATTTCTTTAACTTACTGAGACACTATCAGCTCATAAAGGGATCTCCACCCTTGTGGAGTTATGCGTCGACGTATCTAGCAATATCGCCTTCTTAAAGCCCTAAGAGCAAGCAGCGGGACACCGTACAAGGAAAGGAACATTAGAAAAGCAGTCTGCATACTTACACGCATGAGAGGCAATTCTTTTAATTACATCACCATAAACGGAAGGTAATCTGCATATTATTTTATCCCTGTCAATTCCAATGGGCTTATTGCTTGCTTCTTCAGACTTCACAGTCTGCATGACCGACAGCTGAAGTCCATTAATTAACATTTACGAGCCTAGACTCAGATTCTAAGAGGGTAGTAAACGTATCAGATAAGGCAGTATGCTTAATTGAAAGAACGTTGCTTCTACTTTTCACTCTTGTTTTGTTATCAACAAACCATGCTGATGAATGGTGTTCTTCCAATAAAATCAATTAAAATTATCTTGACAGCCTGCAAAGAGTTCCCTTGTTCCGTGTTTATATCTATTTAAAATGTAGGGTCTGAAGTTTGGAGTACTGAATAAATCTCGTTCTTAGAGAGCACAGGATAAGGCAAGGGGAAAGAAGACACAAAGAGGGGTATAAAAAAAAAAGGGAAGAGTAGAAACCAGGAATGGTTTGTCGAATCCTTATTTTTTATTTTTTAGTGTCTCGATAATTCTGTCACATTAAGTAACACCGTACTTGCCGAGAAACAGAGAGACTAACAAAATAATAAATACTGAGAAAATTGAGATCGGTCAGGATGTAGCATGGCCTACTCAGACGTTATATAATTAGCGCTGATAAGTCGGAGGAACCAGAAGGGTGTGGTATGACCACTTCATGGTGACTTAACAGTTCTGTCATTATGTCCAATCGAAACGCATTAAATATAATCAACATATATGGCACGACATTAATTCAGAGAAATCTTATTGCGTCGCTTTAGTGGGACGAACGTGTCTTGAGTTTTAAAAACTTTTCTGAAGAAGAGTCTGTCCTGCGATGAACACACGTGTACGTGTATGAAGACTCAGAAGAAAATATATTTCTTTGAGGCTCAGGATACCCAACTCAATTCAGTCTCACCTGTTGCAGTCGATGAATAAACCAGCGTCTTTCTTACGCAAGGATAGTGGATTGCTGTTTCGTATAACCTTAAATATGAGCCAAACAAACTCCATGGTTTTAGTCCGCAAGCGAACTATACTGACCGAGCGACCGCCACTTGTAGGCGAAGTCAGTGCCAACTTAAGCGGATAGAGGGTGTCACGTGGTCAGCGCAACGATCCCCACGGCCGTTAATAACGGTTTTCTAGACCGGATCCGCTATTTCCTTGAAATAGATCCTCAGTTATCCTCACGAGGCTGAGTGGACCCCGTTCCAGACCCGCTACTTCTCATAAAATCCTAGGAATCGAACCCGGAAACTCGGGATCTGTAGGCAGGAACCCTGACAACTAGAACACAGAGGCGGTCTAAATATGAGCCATCTGAACTGAATTAAGTTTCAATGCGAGTGTGATTGAAGAATATTATATTATGGTGGCCCAATCTGTCTTTCTTCCCTGCTACGAGATGTTGTGCCCCCTAAAATATAAAAATTGTTAACACGATTCTTACCTCTTACAGGTAATTTCGTTCTAGCAGTTATTATTTCCGGTTTCGTGAGGTGCAATATTACTCCCTAAATAATTAGTTTACCATTTTTCACCTTTTTGAGCATATTTTTAAGCATACTCTTAGATGAGGCAGCGATATGTAACAGAACCTCTGCTCGCTAATTATTTGGCTGTACAGAAGACAGGAGCCGGGATAACTCGGCCAGTATAGCGACTGACTATGGGGTAGAGGACGGAGGATTCAGAGTTCAAGTCCCGATGGGGCAAGAATTTTCAGTTATGCATATGGTCCAGACCGGCTCTGGGGTCCACTTAACCTCCTATTCAATGAGTACTTTCCTCGGGGGTAAAGCGACCGGGGTGTGAAGCTGACCACTCACCTCCAACAGTGCTGATGTCAAGAAAATGTGGGGCTATATATCTGCTCCCCCACACTCCTTCATGGCGTAGCGCTTAATTAGTTAAGCACAGGGACAACTATATCTTTGCCTTACAGTAGACAGTAGAAGATGAACTGGCATTTTTGGGTTACAGACTACATTAAATAAGGAGGGCCCTGTGAAGCTGTCGCATATCGATTTTGTAGTCTCTCATCTCCCCACCCTCTCAACCCATCCCTATTCATTCCTGGAGAAAAAGATACGGACACGGAAAATGAGGAAGAAAGATTAAGTAACCATGGTTAGGGGAAGGACGGGAAATAGACGCACTCTTGAAGAACTCTTAGCGATTAATCTTGGCAGAGTGGGAGAGCTACAGCATTATCCTTTACGCATAGCAAAATAATATGTAAAGTGATATGTTTTATTTTTATTGCTCTTGTTGTCGTGGAAAACGGGAAATAGGAGAAAGGAAGATAAAGAAGTAAGGTTTAAATAACATCGGGCAAAGGCCTGCGCGCGCAGCAATCATGAGCCTCTCAACATTTCTAAGAAACAAGAGTGTGTTCAGTATGCCCACACAAAGTTTCAAAACGCATCCTTTGCGAGTTTCCTTTTATTACAATTTTTTATATTGCAAACTGAGATAATAAATGATAGAGATATCACGTGACTTCATTTTCCTGGAGCAATATTAGAGCAGTTATAGATTTTAATGAGAACTAGAGTATTTGATTTCATACAGACGTACTCATTTCTGACATGAAGATACTCTCTGACAATTTTAATGTCAAATTTTAACTTAGAGTAACACAGTCAATAGGTCCATATTATTATTATTATTATTATTATTATTATTATTATTATTATTATTAGTTTTCTCTAGTTTCTTTTACGGTTTTCTATATAGTTCTAAGGCATCTCATCACCAAAATTGCGTATATATTTCTTGTTTCCTCATCCGAAGTATTTCTTAAGCTCTCGATTTAACTGATAAATGGTATGAGTGGAGTAATCAAAAGGCATTTCATGTTATTCAACTTCTTCCATTCCCTGCTTTACAATGTTTCCTAGGTGTGAAAATTCCTTCAACTACTTATTTATACAAAACAAACAAACTCCGTGATTTTAGTCCGCAAGCGAACTATACCGACCGAGCGACCGCCGCTTGTCGATGAAGTTAGTGCCAACTTTAGCGGATAGAGGGTGTCGCGTGTTCAGCGCAACGAATCCCCAGTGCCGTTAATTTTGGTTTTCTAGACTGGAGCCCCTATTTCCTTGAAATAGCTCCTCAATTATACTTACGAGGCTGAGTGGACCCCGTTCCAGATCCATTACTTCTCAGAAAATCTGGTAGCGCCGGGAATCGAACCCGGACATCTGGATCTGTATCCAGGAACTCTGACCACTAGACCACAGAGGCGGGCTTTATTTATAGACATTTGCAATTTATTTTCTTCCATCAGGAGACAGAAGCAAAGCATTAAAACAACAAAGAAAACCCCGTATAAATTAAACCTGAAACTTTAGGGAGCATCAGTGTAGAAGTGAAGACAACATAACATTTAGTGCTTACCCATGTGTGAACCGCGGAGTCTAAACCCGTACTGGTGACGTGACGGGAAATCTAAGTACCCACTCCGAATGAAGAGACCGGGAGGACTGATTCTTGATCCCATCTCGTAAATAATCCCCGTACTCTCCACCCCCACCCCTCCTATCAGTTTCCCCTTGCACTGACGTAATGGAATGCCTGTGTACAGGGATGAAGAAGCAGGACGGCTGACAGCTCCAGAGCTGCCGCTTGACGTGCAGGCCTATGTCAACCTGTCAGGTGGCACATCAATGTTTACGAAGACACGACGCTGTATCCCAAACTGTCAAAGCCTGGTTCAAATTTAAACCCTTCTACAGGACGGAGATGACAGAGTGTTCGTCTGTACATATTCGATCCTCGCCGGCAGGCATTTCAGCAGGTTTCATGAAGAAAATTCCCGTGGTGAGGCGGGTTAGAAAGCCTCCACCATATCCCTGCGAGTCCTAGAAAGCGAAGAAAAGGGAATCAGTTGCTTGGGGGAAATAAATACAGAGACCTGGTCCTCCAGGTTGGGGTTGGACGCTAGGCTGATGACCTTGCAAACAAAAAATACAAACTCCTTGGTCTGTAGTCCGCAAGCGAACTATACCGACCGAGCGACCGCCGCTTGTCGGCGAAGTTAGTGCCAACTTTTGCGGATAGAGGGTGTAATGTTGTCAGTGTAACGGATGATGATCTTGCTCTGTAAAAAATTGTTGCGAAATCCAAAGAAGAGCAAAGAACCGGATGACAAATCTGGCAGAATCTTCTAAGGAAGGCGGTGCCTCAAAAAGGATTTCTTTTGACAATAATGATGATGATTTGTAAAGCTACGCTCAGATAGACGCCATAATTTGTTGATTATGAGGCTGTTTTAAGTGGGAAGGATTTCGTGTGACAGCGATGAGGAAAAAACTCAGTGCCGCTATTGGGAACTGAACCCATGCCGTACTACCCATAGAATCCCAGCCCATCGGATAAAGCAAGTTTATGCGTAGCCGTGATCACGGGCATGAGAACACATTTCCAAATACGCAGCAGAACTCTTACTGAAAACTAGATGTCGTCCAGCCAGCCCTTTTATGGAACTAGAAGGTTTATTACCGTGATCCCAAGAGCCCCTCCCAAATAGCATTCCTCTGTCTAAATAATTTGTTTCTTAAATTCTCACGAATGATCACAAAAATTTTCCTAATATGTTTTGTTGTGAATGTTTCCATAAACGTATACATCACATAAAACATAAGCAATGAAAGCTATGCAACATTCCTTGTTAACACTACGTCTGGTAATGTTCCGTTATTCAGCAACGTTTTGACAAGAACAGAGCTGACATTATCGAGGATTTAGTTCACTGCATGTTGTCATGTCTTCACAGCCTCCTCACCAGTGGGCAGCGGACATGACACTGACCTCTAACCTACATCTGATGTGGAGGCATAAGCATTTCCGTTTCCCGTTCATCTCCACGAAATAATGCTTAATTAAGCAAGGGACAGATTTATCTTTACGATGCTTCGTATTTATCTGAAGACTGATCTTACTGACGAGTTTTCTCTAGTCTTTTCCAGGTGTTAAAATAATTTAAATTATAAGATCTAAAACCTAAGAAATTCCAGCAAAAAAGGATAAAGTTGTCCTTATGCTTAACTAATTAAGCACTACGCCAAGAAGACGTAAGGGGGAGTGGCTGTATAGATCCACGTTTTCTTGAAACCGGCGTTAGTTGGAAGTGAGTGGTCAGTTACACACCCCGGCCGCTTTATCTTCAGGGAAAGAGACCCCGGTACTCATTGGGTAGGAGGCTGGGTGGGTCCCAGAGCCGGTGTGGACGACGTGGAGAAGAGAGAATTCTTGACCCTATCAGGATTTTAACTCCGACCCCTTGGTCGTCCGTCACCATACCGACTGCGCTATCCCTGCTCCAAGAAATTCCAATTTGGTCTTTTGATTATTGGTATAAGTGAAGAGAGTAATCAGGTGAAGAAACTGCAGTTGTTTGCATGTATCTAAATATAGACAATTTACATTGCACTGTCTACTTCAAGGTATGACTTTATTAGCTTGTTCGTCTTCTCGGACGTCCAGCATTTCTTCGTCCATCTTTTGCCAGTTTTTAAGTTTCTGCGTCAGTGCTGAAGAGTCCATTCTTAAGACGTGGATTATGTCGCTTGCTTAACTTAATTAACAATGATATTAAAACAAAACACCGGTCACGATAGCCGAGCGGTGTAAGGCACGCACTGGCTTGGCTCGCTCGGAAACCAGGATCGTGGGTTCGAATCCCACACAAGGCATGGATGTTTGGTATGTGTATGTGTTTATTCTGTGTTTATGTTGTCCTGTATTTAGGTAAAAGTCTTGCGACGAGCTGATCACTCGTCCAAGAAGTCCTTCCGTCTGTAAAATGATCATGAAACTGAAAATCGGATGTCAGGGCCCAAGGGGAGTGTAGAGCCAGCGAAAAAAAAAATTAATAAGACAACATATGGAGAGATGGGTTCAGAATAGCAATAACTTTCAGACCCAGACACTCATACCTACTTCAGACTTCTTAATACTGGAACAAGGGGCGTCCTCGCAGTAATGAGATTTGCCTCCCGGTTAAGGAGTAATTTCAGGTTTTTCTCTCTGCTATTTATATATATAGGTCCATTGTCTCCAGTTTTCTCATACAAGATTCTGCGAAGCATACAGAGTGATAAAACGACGTGGGAATAGAAGACGAAGGAGAAAAGAGGGATACAGAGACAGCGGAGCCTATTGGCTGATTAAGTGCGGTTCCGAGGGACATAATGGGGAAACGGCTGCCTAAAGACGGGGAGAGTTGGAATAGAGGCCCCCACATTCATTTTAACAGAGCCGTAAGAAGTTTAAAGAAAGGAAATGGGCATTGAGAGAGTGCCGCAGATCAATTTGCTTTCTGTACTAAATATGGACGCAGAAGAGGACGGGTCTGATGCTTAATGCACACAGAATTCTAATTACCAGCAGGCACTGAAACAGCCTGGAAGTAACACCATGGAACCCCAAGTCTGATTATCGTATTCATAAAGGACCTCTCCACTGGACACGAGCACAGCCAGTTGAATTTAATCCACACAATCCCATCCTTTATTCTTAAAATAATTTTGAACATGTCGTCACGTGTTGGGGTGATTTATAAGACGGGTTTTGGATTGGATGATTGGATTTATTGACACCTTATACACACAGCTCGGGACTACAGGCAATACGGCGCGATCTACAATCTACTCACTTTACAGATCACCGTTGCACACGCAACAGAGTTCTCAGTCTTCACTAGTCGTATCCTGGCAACGGATTTACTGAAACTTCAAATCACGCGTGAATTCTTCTTTTCACAGTCTAATTCTTTCCTTGCTTTTATTCTGCATCTGACAATTTCGAAAACTTGACTCAATTCAATTCCTCTGCTCACAAGCTCATATCATCGCGGTTGGCGAATCCAAGCTCGACTCTCCACTTTTGAATATGTTCTCTACTTCGTCGGGTATTCTGTGTCCTTTTATAACCCCTCGGCAAGGACCACACAGAAAGCACAGCCTCTATTGCTAAGGAGGTGTGTTTACTGGTCCGTTGCCTAGTGATGGACGTCCTGCGGTTGCACGCGTACGCTTCGCGGGAATGTGTTTATCGAGTCTTTGCCTAGCAATGGGCATACACGTCACATTATTCTCCTATGATACACTCAATTAATATCTTTGCTTCAAGATTTTCCGGAGAAAGTTTTGTATCGATTTCTAATCCCTTTTCCATGCGTGCTACATGACCTTTGCGTACAGATATATCTGCAGCACAGAAACAAAACCCCAGTGGGCGTCAATGTGAGGAAAATATCCGTTCAGTTGTCTACCCTCTGTGTAATCATTCATGTAAATTATGTAGTTAAGTTCTACACATAACCCGTAGACTACGGCGTAGGGGCTGACATAAGAAATTTAACCCTATATTACTGGTGAGGAGTGCAGTCGATGTAGCGACTGGCTACGGGCTGGACGGCCGAGGGGTCGGAGTTCGAGTCCCGGTAGGGTAAAGAATTTTCTCTTCTCCAAGTCGTCCAGATCGGCTCTGGAGTCCACCCAACCTCCTATCCAATTGGTACCGGGGGCTCTTCCCCGGGGGTAAAGCGATCGGGGCGTGAAGCTGTCCACTCACCTCCAGCTAGTGCCGATGTCAAGAAATTGTGATCTATACATCCACTCCCCCATACGCCTTCATGGTGTAGTGCTTAATTGGTTAAGCACAGGGACAATTTTACCTCGACCTTCGCACTACTGGCAAATGGTATTAATTTTGCTGTTCATAACATAATTATTCAATTAATGTAAATTGTTTAAAAAATGAACACCATTTACAGCATTCTTATAAAGCCGAATTTGAGACGTCCATGCTTTTTCAGTCTGTAGATGGACAATAACCCTGCAAGAAACGATCCCTTGAACAACGACCAAGATTGGTATTGTGCCCTTAGGTTTGTGAGACGTTGAGGGTCCCACACTATCCAGACAATCGGCTCAAAGATGGCGGTAAGGTTGTCAGCCTTACGCGCCAGCCGCGCTTTACTCCCCAGGAAAATTATTTAATTAATTCCTGGTACTCATTTCTGTTAGAGGCTGAGTAAACCTCAGGGCCTAGTGCGGCTGGAAGGATTAGGTGAAGTGAAAAAAAATCCAAAGACCTCATCGGGACTTTAACCCGCGACCTTCCGGCTTGTAGCATAGCCCGTCAACTACGCTACCGCGTGCCGTAAGGGATATAAATGGGAATTGAGGGTCCGTTTGGTTACAGTAGGTCTGGAGATTCCTATGAGTGTTTGTGAATGCCGTGTTCATGGCTACAGATGTGGACATGTGATGCTGCTGGAGCACACTGAGCCACTGGTTCCGAATTACATTAGACTGCAACGCAAAGAAATGTTAGATGCTCTATCCTGCCATCTGAGTGAGGTAAACACAAGTTGGGCGTAATATACTAATATATCCAGTGATTCAAGTGAATTCCTGTTGTTCCTGCCTGCAAGGCGGTGACTGTTAGCGCGAAATAATTACATGAAGTGGAGGAAATGTTGTGGCGTAACACAACTCCAAGTCCGATTCTCTCTCACCTTTCCTAAGGAGAAATACGATAAACCATCACAGCGTAGCCGGTCTCCGGTTGAATCAATTTCGAACTTTGGAACTGAAAGTTCCAAGGCAACAGCACACGTGAAACTCGAGCTGTGTTGTTTCAGGCCATGATTAATGATACACAAAAGTTGCTACTACTACTACTACTACTACTACTACTACTACTACTACTACTACTACTACTACTACTACCACCTCTATAACTGTTGCTGCTTACAGTAAAGGAAAACGTAAAATTATCCCTATAAAACAGGTCTTGGAGGCCCATAGGGCTGTGAGACGTCGGGGCTTCCACATTTTCTAGATAATGTAGTCACAGATTGCGGTGAGGTTATTAGCCTTATGCGCCAACAGGCTGCCTTTTACTCCCAGGAATGTTCCTGGTACTGATTTCTGTTAGAGACTGAGTCGACCCCAGGACCATAGTGTGACTGGAAGGATTAGTTCCATTGAAAAACCCAATAATTTCATCAGGAATTGAACCCGGGACCTGCCGGCTTATAGCATAGTGCCTCAACCACCTGCTCTACCGTGTGTCCCTCTGCTTACAGACGTATTAACAATAATAACTAAATTCAATTCTGTATTTATTTACATGCTGAGCTCAACAACCAGTGGCCAATTACAGAGTCAGCAGGAATACAAACAGCAACAATAAAACAAGCACCAAGACAAAACATAAAAAGCAGCCGAATCAGTTAAACATAAGTTCCTAAAAATATCAATGAATTCACGAAGTGCATCAGCAGCAGAATCACACTTGGCTGAAGGGCGTGACTTCAGGAAACATAAGAAAATAAAACGTATGTTCCGAAACAAGAAGAAGAAAACCAATGTTTTAAGGGCACGGGGGCCAACATTTAGATCCGTTGTAAATATTTATTAAAAATAAAGGGTCCGAATGATGGTGCCTGATATGAAGTGTCCTCAAGTTTAATTTTTCAATAAATCATCGTAGTGATAGTATCTCGGAAGAAAACTATTATAGCAAAGGCTGCAAATTTTCTTTGAATGTGTCCAAGCAACAGAAGCATACTGAAGCTCTGATCTTACAATAATAATAATAATAATAATAATAATAATAATAATAAATACAGGCATCACTAGTTAAAATCATTTTAACACAAAAGAAAACTTTCATAATAGTACAGGTATATTGATTCCAGATCTGAACATACAAAGCAATTTTGAATGACGTCATGGTTTTGTGTACTAAACTGTTAGCAAAAATAGCGCCTTTCTTTCACTTCCGTACGTTTGTAGTGCGCTCGTAACACCTGATGACCATCACGTGAGACGCTGTTTCATTGGCGAATNTGGGTTAGCTTGTTCCGGTTTCGCCAATCAAAACTACGGTATTTAAGCATAAATAAAATGAAATATTAACTTGCTTGTAAACCTTGTTTCGCCCTTATCCGTTACCCGTGGTGTTAGGGAGCTTCAGCCGACAAGCGCGCCTCTATGCTACTTAAGTCAGCTTTGTTGTGTGAAGTTAAAGCTCTTTGAGAACGTGAATAGGGAATTACCTCTCGGGTCAGTGGCTAGAATCAATCTTTTAAAGGCTGATACGACTCGTCGCTAACCTCCACTTAGACCCTACACCTCCCAACACAGCATATAATAATGGTCCTTCACCTGGCGATTTCAAAGGAACCTTCTTAACTCAAAACACGAGGACGCTTCTGCTTCGGGCCGCAGAGACCACTTCCGCTTTCAGAGCGTTCCGTCCTTTATTGACATACCTTTGTATAATGGCTTAAGTGCGAAATCTGACTGAAGCTTTCTCTTATTTCTTCTCACCCGAAGCAAGAACGCCGCAATACATTATGAAAACTCTACTCCAAACTATTATTACGGATCATAATCCCTTCAAACCGATTTTGGTGGTAAGTTCAGAGCCACCTGTAACTCAATTTTGATAGTGATCATTTACCACGAGGGGTTTTTTATCTCTTACTAAGCGTTTCTTAAATGGTGTCGAAGATTGTCCGCATTATAAACATATCCTTCTTGAAAATCTTTGCGCATGAGACTTTAAGGGCGGCCGCACACAAGCTGCGTCAAGACAAGCATCAAGACATGAGACAAAAGACGTAGTCTTGGTTCGTTCATTCATTCATTCAGCATCATGATTCAGACCGGTGTGCAGCGGTTTTCATAATCTCATTCGTTTCAACTCTGCTCCTTTCTTTGCGTCATGTCGCAAACATCGTGTCTTGACTGTCACATGTCTTGACGCATGCCGGTGTGCGGCCTACCTAAGACGTTTCATATACGAAAAATACATCCGTTTAACTGCTGTACTTACCGCATTTCCTGCAGTCTACGTCATAGTATCGTTTCTTACCTGTAAAAAGAGAAATACAAATGTAAATCCTTTATTTAACTTAAACATTTAAATACAGTGGAATGAAAATATGTCATGGACAGATCACATGGAAACGTAACCACACTTGGCGCAGAATGTCTCCGGGCCTCAGCTCCGTCACAGAAATAGGGGAGTGCAGGACGGTGGATACAAAGGAAACAGCCTGGGAAGCTTAGCGTGGAGTGGTTTGTAGTGTGAAAATCAATAACAGTGATATAATTACTGGTACTTACGTCCTGTAAGTGATCAATAAATCTAATTACCAATTCGAAACCCCTCTATAGTCACTAATACAAGTGACAATATATATATATTGAGAGAGAGAGAAATCAACTACTGCAGCAGGATACGCAATTTTTTTTTTCAGCGGCCCTTCCAGCCCATCCAGGGCCCAGGCCTCTTATTCAGTTCCGTAATCATTTTTCACAAACGGTAGGCCTCCTTGGACGAGTGCCTGTCTCCTCAACCTAAACACAGGACAACACAACACAGAATAAACGCATACACATACCAAACATTCATGCTCTGAGTGGCATTCGAACCCACGATTCTAGCGTCCGAGCGAGCGAAGACAGTTCGTGCCTTAGACCGCGCGGCTGCTGTGACCGGCGTAGGATGCTGAAATAATTAATGGGTCAATAGTATTACAATCAATTATGAACCCCTAATTATATAATTTAGTCATCCTCCTGTTACTTACTTACTTACTTACTCATGGAGCTGAGCCCTAATTGAGGAGCCGCCAATTGTGCAGCTACTCAAGAACTTCCCAGCATTTTATGGAACCCGAAGGTTGATTACCGTGTTCACAAGAGCCCTCCACTGGTCCCTATCCTGAGCCAGATCAATCCAATCCATACCATCATATCTCTCTAAGATCAATTTTAATATTGTCCACCTACCCACGCCTTGGTCTTTCCAGTGGTCTCTTTCCTTCTGGCTTTCCCACCAACATTCTATATGCATTCTTCTTTTTTCCTATTTATACTATATGCCCTGCCCA
This sequence comes from Cryptotermes secundus, assembly GCF_002891405.2. Taxonomy (NCBI): domain Eukaryota; kingdom Metazoa; phylum Arthropoda; class Insecta; order Blattodea; family Kalotermitidae; genus Cryptotermes; species Cryptotermes secundus. The sequence continues at coordinate 567,023 of NW_019744109.1, forward strand.
CCTCATCCCCTTGACTTGATCATTCAAATTATACTTGGAGAAGAGTACAAGTTATGAAGCTCCTCATTATGCAGTTTTCTCCAACCTCCTGTCACTTCATCACTCTTCGGTCCAAATATTCTCCTCAACACCCTGTTCTCAAACACCCCCTCAGTCTATGTTCCTCCCTTAATATCAGAGACCAGGTTTCACACCCACACAGAACCACAGGCAAAATTATAGTTTTCTATATTCTAATTTTTATGTTTTTGGACAGCAGATGCGAAGACAAAAGGTTCTGGACTGAATGGTAGCAAGCATTACCCGAGTTCAGTCTCATATTAATGTCCGTTACATATGTACAGTCATGATAAAGTGTTATCACATTTTGACGTGATGGCAGTAGGCCATGAATCCCGACGCGCAGGAAACGGCCACGCAAATATTCGCCTTTCACGGTGCGTCCCTCGCGTTCTACCCAGTAACTTCTATGCAATTTCCTAATTCCACGAAAACACGTCTTGCTACGTATTTTACATGTTCCCACTTGTAGAATATATGTATATGTAGAACTTCATTAGCATAGCCACGTCTTAGTGACGTCCGACAAATACCGGGTCCCTGTGCGAGGATGTGCATAGCCCCAGCCACTCAGCCATTACGCTAATTGCAAATCTTTCATTATAACCTTCCGCGAGAGAGTTGCTTGGCGCCGTGCGGATGTGTTTGCCTCCTGTACCTCCCCTTCCCTATCCCAACACACATTCACACACAAGCCTCCTTCTCACTTCTAACTTCGTAAAGCGATCAGTAAGAGAATATGAAAATATTCTGAATACAAATATACAACCGACACGTATCTGTTACAGTTACAAAGACGGATGGACCGCGCCATAGCTCAAGCGGTTAGTCGCTTGCTTCCCTCCGCGGCGGCCCGGGTTCGATCCCGGGTCTGGTCAAGTGGGATTTGTGGTGGACAAAGTGGCGCTGGGGCAGGTTTTCTCCAAGTACTTTGGTTTCCCCTGCCAATCTTCATTCCACCAATTGCTCCACAAACACCCTCACCTATCGTCTGGGGCTGGTACAATATGCCAGAAGTGGCCGCAGTACAAGGGACTTTGTCCCACCCCACTAGCAATAAAAAATAATACAAAGACGGATATTCCCCATTTTATGGAAGAACTACAGGCTGGACGGCCGGGGTTCGAGTACCTGTAGGGACAAGAATTTTATTTGTCCTCAGTGTCCAGACCGGCACTGGGGCCCATCCAGGCTCCAATCCATTGAGTACCGCGAGGTTTTCCCGAGAAGAAAGCGGCCGGACTTGAAGCTGACCACTCACCTTCAGACAGTGCTAAGGTACTATTTGAAGGTAAGCGCCCATTCGTCTTCACGGCATAGTGCCTAATTCGTTAAGCACAGAGACTTTACCTTTTACCTATCTATGGCTCTGCAGTCATTTAGTTGGACCTTGGCCGATTTTCCAGTTTCTTAATCCTGTAAACAGTCTGTTGGTCTCCTTGGCAGGGGGGTTTCAGCCTGTAGCAAGGCCGCTACCTACATACTGACATCCATACTTTGAGTGGGATCCGAACCCACGATCCTAGTGTTTCAGTGGCCGAAGACAGTTCATGCCTTAGACCGCGCGGGCACCGTGATCGGCTTACGTTTTACTATCCTTGGTAGAAATGAATGCATGCAACATGGAGTCCTTGGAGACTTAACTCATTCGGGTATACGGCTCTGTTCTTTGAAACGGTGCAACCCCTCCTGATCCACTGACTGGAGGGGTGAACGAGTAATCATAGAACTGTCACTGTGAGCTAATTGATTATTATATCAGTAAAGGATTCTAATAATGAAAGGGATATGCAGGCCAGTTTAAAAACACGCTTTGGGGCATGCACTAAATATGCGGCTGTCAGAATGAAGAGAAAAACTTTATAACGACTGTCATCTGTACCATCCGGAGATAAGAAATGTCTGTTCTCCACAGTGACATGAAGATAAGTAATTTGTAAACTGCTTAATTTAAGGACTTCATTAAAACAGAATTTCTTAATGCTAGAATAAAAATTTCCCCTTCAAATTCGACGATGTACGGAAGAAAAGTTAAATGCATTATTAGATTACATTAAATATACCTTCAGGGAACAGCATTAAATCACAGCTATGGGGTTTTGCAATTTTTACAGAATTGGCAAGCTCTAAAGGTTCGGCCACACAGAGCGCTACGCTATGTTCGCTACGTACGCTGTGTACACTCTGCGACGCAGCTAACATAGGGAACATAGCGTACGTAGCGTACGGAAGTCTGTGTGGCCAATCACATTGGCAATAAAGGGAGATATTTTTCTGTTCGTATAGCCAATCTTCATTTCACCAATTGCTCCACAATCACTCTCACCTATCATCTGGGGCTGGTACAATAGGCCAGAAGTGGCCGCAGTAGATGGGACTTAGCCCCACCGCACTAGCAATAAACAAAATAATAAAAATAAGTAGGTCAGTCTCTCCCACAGACCTGCAATATGCCTCAATACTCGTACTGAACAGAAGCAGACGAGCCTTAGCATTCAGTTATATCATATCGCAGGCTTAAATATAGAAAAGTGGAATCTTATGAATTTCAACTTCGCCGTTAACCAACTAACCCAAATAAAATAAGTTCTTGTTGAGAAGCTAACAGTCGCTCAGCTTGTCAAATTCTCCATCTTCCATGTATAAGAAAGGACCGCCTCTGTGGTCTAGTGGTCAGAGTTTCTGCCTACAGAACCAGAGGTTCCGGGCTCGATTTCCGACGTTACCAGATTTTCTGAGAGGTAATGGGTCTGGAACGGGTTCCACTCAGCCTCGTGAGGATAATTCAGGAGCTTTTTCAAGGAAATAGCGGCTCCGATTTAGAAACCCGAGATTTACGGCCGTGGGAATCCGTTGCGCTGACCACGCAACACCCTCTATCCGCAAAAGTGGGCACTAACTTCTCCGTCTAGCGGCGGTCGCTCGGTCGTTATAGTTAGCTTGCCGACTACAAGCCACGGAGTTTGTTTTTTTATGTACAAGAATAATCTCTGTGCAAAAAAAATAGTTCGTCACTGGTGCCTATAAACTCAGTCCACGCTCTCGTACGAAATATCATTATGATCCACCTTAATGTAATCCTTCCATCTATGCCTAGGCCTCTCAGATGGTCTCTTTTCTTCAGGCTATACATCTTACGTACTGCTTGCATCTCTCACCCCTCCCATGAGTACGAACAACCTCATTCTCCTTCCCTTCATCGAGTACATAATCTAATACGGGAGAAAGAAGATTGTGGCAGGTATTTAACAGTTCGTAATAAGAACACGACACTGGATAAATTCAGAAGCCTCTAGAACGATATGCTAATGATAACGTATTCGCCTGCACGCAAGAAACAAAGCAGAATGACGGTTCTTATGGGCGAGACGCCTTTTGCAGAGGGAAGAAGCGAGATTTATTCATTATGAACAGTCGCCAGAGAGAAGTTCGGCGTTCTGAATAATTTACTACATTCGAGCTGTAGGTGAACTGAACACGCATTTGAAGGCTCAGAAGAATCCCACACAAAACGACAAGCAAAATAAGTATCTCTTTTATGAAACAGTTTAAAGATAGGGCACGAAACGCAAGAAAGCGACATTACTCATGTCTTGCAAAGTCAATAATAACCTCATGTAATTGAGCGTCTTTGAAGCGGGAGTAAAAAGAGATGAAAGTTTAATATTCTTTTTGTACAAGAGACGCCTGTGATTCAGATCGGTTGTCGAGAAGAGAAAGGACGTGTGTTGAGAGCCACATATGAAAAATTTTAAAGTGATGAAATAGTACAGGATATATTAAAACGAATCTAAAATAAACGCCGGTCACGGTAGCCGAGAGTCCTGTTTTCGCTCGTTCGGAAGCCGGGATCGTGGGTTCGAATCTCACTCAAGGCATTGATGTTCAGTGTCTATGACTTGTTTTTCTGATTTTGTTACAGGTAGAGGCCTTGCGACGAGCTGATCACCAGTCCAAGGAGTCCTATCGAATGTCCAAGATATAGTAAATCGAAGTGAAACGGAGAGTTTCATGGAGGTAGGCCAAGGCCCAAATTGGGGCTGTAGCGCCAAAGAAAAAAAAAATCTGAAATATACACAGTGAAGGGGGTGGGTTGATTTCATAGAGCTAAGAACAAGAATCGGCGTTGGCTTCTTATGAACATGGTAATGAAATTTGAAGTTCATAGAGCACGAGGAATATTTTGTACCTGAGTGACTAATAGGTTCTTAAGAAGAGATATGTTTTATGGAGTTAGTTAAATTCATGAAATCCCCATAATTATTTTTAGGACACTCTGTATTTTGATAAAAAACACGCTACCCTCTTCTCTCCATTCTGATAGTTCTATAATACAGATCTCATGTTAGTCAGTCATTCCATTTTCCGTACGACATATGATAATAAATTTTATAAAGTTTATTGCTTATTAAGGTATTTAAGTATGTTAACTTTTTTTCAGCTTTATATTTTACATATCACTGGGACACACAAAATAAACTATTCGGTTTTAGTCCGCAAGAGAACTATACCGACCGAGCGACCGCCGCTTGTCGGAGAAGTTAGTGTCAACTTTTGCGGATAGAGGGTGTCGCGTGGTCAGGGCAACGAATCCCCACGGCTGTTAAGTTCGGTTTTCTAGACCGGAGCCGTTATATCCTTGAAATAACTCCTCACTTATCCTCACGAGGCTGAGTGGACCCCGTACGTCATGTTATTAAAATTCCTTTTGGATCAAGACTCATTTCTTTAATCAGTTGCTCTTTTATCTTCCAGAAGTTTATTCTCTAATTTCGAACGTTCAGGTAAGGGGAATATTCAAACGTCGTTGACATTAATGTCTCGTCTGGGAAGTTACGTGATACGACCGAGGAAAACGGCAAATTCTCAGACAGGGATCTGAGTGTACGACCGAGGAGCAGACTCATTTCTGTGGCTCTGGATCATTATAATTCAATTTCGAGGGCTGCGCAACTACGGCAGTATCTTGTTAACCAGAGCACGTTGGTTCACACTAATCCATTTGATAGCAACCACCGACGTTCTTGAGCCTAACCGTATATAGCCTATGGCTCCTGAATGCCGAGCAGGACCAAAGCTTGAGCTCCGCTTTAATTGGGGGGGGGGAGGGGGGGTGAGGAGTCAGTAAATTGAGAGCCAACTGAAATACAAAATAAACGGTAATATTTACCAACGTGCATCAGTCAACTTGGAGCGTTTTAATATACTCACAGAAGGGAAAATACCAGTCAGCAATAAAACTGCACCAGCTGCTCAGCCGACTCATGCAGCGGCTTCTAATTCTTATAGCAAGGCACCTGGACGCTTTGATATTCCAGCTGCTTTCGCGGATTGCGGCGGATGGTGCTCTCTTTCACGGCTTCTTGAGTTATGTCACTCGCTATATTATATAGTGGGAGCCATAAACATAACGTTGTGACATGTCAACGCATCGCAAGGCAACGGCTCGATAAACGCCCTGCATTACACGCACGCAACAATAGGGCAGCGGGGTTATTCAATCCGTTTCTAGGTAACAGTTCGGTAAGTACACTTCCGCTTATGCAGTGACGTCACACAACAGTGGACAGAGACCACGTGACGTGTTTTGTGTAGGTCCGCGCCGAGGTTAGTGGCGAATGAGTCATAAGCTGGAGAAGTAAGAAATAGATGGACTTCACTTGAGTTCCGAAGCTCCAAGGGAACAGCAGTGTTTCCAGAAGAAGAATTAGAAGACTATTTTTTTATTTTTTTATTGCTAGTGGGGTGGGACTAAGTCCCTTGTACTGGGGCCACTTCTGGCCTATTGTACCAGCCCCAGATGATAGGTGAGGGTGATTGTGGAGCAATTGGTGGAATGAAGATTGTCAGGGGAGACCGAAGTACTTGGAGAAAACCTGCCCCAGCGCCACTTTGTCCACCACAAATCCCACTTGACCAGACCCTGGGCCGCCGCGGTGTGAAGCCAGCGACTAAGCGCTTGAGCTATGGCGCGGCCCATTAGAAGACTTAGTGTATGACGTTACATGTGCTGTAGTATATCGACATTTTTTTTTTGGCACTACAGCCCCATTGGGCCTAGGCCTGCCTCCATGATCTTCTCCGACATCGACATTAGAAGGTTTTAATTTAATGAGATTCTTATAGTTCCTGTATTGAGATCCGTTGCCAGGATACGACTAGTGAAGTCGAAGAATCCTAGTGCGTGTGCAAACGTGAACTGTAAATTGTGTAAATCAGCGACAACGCTATTCTAATTAAGAGAGAGAGTGTAACCGCAGTGCTAAAAATCCAATCATCCGAATTAGACCCATTATTTTCGTCACGCATACCACGACACACTTGACAATATATAACAGTGAAAGGCCTAGTGCATGGAGCACTTGAGATTTTCTTACAACGCACCGCAAAAACCAAAGGAGATTTCTATATGTACTGTTTACAGTTTACTGGAAAAACAATTAAAGCATACTGATTTCTATCAAGTCTGATTTCCTGTCATGTCTCAAGGTTGTATAACACTATTTGCTGTATAACTTAGAAGACGTATCGACATGTACTTCGGTAGGTATGTACCAACTTCACGGAGGAACCGGAAAGACCATTAAGACGAAGGCAGAATGTTCCTCCAAAACGTCTACGAAACTAGACGGCGCCACATCCGGAAGCACTAATCGCTGAACTAGCACTAGCACTAGAAGTAGCACTAGCTTTCCATTACGGGTCTTCGGTACTGAATCAGTTACATTAACAAGAGAAATCAGGCCGTGCCGTAGCTCAGGCGGTTATTCGCCGGCTTCCCAAGGCGGCGGCCTGGGTTCAAGCCAAGGCCAAGTCATGTGGGATTTGTGGTGACAGGTTTTCTCCGATTATTCCAGTTTCTTCTACCAATTCTTATTCCACCGACTGCTCCACTCTCATATCTATCATCTGAGGCTGGTACAATAGGCAAATTAGTGGCCGATGTACCAAGTGGATTCGGTCTCACCCTACCCCCCAAAACCCTATGGTATTCACTTGACCAGTGGACAAACGTATAACCGGCCTTCTGAAAAGGGCATTTAAATTGGCCTGTAGCTGGAAATATTTCACACAGCGCATGAATATCTGTCCGGGCAACTTCTGTGCTTGCATTCTATGTACGTATGGGCCTTGCGTGCATGTATGAATGTGGTTAGAGGTGCTAGACATGCGCCTTGTGATGGGACAGTCCCTTGTCTAATGAGACTTGCCAAATGCCTAAAACTGAGGTTCTCAACAGGTGAAGTGCAACTCCCCTGGAGACAGGGAGAATATGGAATTATAGTTGAGGGCGAGAGTCCACTGATTTAGCAATATTTTTACCCTTAGTGTGCAAAAAATTGCAAATTTACTGTCGAATCGCAACAGACTTGACGTAAGAATGACTTGCCTTGTGCTCTTTCTTCCACAGAGCCAAGGATCTCAAAACTTGCGGCAAATACGCAGCATCAGTGGTCACACTGATGTTTGAGGCGAACTCACACATTAATTTGGATCACATATACCTCAGTTTATTTCATTATTTTTAGAGTAAGAATAATTTTAAATTTATGTAGGTTTTTTAAAATTAAAATATTCTTCACTGATGTAAGAATAAATAACAACAAAACAAACAAATTCCGTGGCCTGTAGTCCGCAAACGAACTACTGATGTAAGAATAAATACAAATTAAAATTAAACTAATTTTATTTTTATTTTCAATAGAAATTTATGGCATATTTCAAGGGGAGGCCTGAGTTTTTATTTTAACTGAAAGTGGTGCACTGTGTTTAAACGGTTGAGAACCACTGGTATAGAATGCTCAAAATTCCATAAATTAATTCCCTTCTGGAAAAGACCACACAGCCTAATCCATAGAGCTAGAGAAGGCACAGCTAGAAATATAGCAGGCATTGTTTTAGGCCTACTCTTGTTAAGCATATAAAAGTTGTAAGTGTAATGTAAAATACCCGTAGTGGAAAGTGTTTCAATTAGCATATGGTTATTAAAAGGAGGATTACGTAATTCCCGGAGCGAATTGCAGGAAAAAGAAGCCTTTAATTAAATTATACTGCTTCGTGCACATGACCCATTTTAGAAGGGATTTCATACGAGCTTTTGCATCATTTCATAAATTTTTAAAACCGCAAATCATATGCACTGCAAGCTATTACTCACAAGGACTAAACATGCTTATAGAATGCAGGAAAGCTTTTCGCACATTCCCCATCTTTACATCCGCATAACCTTAGGAAAAAAAAATACAAAGAAACTCTGCTTGTAACCACAAGCTGTCCTATGGAAAATTACATAGTTTCAACATGCAGATGTATTCTCTCTCCTTCTCTCTCTCTCTCTCTCTCACCTGCATGGCTCAATGGGACATACAAAATTAACTTCTTGAGACGGTTGCTACTTCACTTTTTATTACACTGTGCAATGAAAAATTATCTCTGCGCCCTCTAAACTTTTTCTTAAAAAGACTTTTCTTCCGCACTGGAGTAGAATGTGAATATTCATAAAAAAGAAGTTTAAGTCTGGTTACACTCATTAACATGCAATTTCTCCTCCCCACAGTGGCTTACTCGCCAGAAATCTTAGTTTTATTACCAACTTCTGCGTTCTCGATACGGGAACCGTAACTCTCAGTTCTCAAAACGGTTCTCTCCGAGCATAGCAACAACATAAATTTGCTAATTCTTCCTCCTACACCGTTTTATTTCGGACCCCAAGTCCCCGCCCCAGTTCAGTGTTACGTGTGCACTGATGTTGGATATAACTCTGCATACTGCGTAGTCAAGCTAAGGGCATACGGTAGGATATTCTGTATTTATATGCAAGAGCAAGTAAATGCACACCATAAACAAACGAGACTAACTAACTAACTAACTAACTACATGGAAAAGAACCCTTCTTGGGAAACCAACACTCAGTTCTTCAAGATATTTCCCGTCTTTCATGGACACTGAAGGTTCATTACCGTGTTCACAAAACCACACAAATGGTCTCTAAGACAGATGAATCCAGTCCATACTACCCCATTCAGTATCTCTAAGATACATTCTCATATTATCCTCCCATCTATGTCTACGTTCTTCTAGTGGTCTCTTTCCTTCTAGCTTAACCATCAAAACCCTGCATGCCTTCCTCTTCTCTCCTATGCGTATTACATGCACTGTCAACCTCATATTCCTTAACTATATCATTTAATTATATTTCGCTTCAAAAAATTATCAATGTAATTTCTTACGCTAAATAGCGTACAGGTTACGTTCAATGTATCTCATGGTGTTCATCACTGAACATATGTAGGGACCCGCGCAGCCCTGGGCAACGTCTTTGAAATTTGCTCGGTCCGTTCGTCTCTATGTCCGTCTGTGCGCATGAAGGAGCAGAAGAATCGCCGAATATATTCTCATAAAATTATATTTTAAGGCTATTCTAATTACGATTATAATCGGCCAAAAATATAGTAATCGTTACATGAGGACCTGCATGCGTTTCTGCGTGTATCTCGAGCAAGACTCCCTAAATATATATTGAACAGACATTTTTTTCAAACAGAAGAAAAGGTAAGATAAATCTGTCCCTGTGCTTAACTAATTAAGCACTACGGCATAAAGGCGTGTGAGGAAACGGATAGATCCACATTGTCTTGACCTCGGCACTATCTGAAGGTCAGCGGTCAGCTTCATGCCCTGTCCGCTTTACTCCTGGGGAAAGAGTCCAAGGTACCCACTGGAGAGGAGGTTGGGTGGATTCCAGAGCCTGTCTGGACGTCGTGGAGAAGCAAAAATTCTTGACCCTACCGGGACTCGAACCCCGAACCCTCGGTCGTCCAGCCAATAGACAGTCGCTGTACCGACTGAGCTAACCCGGCTCAAACAGAAACTGTAAAAAATGATGAAATGGAAAATTTGTCCTCAATACACGTTATCTGCAGGTCTTGTGGTTTGCACAAGTCAACAGTAAATGTTACGCTATTGTTTCTATAGCCAGGAATGGTCTTCGGAAACAGACGAAACTCCGGAATGGCTTTCTGCAGATATGCGAAAATAACCATACATCATAACTACACAAAGTTTCCTGAATTTCTAGATCTACATATAATTATATAAATATATATAATTAAAATATATTTTAAATACTTGTAGAGCTATCTGAATAACTACTAAAATATTTGAGCTTATTCCAATAATCACTTGTGTAACAGTGACTTTCATGATATTTAACCCCTCAAAGCCTAATTGTTCTATATATACCACCTGCTATAACAGGCTAAAACTCTGCATTCTGCCCAGAGAATGCGTTTGTGTAATTCGTATGGTTCTCATAATAAACAGCGATTGGTACGCTACACAGCGTTAACCGGTTGAACTTTGTAGCGGAGATGTAATGTGTTTCCTTGAGGTGCGGATTGAATTTTTGGTATTATTTGGAAGAAATTCAGCCATTGGAGCGTTAAATTCTATGATAAGCGTAGAGTGGTGTAGATAGTTAGTTATTGGAGAGGGTGGGTTTCCCCATGCACTCAGACCTGTATTGGTCCATTGTCCTTCCCTCTATGATTTCTACCAGTTTCTATATCCTACCGGTACTGGTGCTTACCATCAGTCCCGCCCAGCCAGCGAGACCGGCTCTACTAGCTGAGAGGTATCTATAATGCTTCCCCCATCTACCAGAGGTATTAGTGACTGCTGTTGGGCGGGAAACGTCCGTAATTTGGCTCAGTGACCTCCTTTGGAGATATGAGGTTCTTTTACGTGCCGTAAAGCTACGACACGGGCTTAACGGCTTAAAGTCCCTCCCGGAGGACTTTTTCCCTGAATTTTTCCGCCCTTAAAAATTCGACGACCTCCGCCGGGTATTTGAACCCGCGTACTACGAGTCATGAGGTGGGAACGTTACCTCTAGACTACGGAGGCCGCTGAGTGGTGTAGATAACTCTACACTAAAGACGAATAATTTATATCCGAAAAATATGACGTAGTCGACGTTTCCGGAAGCTCAATGTGCGAGACTTCAAAAGTTGAGGTACCGTGCATACTTTTCGACACTTTCACGATGAGAATTATTTAAGCATTATTTCCACATGTACGGCAGTGAAGTACTAGAACAGCTTCAATGTGCACATAGAATAAAAAAAACAGCAGTCACTTTTTATACTAGTATATCTACATTAAAAATCCATACACGGAAATCTTTTTACATTGCGGAACGGGGGAAATGAAAAAAGAGGCGAGGGTGGGGGGGGGGACAATACGCAGAATGGAAAATGTGATATGTAGTATTTTTATAATATAGAGCATTAGGTGAGATCTGTTATTACGTATTCAAGACCAAGAGGAAAATAACTCAGTGTTGAAAAAGAGAGCATGCGTATTGCAAGAGAGGAGAAAAAGAGATTAATTTGGGGTTCTGCGGGCTAAACCGACACATGTCGCATCATAAAGCTCCAGCCTTTCAGTTCCTTCTGACTATTTCCTTGCTTAAGTAATCTCATATTTACTCGTATAATGATGAAAATGGCGTCCGGAATATTGGTGAATTGTAAGAAAAAAGGTACGTAGTAGGACAGAAGGTGACGAGGGGTCAATATAGCAAATTTTGTAATTAATTTCCCATTAAATCATATGTACAAAAATTTAAGTTCTTATTAGCTATGAAGTGTAAATTTGAGGCAAGCGAACAGTGGAATTATGAATGTGCACACGCAAATTAACTCAAGTTTCACAAATTAATGCCTCCTGTGTTATCATTTACGATTTGCGTAAAAATAAATGAAATAATTTTCTACCAAATCATTCAGAATTCTCAGCGCTGCTTAGATTTCAAATTTCAGAAAATCGTGATAAGAGTCCTACACTTAAACCGCTGAAATAATTCCCCAGTATGTGCTCACAGACTAGTTTTTTTTTAGTTTAGTTATTTAGAGAGGGTGGGTATCCCCATGCACAGCGACCAGTTTGATCTATGTTGGTTCCCTCTATGGTATTCTACCAGTCTCTATACCCTACCGATAAATGGTGCGTACCATCAGTCCCGCCGAGCAAGCGAGTTCGGCCACTTGCTTAGCGGTGTCTATAATGCTTCCCCCATCTATCAGAGGCCTTAGAGACTATTGTTGGGCGGGAAACGTCCTGGAATTTGGCTCAGTGATCCCCTTTGGGGATATGAGGTTCTTTTACGTGCCGTAAAGTTACGACACGGGACACACAACTTAAAGTCCCTCCCAGAGGACTTGTTCCCTGAATTTTTACGCCCTTAAAAATTCGACGACCTCCGCCGGGTATTTGAACCCGCGTACCACGAGTCATGAGGTGGGAACGTTACCTCTAGACTACGGAGGCCGCTTTGCTCACAGACTAACACTAACTGCACTCTTCGAAACGAGTAGACAAATTTTGCCTTTAGATTTAAGATTTGGTCATGCTGTTAACAAAATGCACTGTTTATTATATTTTGCTTATTCAGTAATGTTAATTACTCAATAAATGATTTGAGAGTTCTGTCAATCTGTCTGCCCTACAAATACATTCATTATATAATGAAAAAAAGTTTCATATACTTGAAGACTGTTTAATTTATTGTCAAGGTTGTTAGACTTATATTTTCATTACAGACATATATTCCCACAAAAGGATGTCTTATTTCGGTTGTCTGAATAGTGCTGAGGAAAATATTTGAGCCTGAGACAGATGGCGCAAGAGGAAGATGGAGAAAAGTTTACTTATACAGAAACGTACATCACAATTTCTACTCTGTGCTGTGTAGCAAGTTACGCTGTTCCTCTGAAGGTGCATTCGCGTGAGAGCACGAGCTGTATCCAGGAAGACACTTTCTCTTTACTCTTGACTGCGATGAGCAAGTGGAATTCTGTGTCGCTGCTCGGAATTCCATTATGTATATTGTTCTTAACGCAAGCTGGGCACAGAGCTCAGCCAGTCTTTACTCAAGTCACACGTGCACTCCACTTGAGGGTCGTCACCGGACGGAACCTGCACTGACAGGGTCGCGCATTTAAATTCTTCACGCCACAGAAACGTGCTCAGCTAAAACCCTACGTCATAAAAGGTAAAGTCCCTGTGTCCATTTAATTAACCACCAAGCTATGAAGACGTACTGGGGGAGCAGAGGTATACGCCCACCATTTCTTGACCTCAGTACTAGATAGAAGTGGTCAGCTTCACGCGTCGTCCGCTTTACCCCTGCTTCACACTGGATAGGAGGCTGAGTACAGAAAGACCCACTGTCCCTGATGAGAATCGAAACTCGGATGTCCAGCCAGTCGCTTCACTTTTAATGAAATAGGGTGTGAACTGGAGTCAGCTGGTTAATGATAGATACAGGTTACTGGTTACGGGATGGAAGACGGGGGTTCGATGCTCGGCAGGGCTAACAGATTTTTCTATACTCCACAACGTCCTTACCGGCTCTGAGGTCCACTCAGCCTCCTATCCGACGGGTACCGGAGGCTCTTCTCCAGGGGTTAAAGCGGGCGGGAAGTGAAGCTGACCACTTACTTCCATCTAATACCGAGGTCAAGCATGGTGCTGTATCTCCACTCCAACATATGTCTCTACTGCGTGGTTAATTAAACAGAGATAAATTTACTTTTTAATGTTACAATACCGTCTACACTTAGGTCTCCCCGCAGGAGTCCAACAGAAGTTTGTATGCAGTGTGCACCCTCCCTCGCACACTATAGCTCATCCTCTTTGATCTGAACACATCACGAAGCTCAGTATGCAATTTACTTCATCCTTCTGGAACTTTCTCTTTCCTACGTGCAGATCGTCTCCTAAACACCCTGTTCCCTCACTCCCTCACTTCATGTTCTCTCCTTAGGGTGAGGTACCAAGTAAAACACATATAAAACAGCGGGTAAAATTATAACTTTGTATGTTTTAATGTGGGGGCGAGTTAGAATACCTCCATCTTAGGAATGCGAGTGGTAGACGGCAACGAGAAGGGAACCCGGTGCCTGAGGATATCACTGGGCCACCCTCTTTCGGAGGGATATAAATATAGAGGCCTGGTTCTCCAGGTTGGGGATGGAAACAAAGTTGACGGCCTTGCTCTGCAAAAACTTATTGTTGGGAAATCCACAGGAGTGAAATCTGGCAGAATCTTATAGGGAAGGCTACAGCTTAGAAAGAATAATGTTTTGCTAATGATGAGGATGACAATATTTTAAACAATACTGTTTTATGTGCCAGGTACTGGGAGATGAAATAAGACCAAGGCGTAGGTGGGTGGACAATATTAAAATGGATCCAGAGAGATAGGATGGGATGGTACGGATTGGATCGATCTGGCGCAGGATATAGACCGCTGGAGGGTTCTTGTGAATTCGGTAATGAACGTTTGGATTCCGTTAAATACTGGAAAGTTCTTGAATAGCTGCACAATTGGCAGCTTCTCAAGAAGTGTTCAGCTTAATATATGAGTGACTGGGATATGAAACACTGTGAACGGGATTCTTAGGCTAACAGAAGTAAACATATACAGATAATTAATGAATTAGACCATGAGAACAAGCAGACGATCCCTACAGGAGACAATCAGAATCTTACAAAGCAATGGCGTTTCACGTGCATCAGTTTACTGTCAGAACTAGACACCAACAAGAGGACAATAACGGCGAACCACACAGCAGAAATTGCAATTCTAAATAACGTGAAAGATTGCTCTCTGTTCGATTTCAATTAATCAGGGAGCAGCTTGAAGCTATTCTTTATACAGCAGAAGATTTCAAATGTAAACTAAATATTGACTTGAAACTTACTATGTTGAAACATAAGCCATTTAATCCACGGATGGACCATAACGATACATATTACGTGTATGAGTTATCCCGAAGGAAGCATTAGGGTTTGAGAGTCCATTTAAATGTTTGTTTACTGCTTTATTTACTTTATATTGCTGGAGATTAACTTTGCCTCAATCGTTTGAATTATTTCACTCTACATCTGGGTTACCAGAATGGTTTAATGGAAACAGGTATAGTAATGATCTGAAGATTTGATCTCCTATTCCATATTTGAGTCTCGTAGTCAAATAGAAATTAAACTGTATTTATGGTTCCAACATTTTAATATTACATATGTTTACTATGTATACATACTTGCCTATAAAGAAAGAAGGAACTTGATGTTTGCTTGTAGCAAATTACATTTGGTTTGTTTTTTTTTGTGTGTATGCATTCGCTTGATTCTATGTTTGTGCTTATTTTATCGATATTGTTGCGGCTGGAGAGTGATCACCGAGGAGCCGAACCACAAGAAGCAACGAGCAGGAACCCTCGGGAAAGATGCACCAAGAGGCTATTCGGGACGAACAGCCTTAAGGAGGGAGCAGTGTAACGTGGATGGCCAGAGCGTTGCTAGGTAAAGGGCCTGTAAACGCACGCGATACATGCTCGCAACAATGGCACAATGAGGTTACGTAACCCTTTGTCCATCCACGTTACAATATGATTAGCCTTTGGGGTGTTATGTGTGCATGTAAATAAATAAAGAATTGGACGGAATGAATATTATTATGTATTGATATATTTAATTCTTGAACTGTTACTTACTTTAAATTTTATACTAGACATGGCTCTTCCAATAATTAAAATATATTTCTGTGTTATTGTATTCACGGTATTTTATATCATTGCATTGTATAGATTGTACTGAATTGTATATATTGTGACATGTTGCGGAACGGAGACCCCCTCCCTACCCAGCAGCAACGTGGCGACTCAGGCCACAGGTGCGTGGCGGTAACGAAGCGCTCCCTCCCTCCCCTCCGCGGTGACGTCACGCGGTGACGTAACGCGCAACGCTAACGTAACCGTAATCAACGTCCTACTGTGACGTGGCACTCATTACGCCACAGGCAAGCACTGCAGCTATATAAGTGGATGCACAGTGCGTATCGATCAGTTCGAGTTCGAGTTCAGTTCGAGTTCGAGTTCGAGTTCCAGTGTGGCTACCGCCGAAGACATTCCGAGTTATAAAGTAACAGCCAGCCGACTACAGTTGGAGTATAGCAGCCGTCGCGGAAAGAAGATCCGGACGTGTGTGTAATTGTGTAATTGGGAGCGTGTGATACAGTGATACCCAGCTCCCCTACTGTCAACGTGTATACTACTGAAGACAGAGTGAACTGATTTGCGCATAGGGTTATAAGTCGTGAAACCCCGCAACAGTGTCGACAGATTAATGCGATTAGGGTTATAAAGTGTGAAACCCCGCAACTGTGTGATAATTAATTGTAGCCGTTATTTGTAGATTGTTAAATAAACCCAATTAACCATCTCTACGGCGTCTTCGGTAACGCAAACACGTTACAATATTGTTTATATTACATTCAACTTTTTGTAATAACTGTATTCGTTGTAAATATACATCACCCGCAAGTATCCCTACTTTGACGCAGTGTTGGGGCTTGCGGGGTCATGTGATGCAGAGAGCTATGCCCCGCGGAAGCATGGCTACTGGTACAGTCCCCCATGCCCAACAGGCCAAAGGGTATGATCCAGGAAGAAAGGGATACCTTGGTCCTCCAGGTTGGGGGTTTGGCGCAGGGTTGCAACCCCACCCTGTAAAAAGCCCTAATTGTTGAGAAGCTTTTAACGATTGCAGCCGGACGGAAACAGCTAAATGGAGACGAACGTCATGGGATCGGAACCAGCGGAGAGCACTCGTAAAAGAGGCCAAGGTTCATCATGGACTGTATTATTTTTTTTATTGCTAGTGGGGTGGGACTAAGTCCCCCTTGTACTGCGGCCACTTCTGGCCTATTGTACCAAACAATGGAATGCAGCACCCGCAGAAGAAGAAAAAAGGAAATGTACACATTTTGATTTCCTCATTTCTCATTTATAACATTAATTGGTGTTAATGGAATAATAATAATCATAAACTAATTAACTAACTGACTTCACGGAGCTCACTACGGGCATTGGGTAGTCTCATTTCACCAGTTTCACAGGAGTGGTGACATAACACAAGATGAAGGTGCTAGTCAGCTACAAGTTCCGGCCACTTTATCTTTAGGGTATGAACGCAGGTACCCACTGGAGATGTGGCTATGCGAGTCCCGCACCTGAAGAAGATATAAATAAGTACATCCCACTGCATGAATGAGCTAAGGGATCGCCTTTGAACTAGGGACACAACTAGGCCGCTACGTGGAAGCGAAGCAGTGCCACCCCAGATAAAGAGTTCTAGTTTTAACGCTGTGTAATCAGGTAAAACTCAACCGATGTTTCGGAGGAACAAGCAGAACTTTGTGCCTACTTTATGCTGATTGCTTAGTTGGATTTTTCTTCTGCCCTCATGACGAAAGGGATACGTTCCTCTGAAATGGCAGTTGATTTTCCCCAGCCTGCACTGCGTTATACTCATGATGGCACATATAACGTGTCTGGTCTCATCCGTTGTTACTCAACGACAATTCGTTGCTACGATTTGTCGCTGCGGGAACTCCACAATTCTCACGTATTCGTTGCCGTGGAAATGTCCGTTCCTATTGTAGCGGCTGTCGCGGGGATGGACGTAGGGTAACGCGTCACAATATTAATACTTAGAATGAGACAGCTTGCCGTTGGGACGAGAATATTGGATTCTCATAAGAAATAAAACTTACAGAAAAGTTGCTACATCGTAGCTGTTTGAACATTGAAAATACACGTATGTTGGAAAATAACAAACAAGAAGCCTGTATTAGGAACTAATGTATTTTTCAAATAAAATTCAGTTAGTTTTGAGGCCTGCAACGAAAACCATAGGAACATATCCTCTGTTAAACACAAGCTGAGGAAATATCACAAGACAAGTGTGTCACTATGAGAAGAGAGTTATTTTTTATCATCATTTTTCATTTTGTCTGAAAATTAAAACATGTCTCTTCCAGGAGGAGTCAGTAAATATAGTATTTTGCTAAATCTCTCGACCGGATCTGGGCCGTGGCCCATTGGTTGCACATGCTTGTCTTCGCCTGTTATTTGATACGTTTCTACGAATTCTAGACCTCACTAGCGCACAAATGAACGGTGCGCACTGAACTGTGGAGTTCATATGGCTTTGACGGCACGCTCTCGTCATGCCCTACTCTATTCCAACAAAACTTACGGCATATCATTAACTTCCATGTAGAATAGTTCAAACCCTTCTGATTCAAAATAAGCTACAAATATACACGGTGTTCACAAACACAGATCCACCCACTGGCAACAGAAGGATAAGGAACTAACTTCCGTCGAGGACAGATACACGCCGTCCACAATATCTACGTTCAAAATTATTAGTCGTTTCCTTCAAATGAACGGGAACTTCCACATTCCTGAACAAGACATCTGAACAGTATTTTCATCTATATTACGCGAATTTTCTTTCAGCTCTTTAAAGCACAAATTTCTTCTCATGAATAATTAAAATTTCACTCCGTATTTCCAGGAAACACATCACGTCTCCGTTACGGAGAACAAGTGGTTAATGTTTAGAATCATATGAAACGTATAACTCCAGAATGTTGGAAGAAAATTATGAGATTCTTTAATGTTAAAGCAGACAGTTCGTAACCACTGTCCGTCAAACGGTTACACATATTAATCATGTTTTTCAAACAAATTCTTCACTTCCGGCTAAACACAGAACACCAACATTTTCATAACACAAGAAAGCACACCTGGAATCATGTTCATACATGAAGAGCAGCAGACACGTTAGGTCCTGTGGTCTACTCTGGTTTCGCGGGAAATTACGCCACATACAAAACTGCGTTGTTCTCACGTTGGCACTGGTATCATTCGCAACTATGGAACCAGAGTTAATTAGAATGACACCGACGACAGCTTAAACGAGGATGAAAGAAATATTCACGGCAAAGAAACTCTCTCACCCTTTGCACGCCACATGGTAAATGAACGAACAACGAGAGACAGTGACATCTGGCGCTCACACGATGACTTACAGTTTCGATTACACAGAGCAAATTGGTGTGTTGCCATCATGACAGTTGTCAAAAATACATTTATGGGAAACGACAACAATATTGTATCTGTGGATTGTCTCTGTAAACATAAACCATAAATTCTAATTATATGTATATATATATATATTAGATTATGAAAAGCGAACAGATACAGAATAGTATACGCAGCGTGCTCTTGATAACAGAGATGAAATTATAACAAGAAGATAACTCGGTAGTTACACTTAGAGTTCGCACTACTTACTTAACTTTTAAAACAGTCCCGGAAGTTCGCGGGTTCAAGTCCCGATGAGGTCATTGGATTTTTTCAGTTGACCTAATCCTTCCAGCCGCACTAGGCCCTGGGATTTACTCAGCCTCTAACACAAATTAGTACCAGGAATTAATTAAATAATTTTCCTGGGGAATAAAGCGCGGTCGGCGCTTAAGGCTGACAACCTTACCGCTATCTTTGAGCCGACTGTCTAGATAATGTGGGACCCTCAACGTCTCACAATCCTATGGGCCTTCACGACCTGGTACAGGGATATCTTTAATTTTTTACTTACTCGTTGGCGTCTTAGCACCCAGTAACAAACGCCGGAAATTTCTACTTAAAATCATTTAGAGGAAGACGACTCGGAATATTAAGAACTAATATGGAAGAAATCTGAAGCTAAAAAGGTAAAGCTATCCCTGTAAGAGGCCGTGGAGGCCCATAGGGTTGTGAGACGTCGAGGCTCCCACATTTTCTAGACAATCGGCTCATAAACCAAGGACCAACACAGCAGTACACTTCAATCTGCAATACAAGAACCGGAATCTAGTGCCCCACAAAATAAATATCGCCATAGAAGCACAAAGACTCTGAACATTCCAAAACGAACAAAGCGCAAAAAACACATAGTGAAACATGCCTTGAACTTTTCAACACATTCACAACTGCTTTTCTTTTGTGTTTCCTCCAGTCTTACTAGGAATTTCGTTTCCTTTCTTTTCTGCTTCAATGACAACTTTTACTCGCTAGTTTCTTTTACATCTGGATAAAGATTTTAAAGCGTCTTCTTTGTCGTTTCAAATAACTAACCCCTAGACCCCCCCCCCCCCNGTTTTGGGCTGTGGCAGTGCCGACAAAAACACATTCAAACTTATGCACCGTAAGGGATTCCTGGCCTACATCCAAATCGCGTACACTGCTGTAGAGCAAAAGTAGTGAAACGCTACTAACGGGGCCCGGGGACGAAGCCAGAAGGAACAACACACAGAGAGAAAAGTCATATGAGTCACAAAAGAAGAGGGGCTGCATTAAATTCTGTTGCTCTTTGCCCCTTGCGAAGCCTCTGAAATCCTTTTCCAGTCTCTGCCTTCTGTTTTTCTTCCTTCTTGCTCTTTTTCTGGGATAATTTGACTCACGGTTCACTGGAGATAGTATTGTAGTATATTTAAAAGTTGTTCTTGTTCTAGAATTTTAGTAAAGGAGTCATGGCACTGTACTTATATCTGTCCAGTATCACAGTAACATCTGATCAGTATTTCAGTATGTAAGATTTGAGATTTTCACGGCGGTGACTATGAAGAATGTCGTCTTCTTGGATGTGGCGTCATGTAGGTGTTGTGTGAACTGACGTTTCGGAGGAACGTATCGCCTCCATCTTCAAGGTGCAAAAATCCGCAAGCGAGGAACCAGCGTGAGCAGGTGAATGCAGACTGAGTTTCCTCAAGTCAGTTCACGCAAGATCTACAAGGCGCCACATCCCAGAAGACGGCATTATTCATAGTATTTTAATAACCTATTCTTAAATAAAACCGCTGTATATGCTCTCAGGTTCTTACAGCGTTGTTTTAGTAGAGTTCTATCTATAATACAGTGTGCGCCAAAAATTTCAGTACTGAAATGAAAAGATGTCCTGTTGATACCACTGTCTACTCATGTGAAGGCTCTTTGCACAGACAGAACCTTCTAAAATCCTGAAGAAATGGTTCGATCACCATGTCCCTGTAGCGTTCTTGGGTGAAGGTAAGAGGATTGCCTTCCTCATCCTCAATCAAATAGGGGCCTAATATACCGTGTGCTGAGACGGCACACCATAGCGTCACACGTGCGCTATGTAGCGGTTTCTGGACGCTAACAACTGGCCGCTCAAAACCAAGGAAGCGAGTTGTCTGGCGACCACCTCCGTATGCGCGGAAATAATACTTAACTATTAATACTTTTTCCTCCGTCCAGAGACCCATTTCCAACAACAACTGCATAACACAACTTTCTTTTCACTACTGGGAACACGTGCGGCTGGAGCTATGCCCCGTCGACAAACGCACATGTGCGTTCGAGATGCGTGAGTTTCAGTACTGATATTTTGGCACAACTGTATTAGACGCCGTTATACCTAAGAAAATAGAACTTTTCAAGACTACAGCTGTTGTTGACACAAAGATGATCCGAGAAGAAATTATGACGTAGTCTTTCCTTCGAGTGCTTGCACATGTACACCGAATTTCAATTGATTTTTAATTTACAGCATAATGATCCACTCCTGTCTTCAGCATTGTTAGGCTTAGGATATAAATGTAAAAAGGTATCATATATTCGTCATAGATCAATTTTTAAATTTTAACGTAAGGTTTGTAAACGTATATACGTTTACGAACCACAGATATAATACAACGTGTGACTGAAATGAATCACTAATTCGAAACAAAAATCTTAGTAGAGATTTTGTGTGGCCCCCATTCTGCTAATGCATTAGTTTCAAGAATATCTGCAAAATGTATGCATGGTATACGAGTATATGATGGAAATTGAAGTTCGTAACAAATGTACTAGTTCCTCCTCCGTGGCCATTGGTGTGCAAGCGAACTATACCGACCGAGCGACCGCCGCTTGTCGGCGAAGTTAGTGATAACTTTTGCGGACAGAGGGTGTCGCGTGGTCAGCGCAACGGATTCCCAAGGCCGTTAATCTCGGTTTTCTCTACCGGATATATACTCGTACGTTCCGAAAATTTTGACTTCGTCAAGTCATAAATCATGAGTTTCCAACTCAAGTCCGCAACCTACACGACTAAGTATGCAGTCCTCTATGTTCTAGATTTTATATAGTAAGAGCTTTCACATTATGAATCCCTTTTAGAGCTGTAATTTATTGAAAAATATTACGGAATAGGCCTCTTGGCTAAAATTAATCCATGCACGGAATTTTAAAGAGAAAGGCTTCAATTGACACTAATTGCCTCAACTTGGTCATTAGGATATATCATTTAGAGACTGGAAACTTTTTAAGATATGAAAAGTGCTATTAACCTGTATCTGATTTTTTTTCTAAATTCGCTTAGTGGGGGTTGGAGTCTAACTAGGTCCACTCGGCACTGCGGCCACTGATTGGTCTACTGTAGCCTGCCCCGGGTGATTATGATGGAGAATTTGGTGGAATTAAGATTGGCAGGGGAAACCGAAGTACTCGGAGAAAACCCGCCCCATCGCCACTTTGTCCACCATAAATCCCACTAGACCAGACCCGAGATCGAACCCGGGCCGCCGCGGTGGGAAATCAGCGACTAACCGCTTGAGCTATGGCGCGGCCATGTACCTGAATTACGTGCAAGGCAAATATTTCTACTAAAGACGAAGAACAGAAGGAACTAGACGCATGCGACATGCCAACTCAGACAAAGTTTGGAACTGACCAACGTTCAGTCACGTGTTTGGAGATGCATACGTTATCAGAATTTGTCCCAACCTCCAGAATAAAGCTTATTCCCGGAGTATTTGTTTCGGAGGATAAAACCCTATGAGCCTTCACGGACTGGTACAGGGATAGCTTTACTTTACTTTTAGTTTTAAGGCCCAAATTAGAGAATTTGAAAAATATCAAGCATTTTGCTCAACCAGCACCTGGCGTACAGAAGCTTTCATAAATTTTAAATTACTTCTCATATTATTTTCTATTTACACTGGAAATAAGGGCATTTATGAAATCATTATTCTGACTGGATGTATTTATGTGTGCCCCCTTTCAATTTTTGAACCCGCTGACCAAGTTTTACGTTTTTTTTATTTAAATATTTGGGTAGCTTGTTAACAGATGATGGAAGGTGTACTTGTGAAATTAAATCCAGGATTGCCATGGCAAAAGCTGCATTTAGCAAGAAGAAGAATCTTTTTACCAGCAAATTGGACTTAAATTTGAGGAAGAAACTAGTGAAATGCTACATTTGGAGCATAGCTCTGTATGGGGCTGAAACATGGACACTTAGGGCAGTAGATCAGAAACATCTGGAAAGTTTCGAAATGTGGTGTTGGAGAAGAACGGAGAAGATCAGTTGGACCGATTATGTGAGATATGAAGAAGTGTTAATTAGAGTCAGTGAGCAGAGGAATATCCTACATGAAATAAGAAAACGGAAGGCTAATTGGATTGGTCATGTTTTACGCAGAAACTGCCTTCTAAAAGAAGCTATCGAAGGAAAGATAGATGGGCGGATAGAAGTGACAAGAAGACGAGGAAGAAGACGTAAGAAGATGCTGGATGACCTTGGGGACAGAAGAGGATACTGTCATTTGAAGAAGAAGGCTCTAGATCGCATTAAGTGGAGGAACTGTTTTGAAAGAGACTGTGGACCTGTCGTCTTGACAGATTACTGATGATGATGATATCACTCGAGCCCTTCCTGACCTCACACTCTTAATATCATACAGTCAGTTAACAATAAAATTACATATATAAATTTACGAGGACGGAGAAACTCTGACATTTGGCGGCCAATTGCTACGATCAGTATAACAATTATCAAATTAATTAACAAAAGAACCGTGTTATCTTGAAATATGCTTCTACTGGTTACAATAGAGTATTAGCGTGTCTGGGAGAAATATCCTGTCCGGTGTGGCACCTGAGAGCAAAAACCTGATATTTCATAGACGAAACCAGAGTTCAAATCCCACCAAAATACAGTTTCCCTGTCTCTGGGCTTACTGTTCAACATCTGATATTAATTCCACCAATCCTTTCCCTTGTAACGGCGAATTTCTTTATAAAGAAATTTGAACTACGGGTTTAATATATTTACGGGTATTCAGTCTGTGTTTAAGGGCACGTTTCATGAGACAATTTCTTGTTTTCCCCACCCTCATTCAATCCTTCCCCTTCTCCAAAAGGCCAACACGACCTGCTCCACGAATTCATACAGCTTTATGTCTCTCTGCTGCTGTCCCTGTTCCTCTGCACCGCGCATGCCCCAGGCTGCTTCTTGTAATCTGACATTATGTGTGGTTCCCGTGTATTTCTGCTCTTTTTTCCTTATGAGCCCTACGTCCGTAACATATTTTGTTCCTTCCAGGTTAGGTTCAAATGCGGTCATGAGTGCCTACGCTATGTATGTTGCTGATTTTCAATTTCGTTATTAGTTTGCATAATCTTTTACGTAGCAACGTTGAGCCATAATGCCAATAAAACCCAAACGGATTCTACTGAACTTCTTGCATCGTGGATCAGTACAAATAGTAACAAATTAGAACGTTTTCCTGCAATTCCGAAAACCTGCAATTATTCAGATTGTTTTGTAAAACTGCGTTAAGGACAATTGAAAATGTCCCTTTTACACACTGGACGAACATCACAAATCCAGTCCATCTAAACCCTTGGTTTCGTATAAAATCTATTTTGATTCGTGAGTCGGAGAGGGTCGAAAGGTTTCAGGAGTTAATAATGTTTTGGGAAACGCTCACTCACCCATGGAGCTGAGCCCTTCTTGAGAAGCCACCAATTCTGCAGCTACTCAAGAATTTCCCAGCATTTTATGGAACCCGAAGTTTCATTTCCGTGTTCACAAGAGCCCACCACTGGTCCCTATCCTGAGCTAGATCAATCCAATCCATACCAACACATCATATCTCTCTAAAATCCATTTTAATATTGTTCATCCACCTATGTGGACAGTTGACTCTTTGTTTCTGGCTCTCCCACCAATACCCTATATGCATTCATTTTCTCCCCCATTCGTGCCACATGCCCTGCCCATTTAATCCTTCTTGACTTGATCATTACAATTATACTTGGAGAAAGGGTAGAAACTGTAAATAAAATTTGTGCTGATTTTTGAGACTGAATAAATTTCCTGCAGTCCAAAGTTCTCGGGGGTTAACAGTGTTTCGGAAACACTACTACATACCTATGTAATGTGATACCCTTCCCCCCCTTGCATCAATTTCATGCTTATTCTACTTCTGCCCTTCAAGGGTTAAAGTAAAAAGTTGCCTCTGTGCTTAAGGAATTAAGCACTAAGCCATGAAAACGTATGGGGGAGTGGATTTATAGAGCCACGTCTTCTTCACCTCGGCACCCGCTGGAGGTGAGTGATCAGCTTCACGACCCGGCCGCTTTACACCCAAGGAAAGAGCCGTCTGGTACCCATTGGATAGGAGCTTGGGTGGGCCCCACAGGCGGTCTGGCCGACGTGGAGAAGAAAAAATTCTTGACTCTACTGGGACTCCATCGCCTGCCCCATTGGTCGTCCTGCCCTCCAAGGGCTTGTCTGCTAAAAATTTATAGCCGTCTTCTTAAGTGCCCACCTCTGCCTCCACATCCATACAGTTTGTAGTAACTCTGCCGCAGGGTACGTGTTGCAACTGACTCTCGTGCATTCGATAGCTTCATCTCGCTTACCATAATCTGGTATATCAAGTGCAAAATCTTAAAATTTAATTTCCGTTAATTCAATCTGACTACTGTTCTTGTTACTATTACTAAAAATTCCTTTTCTACCTCCTCATGCATATAAGCACAATAGACCACTGTAGGTCGCGGTGCAAGGGCCGAGAAGGCCCACCCCTTATACATTCATTCATTCATTCATTCATTCCTCATGCATATGTAATAATTTCCTAAAATTTCAGTTTTGCATCTTTTCTTCCTCATTGTTTCAAATCTTCTGTTTATCACCTCATAGGGCTTATATCCCTCGAAACTAACGTATCACATCATTCGTTTTGTAAGAAATATCACATCTGAAGTCGCCAAAACGAGCAAGTAAGAATTTTGTTGCAGCGGAATATGAAAGAACTATTTTGCGGCGTGCTGGGAAATTTCTATTGTGAGCCGTGATGTAAGATTATACTGATTTCATTTATGGGTTAGAAGAACGCGCTTTCTTGTGATTTGTAGTAGAAAGAATTTTCTTTTTCCTTGGCACTACAGCCCCAGTGAGCCTAGGCCTACCTCCATGAACTTCTCCGTTCACTTCGGTTTTTCTAGATCTTACACATACGGTAGGACTCCTTGGGCGGGTGATCAGCTCGTCTCAAGGCCTCTACCTGTACACAAACACAGAAAAATGCACACAAACATCCATGCCCTGAGTGGGATTCGAACCCACGATCCCAGCTTCCGAGCGAGCGAAGACAGTGCAGGCCTTAGACCACTCGTCTACCGTGACCGGCTAGTAGAAAGAATACTGTAATGAATTATATTACAGTCAATTGAGTATAGCCTCATGACCATCCTAACAAATGACAATATTTGTATCCTTCCGCGAGGCGAATATTTCCACAAATATGCGCGCGAAGAACCGCGGTGTAACACGTAACAGATAAAGAAAATATTTGCGCCATATAAGCGAGCTCGGATAGCGCAGTCGGTATAGCTACTGCCTACCGTGTGGACGACCGAGGGGTCGAGTTCGAGTCCCGGTAGGATCAAGAATTTTCTCTTCTCCGTATCGTCCTGACCGGCTCTGGGGTCAACCCAGCCTCCTACCCAATGGGTACCGGAGGTTCTTCCCCCAGTGGTAAAGTGGTAAAGTGAACCTGACCACTCACCTCCAGTTAATGCCGAGGTTAAGAAAATATGGATCTATACATCCACTCCTCCAAACGCCTTCATGACATAGTGCTTAATTAATTTAGCGCATGGACAACTTTATCTTTACCTTTTTGCGTCATATAAACCTAGAAAAAAAGGAGACAGGTGAGACCTGAAGGAAGTCCCTTGTGAAAACAGGCAATCGGAAATATAAAAAAGAAAAGAGAAGGTTTCTCAAAAGTACTGTTCCCTCGAAGATTTCTGTGAAAGGCAATAAATAAATGTTAGCCCCACGATGACATGTTGAAGTTAAAGTGATAAGAGAAGGCTGAAGTTGATTTTGGTGCAGTATTTTAGTTTCCTAGGGGTCAGAACGATAGGATTCGAAACACGTCCCACAGAGTCCCTGGCTTTGTGGACCACCTTGAAGGTCCCTGCCAGTCTTTGACTCAATAAAAGCAACAATGACGGACGAACATGTGTGGTGCTGAAGGTAATTTGGTTGCTGAATCCTCGACAACTTCTGCATACTAACCTCTCACCCCATCCCCTTTATACCCTGTGAAAGCAGGGCAATTTATATTCGGTCGGGAGTGACTCAATCCCTGGCTATATAAGAAAGATGACGCCAACTTGGGCGCTTCTGAGGGAGCAGACTCAGTAAGCGTTTCTTCATGTATGGACTTCAACCATATAATTCTATACACGACTCGCAACAATTCTGTGTAGCCACAATCTACGTTCACAAATTGAATTGCAGTCGAAAGGTAACTTACAGAAAAAGAGCCAAATGTATTTCTCACGAATAACTGCCAGCAAACGTGATATACTGTTACTCATGTCTGTAACTGGTACCCCGCTGCTTAAGCACTAGTCCATGAAGGTATATAAGCTAGAAGTAATCCTCGGTATTCCTTGAACACAGGCCTGATGAGCCACGAGGTGTCCTGAACGTGATGATAAAAGGAAGACTCCCGAAACTTCTACCAGCAGACCGACCCTTTTCCGGTGGAGCTAAGCTGCCCACCAATTAGTGCTTCCTTACATTTCACGGGAAATTTTTATGTTTTTCCGAATCCGAAATCCCAAGAAAAATCAGTCGAGAAATCGGAGAAACTGGAAAAATTTTATAATTATACTACATAAGATTTTTAACGGCTGTCCAGTGTGAATGATAAAAGTTGTGTTTTTAATATTTAATCTTTTAATATTTCTACTTTGTAAAGAGCGCCTAAAAACCAAGATGACGGGTTAACTTTCAAACAAATTAAACCCAAATTCTTAAAAAATAATTCTTTTTCTGAATTCAAAATTGCAAATGGGGCAAAATATACATTAATGTCACTGCAACATTAACCGAAGCCAACAGAATAATACCGCTAAAATCTTACGTGTTACTCAAATGAACCCCTTTTTTCTCACTTTCTTTTTTCCTTCTCCTTTCCGTGTTCATGCTGTCTTCGTATCAGTGGTTATTACTTAACGTCAGCAGAAGAGAAGACCACAGCCCCTCATCTTCATGTGCTAATTAACGAAAACACGAGACCGCAAGGGCTTTGGCCTATCCGTCACCATTGAATCTTGTGTGGTCCAGTCACATCTTAGGGACCACAACATGGCTTGTCCTCCCTTCTCAACTAGTGGTAATGGGCTTTAATATACGATGATGAACGAGCCACCAAACTTGTCTCAGCGAGTGGGGGAAGCCAGATTAATTACAGGATATTGTTCCAACCGCTGCTCAGGTCAGGAGCACCATTGTCGGGCGGCCAGTACGCGGCGGCGGACCGTATATTACGAGCTCTTTCTCAGCTTCAAGCAGTCTACTCCTGTGGTTACTAAAAAATTCCAGAACCAGCAGGTCACTTGGCATTGCCAGGTTACTCAGAATTACTGGGTTTCTGGGCTTCGTCCGTCGTCCTATATTCTAAAGTACGCAAAAGAAGGTAACGTTTCGGAAACTGGATCTGTTTCCGTCCTCAGGTGAGGGTGAGAGGGTGAGTCAACTACTCTGCACACTGTACATCTCTGCACCTTCAGTGGTTGAGGTTAACTCTTTCTAACGTACCCAACAGAGCAGGTGTCTCACACACACTCATCTGAGGACCGAAAGAGATCTAATTTCCGAAACGTTGTGTCTTTTTATTCTCTTCTTTAGAACAGCTGGCGATTGACCCAAAACCCAGCAATCCCGAGTGTTATACACCATCGTCAGAACCTTTTAGAATCTACTGCCAGAACAGGTTATACTGGACTGAATGGACAAAAACAGCAAGCATAATTTTGACACGGAAATCATTTTCAGATATGCAATTTGACGAAGGAAAACACAAGAAGGAAATATGATTCTAAATAGATTACATTGCGTCGGCAGAAGATAAGATGTAAGTTTTGATCCAAGATGGACTCAAATGACTCACGATAGTGTCTAACTTAAGTATTAGTAGTGCTGAATTTCCGGGTTGTAATTTACTATTTTATACGGGTGCTTGTGTTCTTATTTATAAAAAAAAACGCACACACAAAACGTTGAGAAACGTGGAGCCGGGATATCCTGATCAGTACAGTAAATAGGCAGGGGCTGGACAGCAGAGGAATGGTTCGCAACTCCTTGAAAGAGCGGGAGGTTTTTCTCTCCTCCGCAGTGTCCACCCAGCCTCCTTTCTGATGGATACTGAAGGCACTATCCCCAGGAAACTGACCACGGCCGGTACCTTTTCAATTTGTAGCATAAACATTATAAAGCCAAGGGGTTAATGTATATACCACCGGCTTTTATATACCAATATAATATAACTCTACATTCTGCCCGTAGAGATTTTGTGTGTCTCGATTTGTTCTCGCGGTAAACTGCGATTATTTCCTTAAGCAGCATTAACCGGTTGGTCTTTGTAGCGGAGTCGTAATGTGTTTCCTGTGAGGTACGAACTGAAGTTTTACATACTATTTTGATGATATCCAGTCTTCAAAGGGTTACGATGACATATATGGCCACATGCCCACAAAGAAATTATAAAGTACTTATAATTTTACGCAACGATCATTTTTGCTGTTTTCAACCTTCTTGCTTTTTCGCTTCTGTTCATAAAATAAAGTTTATACAGACTATAAATTGTGAAGTATTTTCTTAAAGAAGTAACGAGAGGGGTGGCCACGTAACCATATTCTGCTCAAGGCTCGTCATTGCCTTAAAGGGGCCCGCGGTATGGAAAATACATTGAAACAAAGACAGTGATCAAAATGCTGTACCCGAAAAGCACCAACACACGAGTATCACGCCCATATAAAGCTGTAGGCGTGAACGCTGGGAGCGTACGTAATGGATTACAATGAACACTGAGATTTATTTGTTGTTGCACAGTCTACATATGACTGTCAGTCGACTATGCCAAGCCCATCCCACTCTGCGCATGTCAGTCGTCAACTTAGACATGTCGCCTGTATGTCATCTTCGTGTCCAGTTCTGAATGACACGACGTCGTTTTACAGCGCATATATCAACCGGGAGGATACTATCTCATTGCAGTCTTTAAGCGGAGGTCGCGCTGACGGCAGTGGCCGTGCGCCTCAATTAACGGGATCGTGGGTTCGAATCCTATTCAAGGCATAGCTATATCCACGTTTATTCTGTGCTTGTATTTTCCTATGCAAGCAGAGGCCTTGAGTTGTGTCGAATTCCCGTCCATGAAATCCTAGAAATTGTCTGTAGGAGTCATAATTCAAGAAATAAGTTCCGAATTGGAATATGTCAAAATTATACTAATCCATAATGACTGAAGAAGAATGCGAACGGAATTATTTATGATGGTCAATAAAAATAGATTATCAGCTACAGGGGATAGTTTTTTATTGCAGACAATCGTTGTATGAATGACAGCGTTAATCACAAAAAGAATGTCGCTTACAATAAATACAAAAAATCAATTAATGCATAATAATTTCTCTCCCTTTAATAACGCCTGCGTTCTTTCGAAATCTTCAGAAATAGCAGAAGGATAAAAACAATAAGTAAAGCCTAATTAGACACATTAATATGTGTTAATATTTCAATTTTTGACATGATTTCTGAGTTTCAGCAGACAACGGGGATCAGGCGTTCTATACATTAATCGAATCGGCCCTAAAACTTCGTCTGTTCCGTCTAATCCGAAGTACTGTGTCTCATTAAATAGCAAGATAGTTCATTAGGGTAAGGAGTTGGTAGCCTTCGCCCAACCCCAAGGGGCGAATACTGCCTAATGCAGCTCAGGAAGGGGACCAGTGCCGGGCTCTTGTGAACAGGAGTGAAACTTAGGGTCCCATTTCTTGCATAACTGATGAACTATTAGTTGCATTCCTTTGTACCTCGGCGTATTTCGAGAAATTGTTTAGTAATAAAACTTATTAACGTTCAATATTTAAGGGGTTGTCCTACCTCTTACTATTGGCAAGCCATGGTGGCTGTTATCTCCAAACATTGAGGAAGGAACTGAGATCCTCACAGCGGTGGTTATTACGAGTACGACCTTCAGGGCTATAACATTGTCGTGTAGTTAGTTGAAAGTCAACCGACGTTTCGGAGGAAAATATCGCCTCCATCTTCAGGGTAAAAAACAGCATGAAATATCTGTTTTCCACCTGCTTTCACGCTGGTTTCTTGTTTGGTTTATTTGAGCTGACAGGAGGATAAGGCAGACATGTAGCAGCTGCACTTGTGTGTTCCTATGATTTAGCACACAGCATAATGGAAGATCATTTGAAGTTTCGGAAAGTGTGCACGGTAGGTGCCCAGGGAACCGAAAGGTCTGTCCTTGCAACATCTCTTACAGTATGCAGATGAAGAGGATATGCTTAACAGGATTGTTACTGGGGACGAATCATGGGTATATCACTATGAACCCGAATCACAGAGTGCTTCAATGCAATGGAAACATCATATTTCACCTCCAAACAAAAGAAAATTAAGGTTACGCTAACAGTTGGGTCTGCACGAGGCATCTGCTACGACCAACGTATGGTGGTGGCAAGGCAGCACCTGGTTTCCTATGCCTGGTGCACCCTTCCCGTCCCCGTGTCATGCCATCTCATTTCGCCGTTGCCACGTAACGGCGGTGATAACCACGTACAGCTAGAGCTCAATCTCGTGACGTTATGATGGATGCAGTACACGAATATTTTTTTCCTAGGCACTACAGCCCCAGTGGGCCTAGACCTACCTCCATGAACTTCTCTGTTTCGGTTTTTCTAGATCTTACACATTCGGTAGGACTCCTTGGGCGAGTGATCAGTTCGTCGCAAGGCCTCTACCTGTAGACAAACACAGAAAAACGCACACACACAAACTAAACATCCATGCCTTGAGTGTGATTCGAACCCACGATCCCGGTTTCCAAGCGAGCGAAGACAGTACATGCCTTAGACCGCTCGGCTACCGTGACCGCCAGTACACGAATATACTGTACATAATTTCACGAATGAAAGTTCGGAACGCCTGGTGTTTCGGAAAACTTTTCCCTTCCATTTTCCGCTCCAAATTGTCTCCTTAGCAACCTCCCAAACCTTGGCAATAGCATTCTGAATCATCCTATACAGGTTCATGACGCACAACGGAATGTTTCAACACGGCCAGCAATTGTGACATATTGAAATTCATGGTTTGTCCAAAATGATTGAAAATATTTATTCAGAGAAAATACACTGAATGTCTGATACTTTTTTTTACTGCTAGTGGTGATACTTCTTGTAAAGGTAAAGTTGTTCCTGTGTTTAACTAATTAAGCACTATGCCATTAAGACGTATGGGGGTGTAGATGTATAGATCCATATTTTCTTGAACTCGGCACTAGTTGGAGATGAACGGTCAGCTTCAAGGCTCGGTTACTTTACCTCAGGGGAAAGAGCCCCCGGTACCCATTGGGTAGGAGGCTGGGTGGGCCCCAGAGCCGATCTGGACGATATGGAGAAGAGAAAATTCTTGACCCTACCAGGACTTGAACTAAGACTACTCGGTTATCCACCCCGTAGCCAGTCGCTATATTGACTGTGCTATCCCGGCTCACTTAGCTATGTAGGTAGGTAAATACTACTACCCAAAATTTTGAATGTTCATCTGTTTCGGCATACTTAAATTACTAGTATTTTGAAATTTTCTCCTTATATGAAGTTGAACACATAAATTTTGATACTTTATGGGCCATGGTTACTTCCTTCGTGCAGTAAGATACTCACATAAAATTAACATAAACAGCCCACCAACATGGCAGGAGAAACTGCTGAGCGATTCAATATAGACGACAACCCAGCATTCTGCATGAATCAGGTCAATAAGGGCGAACCCTTCCGATCTCTTCTTGGAGCAGTCTGCAAAACGTAAGAACAGACTGTCCTTCCGTTCGATGGAATATAAATTACATTACAATTCGCAATTAAGCTAATTTCCGCTGGAGCCCAATCTTCGCCCCTTGTCTCCCCATTCATCCTCTCTCATAAAAATACAATCTACTTACTTTCTTACTTTCATCTTGAGGAGTCTAGTTAAATCTCACAGAAAATATCGAGGTCTCCAAGGCATATCGGGATAACAAAATCTGAGGCACCGCTTAACGACCGATTTCGCACTTTAATTGTCGAGATGCAGGCGTGCATGTAAACTGTAATCTATTCGAAACTGATAAATATTAATTTTCGATAAAAATACTCTCTACAATCAAGAACTCGCTCGGCATATGGGCTGCTTAAGGGCTGGACGACCGAAGGATCACGGTTCGATTCCCGGAAGGAACGAGGAGTTATTATCTTCTCACAGCGTCCATAGAGTCCCTTCGATCCAGACAGTCTCGTGTCTAACGTATTCCGGTACGGTTAAATTGACCGCAGCGTGGAACTGACCACTCACCTCCATTCGAGACCGAAGTTAATAATGAGTGCAGTTACACCTCCACTGGTCCACATGTCTTCATGATGTGGTCCTTAGTTAAGGTTAGGAAATACTGTGACGTGTACACTCATTGCTAGACAAAGGCTCGGTAAACACACGAGCACGCAACAATAGAACGTCTATTGCTAGGAAACGGAGATGTAAACACACTCTTTAACAATAGAGGACAGTGTTTTCCGTGGGGTCTGTGCCGAGGCTATATGGAAAGCACCGTCTTCTATTACAGAGTATTGTTGTGTTACATAGTAAAGAGTTGTAGCACGGTCCACAGGGAACACAGCTCCTATTGTTGTGTTCGCTGGAACGTGTATACTGAGTCGTTGCCTAGCAATGGATATATGTCTCACAATATATATTGCCACGTATCCTGATAACGCGAATGTAATTAATTGGCTCTGGATTAGATGAAGCGATTTATTGGATAAATTATTTACAATTACAATTAAAATTACTAAAAAATAACGTGTTCCACGAGATTCAACCTGACGAGTCTGTCGTTTCTCGAATTTCATCTTCACTCTGCTGTTCTCTCTTCCACTGCTATTCTTGTTGGTTTCTTCAGCTCTGCTCTGCTCTGCTCTGCTCTGCTATGCTCTGTCCTGTCCTGTCCTGTCCTGTCCTGTCCTGTCCTGTCCTGTCCTGTTTTTCCGTCCGCTCGATCTGTTATTTCGACAATCAGACGGTCTAGAAGACACCTTGTTCAAGGGTTCTGTTTCATGTTTTTCCATGCAACGGTAGCTAACATATTGGTTATCGCGGGAAGTGAACTAGTTCTCATTTCTGTGGTAACGGTCTGTTATGTACGCGTGCCGTGTGAACGTGTTTGTCACCCAGATAATAATGAATGTACTGCTCTTATTGTAGCAGGAACGTGACTACAGAGCCGTTGTCTAGCAATGGACGCCCGCTCTGACTCAGATATTCTGGCTTTTAGGCGGAATGCCATAATATATATGTTGTCTGTCCATCTGTCTGTCTGTCAGCTACCTGCAGCAGCGGATGAGCAATTGGAAATTAACGCTCGAAATGAAGGCTCCGTGCTTCATTACATCAGCTTATTATATTATGAGATAATTACATCTACGGTCTGCCTGGTTGGGGGAACGAAAAAAAACGCATGGTGGCTAATGTTGTTACGTTAAAGTGACTGATAGTGGAAGCTTCCCCAGATAATTAGCGTTAAAGACTTAATTAAGTGGAATTATGAGGAACAGCTCACATCCCAGAAGAGCCGAATCTAAGATGAAACCACTGAAATGTAAATGAAGATTAATGCAAGACAACACCGCTATACTTTTCACTTTCCCGTTTCGACTGCTATTGCAAGTTTTCAGTATAAATTATAACAGTAAATAACTGATTTTGCCCATAATCTGACATCTGGAAAAATATTCGAAACAGCTGTTGCTCTCTTGACTACTACGTTTGGAACGGAGTCTACAAAAAGACACATGTTCATCAAATCTATTATTATCGATAGCCATAACTACCATAGCTCGCGGCATGGTGATAAGAGTCCTTTTAAATAAGCCGATAGTCGCTCAGTTAATTAGGAAATTATCCTTTTCTTATGGAATCCGAACTATAAATTCCATTTTCACAATAAGTCACAACTTCAGGATACATTTCAATGTTTTACCTTTGCCCACGCATTGATATCCCAAGCAGTGTCCTGCCTTCAGATTTTCAAAATAAAACTGCACTCATTTCTCAATTCTCCTTTCGTGCTACATGCCAAAACCACTTCATCCTTATTAATTTGATGACGAATCACGACAATCTCATTAGCATAAGAGACCAAGTTCAACAACCAAATAAAACAATATATAAAATTACAACTTCGTATCTTTAATCATAATGGGAATAGATAATATTGTAACGGATTTGATGAACTCGTTGGCAGGCAACAGCTCTGTAAACACGGTCCAACGCGCAACAATAGAGGAGGCTGTGTTTTCCGTGTCCGCGGTGACGTCAGGCAGCGGTGGGTGGTGGTCATGTGACATATGTTTCCTGTGAAGCGTGTCCGTTCCTTGGCTCTATGAGTGACAGAATTATTCGGTTGAGGGACGAGTTAGTTCTCGGTAGCAGATAGCCACGGGAAGTTCGTACTTGAAGAAAACGACAAGAAGTTCGCCTGTGAAGATTTAGCATGTGATTTGAAGACTTTATGTGTGCTGTAGCACAGTGATATTGGGAGTGTGTGATCTAGTGAGACTTTTATATTTCCTATGTTATAAATCCGTGAAGGCTAGTGCAGACAGTCTGAGAAGGTTTGGTGTGGAGTGACTGTAAATTGTGTAAATCAGCAAGAGTGATATAATTATTTGTAGTTACGACCTGTAGGCTTTCAATAAATACAATTATCAATCCAAACCCCGTCTTTAGTCACCCATACACGTGACAATATAAAATATTTTGAGGTCAACCAAAACATTTATAAACAAAGTAAAGCTATCCCTGTAACTGGCCGTGAAGGCCCATAGGGTTGTGAGACGTTGAGGGTCCTATATTGTCTAGACAATCGGCTCAAAGATGGCGGTAAGGTTGTCAGCCTTACGCGCCAGCCGCGCTTTACTCTCCAGGAAAATTATTTAATTAATTCCTTGTACGCCTTTCTGTTAGAGGCTGAATCGAACCCAGGGCCATAGTGCGGCTAGAAGGATTAGGTCAATTGAAAAAAATCCAATGACCTCATCGGGACTTGAACCCGTGACCTTCCGGTTTGGAGCATAGTGTCTCAACCAACTACGCTACCGCGTGCCCCCAACCAAAACATTTATATTCTACAAAAATAAAACAGTGGCCTTCTCATACAGGAAGTCACTCCACGTTCGCTTCGTGAAATGCACATCCGAAAATTCTAACGCGTGGCTGAGAAATTAGTAGTTGCAGCACGGAAACTGGTTTTAACTCTCGAGCCCCGTCCGTGGTAACGTGCATCAATTCCCAGTAATACCGAGAACGATTATTACATTCAATCCCCAATCTGAGGGACAGAACTTGAAGGAAACAGCAGTTCATTTTTCTTGGGGAGAGATTCTGTAAGGGCGGCACAGCCCGTGAAGGGAAGACGATTGAGGGGAACAGAATTTTAGATTCCGTTAGGAAATGAATATTTATCAAACCGAGCACATCTTTACCCCCAGACCCCAGTCCTACCTGGGATCACCACGATAATACGACCGCTTCTTCATCACTTCAGTTCAAAAGATCAAAAGTTAGCGAGGCAAAAGGGACTTCAGCTTCTTAGCAAACCTCAATCTCCCGTGATGTATTCTGTTCCCACAAACGTTGCTTCAGAGACCAAATTATACCGTAATAGGCCTTAAAAGTGGAATAATCAAGACGCAGCTCTCTGTGATAGATAAGAGTAAATTTAATTGTGGTTTCATAAATTCAGATTTCTTTTAGTTACTTGGGGTGGGGTGAGACTGAGTCCACTTTGAACGTCGCCACTAATTGGCCTATTGTACCAGCCCAGGATGATAGACGATGATAATTGTGGAGCCGTTGGTGGAATGAGAATGGGCAGGGGAAGGCGAAGTACTCGGAGAAAACCTACCACAGTGCCACTTCGTCCACCGAAAATCCCACGTGACCTGACTTAGGATCGAACCAGTGCCGAAGGGTTGGGAAGTCAGCGACTAATAGCCTGAGGTATGGCAGGACTTAATTTGACTTCTATTTCAATTTAATTAGCTAATGAATTCATTGGTCATTCAGACCACTAATTAAACAAAAAAAAAAATAGGTGAATGGACGTAACTCCATACCAACAAACGATAAACAATTGATACTAAATAATTCCAAGAACAGAGCCCGTCTTGAGATGCTAACAGCTGTTAACGTAGTCAAGAAGTTCTGTGCCGTTTGTGGAACTTGAAGCTTCATTCAGCAGTCACAAGAGCCCGCCTCTGTTCCCTATCCTCAACCACTTTACATATACATATGTATATGTATATATTTCGAAGCATTATAATAACAATCATATTGTCACGATTTAGTGAAAACACGCGGAGTTTGGATTGGTAATTGGATTTACTGAACAACTGTAACTCGTAACTACAAGTAATTATAACAAGTTATAACAATTATAACAAGTAATTATAAAGCTATCACTAATTTTTGACCGCCGCTGTGATCTAGTGGTCTGAGTTCCTGGCAACAGATACAGAGGTTCCGGGTTCGATTCCCGGCGCTACCAGAATTTCTGAGAAGTAGTGAGTCTGGAACGGGGTCCACTCAGCCTCGTGAGGATAATTGAGGAACTATTTCAAGGAAATAGCGGTTCCGGTCTAGAAAACCGAAATTAACGACCGTGGGGATCGTTGCGCTGACCACGTGACACCCTCTACCCACAAAAAGTTGGAACTAATTTCGCCGATAAGCGGCGGTCGCTCGGTCGGTAAAGTTACCTTGCGGACTACAGGCCACGAAGTTTCTTTTTTATGTATATCGAAGGTTGAAAGCCGCCTGCAAATCATGGATCTGTGTGCACCTAGAAAAATTGTCAATGTGTGGAGAATGTTTTTTGCAGGAGTTGAAATTTCAGGAGGTGGATGTCTGTCGCAAATTCCCAGGCTCACTTTTATGTGCAGTCTACAAGTAATCCTCTTATCGAAGATTACACCGAGATATTTTACATGATTCACGAAGCGGGTTTTCCGTCCGTGCAGTGTAAGATGAGTATCAGGGAGCCTCAATCTATGAGAAGTAAAAAGCCCGAGTCTTATCTTAATTGATTTTTACATTCCAGCGCAATGTAACTTTCTTTGCAGTCTGTCTCATATGTACATGTGTCGAAGGCAAAGAGACTTAGATAGACATAAGTTGTTTGGGGAGATAAATAAGAAAGTCAAAGTTACTTTACGACTGGCGGTTTACCGGTAATCAGTTTGTCTTGGCATCAAGCCCCTTGAAATCCACGAACAGAGATTTTTTTCCAACTGGACCCTTGCGGTAATAGTCTTTAAGTAACACTGACGAGAAGGTGGGTTTGTCTCTTATGAATATGCTTGGCCTTTTGTCATGTATATCAATAAAAACTCCAGTTGATTCTCATTGTATAACTTCAGCAAGAACAGCATAGAAAACACCGCTTCCCAACAGTTCTATATTGTGGCGTCACGTATGTATTTGTTTCCATTGAAACGTGTTTAGTTTGCCGTTACCTAGCAGAGAATGGCTTCACTTCTTAAACTACTACATTGTCATCATGCCTGGTGTATGCACTGCTATACAGGTGTTCAAATTTACCAGAATTTACTGTGAAGGATGAAAAGTTACAGCAGGACCATAACAGAACTTTATGTAAGTCATAAGGGTAATGGGGGTTGGCTTATGGTGGTGTAGGAAGCTGGGTTAGGATCCGGGTCATTTCACGCTCCGTTGGCAAGAACCAACACATATCCTCCCCCCTCTAGGCCAAAACTCCTTCCCCTTCTCACACAAACAACAACCCAAAATTTTGCCACTATGCTCACTGTTTCAGAAAGTCATGCGTAAGCAGAAGGGGTAAGTGTCTCCCATTACAATAAAATACGAGGCGGAAAAGGGAGAAAACAGTTTTGCATTCAATGAATTCGTGCAAGCATAGCAAGAACAAGGACAGAAATATTTTTGAGTGAGAAGGGTGTTCTCCTTTTTTGGTACTGCGTATTTGGCATGGAATAGCGGGTTGGAGGAAGTGGGGTGAGAATGGAGGGTGGTCGTACATAACATTTCCATGTTACTGTGCGATATGGAGTAGCTTATACATGTCGCTGCTGTTTCAGGC
Source organism: Cryptotermes secundus (assembly GCF_002891405.2). Lineage (NCBI taxonomy): Eukaryota > Metazoa > Arthropoda > Insecta > Blattodea > Kalotermitidae > Cryptotermes > Cryptotermes secundus. Next base: position 606,519 of record NW_019744109.1, read on the forward strand.
ATCATAAATCATGACTCATTAAGACAATCTCGGGAACTCCGGTTTGTGTTTGTGTTCTTTTGTGCTAAATTCATTTTATAGTATGGCTAAAATAGTAGTTGACTAGCGTAACATAACGCAGGGGTGTTTTGTAGCATGGAATGAATAAAAAACACTGAGGATATAAATGCGGGGTCCCATTGTTCTCGCTTATCCGTACGAATTCAATCCAAATTTGCACTATAGCTTCTTTGCGGAGTTGCGACCTGTTATGTTTTTATAACCCAGTTATCCTTAGTTTATCTGGCGCAATGTCGACCATTTACCTTGAAAAGGCTGTAACATTGTACAAGATTGTGCTAATATTTTTAGCTTATTTCAGCTTGTTCAAAGAAAGAAAAGGTTTCATATAAAAAATAAATCTATCCGTGTAACAGGGCGTGGAGGCCGATAGCGTTGTGAGACGTCGAGGTTCCCTCATTTTCTAGACAATCGGCTCATAGATGGAGGTGAGGTTGTCAGCCTTACGCACCGGCCGCCCTTTAGCCCGAGGAAGATTCCTAGTACTCATTTCTGTTATGGGCTGACTCGACTCCAGGGTCTTAGTGCAGCTGGAAAGATTAGGTCAAATGATAAAATCCAATCATCTCATCGGGACTTAAACCCGCGACCTTCCGGCTTGTAGCATAGCACCTCAACACGTATATGAGAGCGCCCTTAATTAACAGACTGAAAAAATTAACTTTCCTCTTGGTATCCTGTCATTAATTACTCGTAAAAAAGGTAAAGTTGTCCCTGTGCTCAATTAATTAAGAACTACACCATGAAGGTGTATGAGGGAGTAGGTATATATGTAAAGCAACATTTTCTTGACCTCCGTACTATCCGGAGGTGAGTGGTGGGCTTCATGCCCCTGCCGCTTTAACCCCGGGGATAGAGCCCCCGGTACACATTGGATAGGAGGCTGGGTGCTCCCCAGAGCCGGTCTGGACGACGTGAAGAAGACAAAATTCTTGTCCCTATCGGGACTCGAACTCCGACCTCTCAGTCGTTCAGCCCGTAACCAGTCGCTATACCGACTGCGATATCGCGCCTGTGAATTTAATACAGTCACGTTCGGAACCGATATTCCGAATCTGGACAGTACTTTTCAAGTAAATAAAATGTCTGACTTTTAAGTCCAGGACTCGAGAAGGTCGCCTGTGACATTATTGGGGTAAAACTGCAGAATGTACTGAAGAGGGACGAAGTAGTACTCACTTCTGTGCTGACGTACCAACTGATTTCACTGACCAGTCACTTTTGCTCCGTTAATGAGTTATTTGTATCAACGCACACCTTTTTTTTCTTTAGCCCTAAGCTCCAATCTGGGTTTTGGCCTACCTCCATGAAACCCTCCGCTTCACTTCGGTTTACGAGATCTCAGAAATTCGGTAGGACACTTTAGGCGGGTGATCAGCTCGTCTCAAGGTCTCTACCAGTACACAAACACAGAAATACGTATACATACACACAAACACCAAATATCCATGCCCTGAGTGGGATTCGAACCCACGATCCCGGCTTCCGATCGAGCGAAGACAGTGCACGCTTTAGACCGCTGGGCTATCGTAACCGGCTAGCGCACCTCTTAACATTAACTAATTTTGTTTGACTGTCAAATCCGAAGTGGATCTAATGGATAATCGCCCATCCATTTTTAACTTCAAATTCAATCACTTACAACTGACGACAAGAGCAGTTAAACCTAAGGAGCAGTGTCTGCAGTTCATGTCTTTTGTTCGGAGGCCATAGAAAAGGACCATTCCACATAAAAAGGAATGGAGAAATTAATTTATCCCAGACTGAACATCATCGGAAATTCATCTGTCTCCATGAAGCTTCGAGACCAATTGGCTAATCAATACGCAGGTTGACTTTAAAGTCGGGTGTAGAATGGATAATATAAAAAAAATTCTTGTGGTTTCTGTTCGGCAAGAACGTGGCTAAGTTTGGGTTGTGGTTGGGGTACAAAAATGGGTAGACTAATCCCTTCCTTCTGACACCCTTTAATCCCCAGAATCCCTTAGCAATCACCACACCATCCGTACGCCATTATCTCCACCCCTATCTGTCCAGTCGGCGTCGGGACGCCCTTTAATGAAGGAAAGCTTCTTTCTTTGCCACTACCGACCCCACTACAAACCTCCTATCGTAAGGCTACTCAACCGCTGCTTTTTCGTAAATATGTTTCTTTTTCCTTTCGGACAATAAAGAATTGCCGAGCCTCTTGGGACTTCAGGAACAAATTTCTGTTCTGTTTGGTGACACGATAGCGCAGTCGGTATAGCGGCTGGCTACGGGCTCAATAGCCGAGGTACCTTGGTTCGACTCCAGACAAAAGCAAGATATTTCTCCGTTCTCAGCGTGTGGGGCCCACTCATCTTCATATCGGATGTGTACCAGCGCTCCTTCACGAGGATAAAGGTGGCTCAACTGTCGCCCCCCTTTACTTCTTCTTTGTGTGTAACTTAATTACGCATTATATGACTTTACCGTCAGTAAACTCGTCCCTGGCCGGTCACAGTAGCCGAGCGGTCTAGGGCATGTACTGTCTTCGCTCGCTTTGAAACCGGGATCGTGGGTTCGGATCCCACTTAGGGCATGGATGTTTAGTTTGTGTGTGTGTGTTTTTCTGTGTTTGTGTCCAGGTAGAGGCCTTGCGACGAGCTGATCACCCGCCCAAGGAGTCCTACCGAATGTATAAGATCTAGAAAAACCGAAGTGAGCGGAGTTCACTCGTCCCTGTGCTTAAGTAATCAAACACCACGTCATGAAGGCGTACAGGAGAGTGAATGTATAGATCCACTTATTCTTGAAGTCGGCACAAGTTTGAGGTGAGTGGTCAGCTTCACGTCTCGGCTGCTTTATGCCCGGGGAACGAACTCCCGGTACCCACTGAATATGAGGCTGGGTGGGCCCCAGGGCATGTCTGGAAGACGTGGAGAGGAGAAAATTCTTGCCCCTAGCGGGGCTGGAACTTCGATGTTTCGGCCGTCCAGCTTGCTGCCAATCGCTATACCGACTGAGCTATCCAGGCCCTTTCACCTTCCATTCTACTACGAAAACATCCATTCGGCTTATTTCTGTTAAGTATAAGAATATTCAGGGGACGCTGTAGCGCAGTTAGTCGAGGCATGATTCTAAGCTACAAGCTAGAAGGTCGAGGGTTCGAATCCCTATAAGGTGGATTTTTTTTTCACTTGACCCAATCCTTCCAGCAACACTATGGCCCTGGGTTCGACTCAGCCTCTAACATAAATGAGTACCAGGAATTTTCCTGGGGGGGGGTGAAGGGCGGCCGGCGCCTAAGGCTGACAACCTTACCGCCATCTGTGAGTCGATTCTTAAAGAAAATGTGAGAGCCTCGGCGTCTCACAGCCCTATGGCCCTCCACGGCCTGTTACAAGGATGGCTTTACCTGTTATAGGAATATTAATTTTTTTTATTGGGGGGGGGGGTTGCCAAACCCCACCTGAAGGACCAGGGTACTGCTATTGTCTGGCACCGCCTCTAGGCCTGTCTGGAAAGGGAGGTTCTGCTAGTAGTCACGTTATAACCGTTCAACATGATGAGGGACCACCTTCGAGGGTGAACTGTCAAAACTTACTTCGCTGTATTTTGTTTTATCAAAACACTGCCGCAGGAACTTGCTGAAGTTGCTCAGTTATCTACGGAGCCTTTGCAGTTGCAGAGATTATTCGGAGTTCAATGAATGAAAATGACACGTACAGTGACTGAGAAGAAGCGATAGTTACTAATTTCTTTTAAAGGAAATGACAGACAAAATTGAGAGCAGACTATGCCACATTCCGAAGTCGAAGACACCACAAAAAAAAAAAAGTAAAGCTATCCCTATAACAGGCCGTGTAGGTCCATAGCGTTGTGAGAGGTCAAAGCTCCCATATTTTCTAGACAATCGGCTCATAGATTGCGGTGAGGTTGCCAGCCTTAACCGCCGGCCGCCCTTCACCACCAGGAAGATTCCTGGTACTCATTTCCGTTAGAGGCTGAGCCGACCCCAGGGTAATAGTGCGGCTGGAAGTATTAGATGAACTGAAAAATCTAATGACCTCATCGAGAATCGGACCCGAGACCTTCCGGCTTTTAGCGTAGTGCCTCAACCAACTACGCTACCGCGTGCCCTAGATCTCTCTAGTAGTCTCTTCAATTTGGCTTTTATTCTACAAGCAATTAAATTTAATCTGTTTCCTTTTATCTGTTAATGAAGAACTTCCTTCATGAGCTTCGATGAGCAGTTTTCAAGTGCATCCATCAATAATACTTCATGACTAATTAGCTTTCGGTTGATAAATTTTTCTATAATTAAGACGTACTTTTTTTTTGTATCCTCTGTATATCTTTTGAGTAAATTTGTGCTGGCGTTGTTGGTCTGCGCTACAGGGCTACAACACTTCACCTTCAAGTATTGAATAAGTTCCCCCCCCCCCTTGGCACTACAGCCCCAGTGGGCCTAGGCCTACCTCCATGAACTTCTCCGTTCACTTCGGTTTTTCTAGATCTTACACATTCGGTAGGACTCCTTGGGCGGGTGATCAGCTCGTCGCAAGGCCTATACCTGTACACAAACAGAAAACTCACACAAACATCCATGCCCTGAGTGGGAGTACTGAATAAGTACCGTAACACATTCAAGTACGAAAAATTTCTTCAGTTAAATGGGGAAGAACGCCCATTGAGCATGATTCCAATTAGTAATTTGCTGTAAATTACGCTGATGATATTATATATGTGCTTTACTTTAAACTGTAAGCTAATAACAACCTTCTGTACATGATTTGTTCTAAATGTAAAAGATTGTAATATGTTTTAATTCGTATGGCCACAGAAAATGTTCGTAAATGCGACAAAGAAAAATTTAGTTTTAAACCGTTGGCATACACTGTCTCTCTTTGATCCTGTGATAGTTTCTCTTATTAATCTCCTAACTCCCAATGATTCCCAAATCATCAACATTTTCTAAACCTGCAACCTAAGAATTTTTAAAAGTTATATTTTCTAGGATATAACGCCGTGTAGTCCGTTGAATATCAATAGACGTTTCGGAGTCACATATCGCCTTTATCTGCAGGACAGAAGGGTAAGACAATTAAGAAACTGGCGTGGAAGAAGGTCGCAAACAGAGCTTTCACGCTAATTTCTTGTTTGATTTATTCTTCGACCCTGAAAATGGAAGCGACATATTCTTCCGAAACATCGGTTTCCTCTCAACGGACTACACGCCTTTATATCCAGAAACACCGGTGTGAGAACGTTAAATCCTACTATGATTTTTAAACTGACAATATTACTTTCACTCAACGGTCTCTTTACAAATTGCTCCTTGTCACTATACTGCCCACGCCGGGAATAAATTCGGCCGCAGCGTGAAGATGACTACATCAATCAGTACTTCCTATACACCAAAAAGTGTTGCCAGGATGCAGAGATGCTTTTCACCGTTTTAAGGAAAATATTTCCCCGTCTACGTTTTACAACAAAGAAAAAAACGAACACCATGGCTTGAGTCCGCAAGTGAACTATACCGACTGAGCGACCCCCGCTTGTCGGCGGTGCCAACTTTAGGGGATAGAGGGTGTCGCGTGGTCAGCGCAACGGATCCCCACGGCCATTAATTTTGGTTTCCTAGACCGGAGCCGCTATTTCCTTCAAAGAGCTCCTCAAGTATCCTCAAGAGGCTGAGTGGACCCCGTTCCAGACCAAATACTTCTCAGAAAATCTGGTAGCGCTGGGAATCGAACCCGGACCTCTGGATCTGTAGCCAGAAACTCTGACCACTAGACCACAGAGGTGGTCCTACGTTTTACGGCTGTTTCTTTAATGACAAGTCTGATTATGATTCATACAAATTGTGCAGATGTGTTCACGTCATGTTACTTATGTTAGAAAGGACAAGGATCTAGTTCCTCACTTGTAGCCATCACACCTCAGTACTTCGCTTAGCCCATTTACATTAAAATCGCAGACAGAGGTGGCTTCAAGATCACACACTGAACGGTCTTCTTGTTGACGACAGACGACACGAATTTTGACTGTAATGAGGGTTCGAGACCCTGCACTTTGGAAGCCAACAAAATCAACACGATAAACACAGACTGACCCATCACCCGTTTAGTATTGTGACGTGACGCCTGAAAGCCACAACAGTCAATTGCTAGACAACGGCACACTAACATACGTTTCCGCAGCAACAGGTAGAAACAGAATAACAGAGGCAGTGTAAGACATGTTGAGTTATATTCGATTCGCCTTGGAGTTATAAAAGAGTTAGTTCAATTCTGTAATTGGGTGTGGTGTTCGGCTGTGGAGAGCAAACCAGCGGACATCGGAAGCTGAAGAAGTGAGCGACTCGTAAATCAGAACCAAGTCAGTCACAGTGGAAGAGAAGACAATCGTAGTCCAGTAAGGAATGGAGCGAGTCTTAGGCAGCCATTGTTTGCGAGCTGTTGTAAGTGATTGTAATTGTGAAGAAGTGCCACTAAATCCAATCATCCAAACCAGAACCCGTTATTATTAGTCACGGAGCCATAAACACGTGAGAGTATATTTGTTATTCTGTATAAATTACGATTTTGGTAATAGACTGATTTCCTTCCGAATGTTCCTGATAACCATAAAGCTATCCCTGTTACAGTCCGTGAAGGCCCATAGGGTTGTGAGACGTTGAGGCTCCCACATTATCTGGACAATCGAAAGATGGCGGTAAGGTTGTCAGCATTACGCGCCGGCCGCGCTTTACTCCCCAGGACAATTATTTAATTAATTCCTGGTACTCATTTCTGTTAGACGGAATACATTCCAATTGAAGACGTGATTGTTTCGATATCTTAACAGGTGTGACAATCGCTTAAGCTAATTATACTCGAGTGACAAAAGTAGACGGTTGTTTGCTGTAAGGTGAAATGCACTTTGCAGGAAAGAGTTATGGCCTATTTTAAGATCGAATTCTTCCACCGGCGTCCGCATGGAGTGAACAAGACATTCCATGAGACACAGCAACTGAGACTGCCGATCTACAGCAGGGACTCGATCCAGATACCAACAGAATTCAAATTATAACACAAGACCAATTTCAAACATTTACACGTAATTAAATCTGCGACACCGCTTAGCTACTCCCCTTCGTTTAAGATAGCAGGGTTACGTCCAATCCCTTGAAAATCTGAAATTAATTTAAAAATTTTGTTCCTAACTCACAGAAAACACACTGCGTCCAAAGTAGAAAGAACATTCAGTTCATGCTATTTAGGTAAATAATCGCTGTTTACAGCATGATCATCCGGTCGAGTAAAGTGCTGCTGGCCCTCGCTGGTTTCGAGTCCCGTGGGACCCATTACCAGATTTTACTCTCTCACGACCCTGCCTCACTCTCATTTCAAGAATCATATGAAAGCCATACAAACACAGTGTTAGCAAAATGAAGATTTTTCTTCAGAACAGGTAGTATATACAGGAATATCTGCCCTTAAAGTGATAATTCATTTCATTAATACTCGTATTCATTATTATATAGCCGCATTCCTGTGGGGAAAGCCAGCCGTTAAACCCACCACTTCCTTCTTGATCTCGGTGTCCATGCCTGTCAGAGGGTTCCCGTGTGAGAACGCGTCTTCTCTCTTTCTGCTTATCAGTGGAGTCAGTACCTTGAGTTGCGGCTCTAAATGGACACATTTACGATGATGATGATGATGATGACGATGATGACGACAGATGACCATAAAGCCTTGCTGAAATAGTGACTGTAGTGGGAAGAAAGAAATTCGAGGAGAAAAACTAACCAAAAAGGTACTTTGTCAGACCACGAGCGTCTAACCTCTAAGCAACAGCACAGCCGTTGAAACATAGCTGAGTCCTTCAACTGGCGGAGATGCTATGGTATGTAATGGTGTTGATGGTGATGGTACTTCGCTTAATGGGGGGTGGAGTCCAGTTGGGTCCACTCGACACGGCGGGCACTGATTGTACCTACCCCGGGTGATTATAATGATGGAGAATTTGGTGGAATGAATATTGGCAGGGGAAACCGAAGTACTCGGAGAAAACCTACCCCAGCGCCACTTTATCCACCACAAATCCCACTTTACCAGACCCAGGCCTGAACCCGGGCCGCCGCGGTGGGCGGCCAGTGTCTAACCGCTTCAGCTATGGCGCGGCCTATAGTACTTACTTACTTATGGAGCTGAACCTTTCTTGAGGAGCCGCGAAATCTGCAGCTACTCAAGAATTTCCCAGCATTTTAGGGAACCCGAAGGTTCATTACCGTGTTCACAAGATCTCTCTACTGATACCTATCCTTAGCCAGATCAATCCAATTCATGCCATTCCATTATATCTCTCTAAGATCCATTTTAATATTGTTCACCCGCCTACGCCTTGGTTTTCCCAGTGGTCTCTTTCCTTTTGGCTTTCCCCCCAATATTCTATGTTCATTCCTCTCCTCATCCATTCGTGCTACATGCCATGCCCACTTCATTCTCCTTGACTTGATCATTCTAATTATACTTGGAGAAGAGTTGATGGTGATGGTATTTATTTTAAATACAATGACTTGCTCCAGACTATGTTCGGCAGCATTTTGTCAAAACATACTTGATCTCATGAGAATATGTAAGATTTGAGGCTTTCACGGCGGTGACTATGAAGAAAGCAGTCTTCTGGGATTTGGCACCGTGTATATGTGGTGTTATCCGACGTTTCGGAGGAACGTATCGCCTCCATCTTCAGGGTATAAGAAAAAATATAAGAATTCTGCAAGCGAAGAGATCGTGAGAACCGGTAAAAGCAGACTGCTTTCTTCATGAGAATATGTTTAATATCTCAGAATTTCTCATCACAGTTCATATTTTTAGATGGAACAACGGACTCGATAGCTTTCGAGTATGTACTGCAAATTATGATACACCGAGCTTCGAACTTGATGAGCAGAACTTGCAACAGATGAGATAAACATACAGAATTTTAGTCCAGAAACCTTACGTGTCGATAGCCCTTCCTGTAGATGGGAGAATAACATTAAAATGGATCTTAAAGGAATGAGGAACTGTGTGGATCTGGATTGGAGCCATCCTGCTGAGAACATAGACCGCTGGTGGGCCTCGTGTTAACACCTACCGTACTGAAAGTTTCACAGAATGCGGGCAACTTCCTGATTAGCTGAGTGACTATTACCTCCTCAAGGGCTCGGTTTCTCGGTTTAAGTTAGGGGTGAAAGCGGTGGATGTGATATCTGAGTAGCCCTTAGAGTCCTTACTTCATTTTCCCATTTTCTTTTCCGGTTACAACACATTTTCTATGGTTAACAACTAAAGCCTGTTCTGAGTTTCCTCCCCACTAACTCTCCTTGGGGCCTCATTTATTTTTCCCGGAGTTTTATTCCGGCTTTCGACCTCTCAGCAATTTTCTCACTCCAGGCATCCGACTCCAACTTGTTCCCCTCCCCTTTTTTATAAACACGCCTTTTTTACACAGCGCAGGTGCAAGACACAACACGGCGTTGAAGTGGTAAGCAGACTGAAAGAGTAGACAATAAGTTAAATGACTCTGGGCATTACTGTTCATAATTTACAGTGACAACCTTCAGTAAGGCAATTCAAGACCCTCAGATTGTAATTTTCATTAGAGTTTATATTAACGGCCGCATAATGTGTGACAACTGTAAAAGTAAAGTAAAATGTAACGGTATCCCTGTAACAAGCCGTGGAGGCTCATAGAATTGTGAGATGTTGAGGTTCCCCCACATTTTCTAGACAATCGGCTCAAAGATGGCGGCAAGGTTGTCAGCCCTACGCGCCGGCGGGCCGCCCTTTACCTCCAAGAATATTCCTGGTAATCATTTCTGCTAGAGGCTGAGTCGATCCCAAGGTCACAGTACGGCTGGAAGGACAGATCAATTGAAAATATTCTAATAATCTTATCGGGACTTGAACCCGCGACCTTCCGGCTTGTAGCATAGTCTCTCAACCAACTACGCTACCGCATGCCCTTTCGAGTCCCGGTAGGGTCAAGAATTTTCTCTTCTCTAAATCGTCCAGACCGTCTGGGGCCCATCCAGCCTCCTACTCAATGGGTACCGGGGGCTCTTTTCCAGGAGGTAATGGGGCAGGGGAGTGAAACTGACCCCTCACCTCCAACTAGAACCGAGGTCAAGAAAATTTGGATCTATACAGCCACTCCCCCATACGTCTTCATGGCGTAGTGCTTAGTCAGTTAAGCACAAAATGTACTTCGAGCACTGCTTACAAAAACTACGCCCTTCTCTGACTTCTGAGATTTGAGAACCTAACGGCGCAGTAATTTTCTTTTGAAGGAGGACCCGCCTTATTTCATTATAGTGGAGTTCCTTTACCCTTCAGTCTGTTTCACTAACAAGCAGCAGAATTTTCCTATGACACAGAAATCTTCTTCAAATTCCATTCACATGAGCTCTCTGTTCTTGTAACACTCCATTCCAGGAAACGGAAATAACGTCTATTTTCATAGCATCTTCAGAAGTTTCTCTTATTGGATTACGTGCAATGCGTTCTTTATACGAGATTATTTGATTCAATCTGTGTTTGAGTTGTGTAGCGTAGTGTTTGTGAGCGTAAGGTGATGCAGTCAGGTGGGAGTAACGCGATTTTCAACTGGCTCAATCAAACCCAAGAAGAGAACAGGTACATGCTTTCGTGTAATATGTATTTTTGTATCTTCATCTTGTCTAAAGTTTGTGTACGTCTGTTTCTAAGTTCACATATAGCGACACAGCAATAATAACCAACATCACCGGCGTTAACTTCTTTATTTCCTTTGACGTTACAGTCCCAATTTGGGCTATGGCCTACCTCCATGAAACTCTCCGTTTCACTTCGGTAGGACTTCTTAGGCGGATGATGAGCTCGTCGCAAGACTCTACCTGTACATACACACAGAAAAACGCACACAAACACCAAATATGCATGCCCTGACTGGGATTTGAACCATGATCCGGGCTTCCGAGCGAGCGAAGGCAGTGCTTGCCTTAGACAGCTCAGTTACCGGCAGCGTTAACTATTACAAGTTCATAAACTTTCAAAGTGGAGCGTGAACATTATTGCTGCAGAATCGGGAATTATAATCGATGCTATTTACTGGCTATAGGTGTATGTGTTCAAAGAGCGTTGTTCCCTGATCATTAGAGCAGTATGCGTTTCCTTTGCTCGGACTGTATTCTGCTTATTTCTTGTATTGCAATTCCGCCAGCCTCCACAATCACCTAACTTCAGAGGCTGGTGCAATAGGTTCACATGAGGCCCCAGCCTCTACTGCACTTAATATAGCTAGATGTAGGTAAGTACGAACGTTTCGGAGAAATATGCTAAGTCTTCCAGATTTTTGTATCCAGATGATGGAGGCCGCAGATTCTACCGAAACGTCAGCCGAGATGACTGTAATTTCAGCACATAATGAAGGACGATCAAAGCCGTAAGAAATAAAAATCAACAAGCCAAATATATAAATAAAGAAAAATAAAAGAAACCATCAAAAAATTAACCAAATCATGAATTAGATTAAGAAGCTGCAGTTGCTTCTCTGCCAAATTAACTAAGCGCTACACCATGAAGACGTATGTGGGAGTGGAGGTATAGCTACGTCATTCTTGGCTTCGGCACTAGGAGAAGGTGAGTGGTCTGCTTCACGCCTCGGCCGTTTTACCACCGGAGAGAGACCCTCTGCTACCCAGAGAGCAGGTCTGGACGCTGTGGGGTAGAGAAAAATTGTTTGTCCCTACCGAGAATCGAAAGCCAGCACTGCAGACCGTAGTTTGTCTCCATACCGACTGAGCTAAACTGACCGACTACCAAAACTGAGTCACAGAGTTAGGCGTGGGGAAGGGGAGGTTTCCGTTTTGCGAAACTGACCCAGGCATTAAGAACTTCGCATAAAAGTAAGTGATTAATGTTCTAAGAGGATTTCTCGAAAAATCTATAGAGCCTAAGTTCAGATAACCGGCCTCAATATCCCGGGGTGACAGCGGGAGTAAGCCCATTTAGTGTTCCTCTTTCGGGAAGACGTGTGCGTGCGCTGTCGGAGATGTTTACACGTATCAATGCGCGCGTAATCGCCTTATCGCTCTGGGCGGGGGCAGAACATGCAGTAGAGGGTGCGAGCTGTTCCAATATGCGCGGAAGATAGGGCGCTCAACTATAGGGGAGCAAAGAACAAAGCCTGCATCAGATTAGGTTAGATATTAGGCTGAATAATTTGTCAGCTTAACACATTACTTACAGAGGATAAATTCGATATACAGACCGTCCGGAAGCCACAGGTTCAATATAGCTACTGAAGAAATATTTAAAAGAAATTAAGTATAACGCAGAAAGTTTGTGCAAGAAAATTGTTCATGCAAGTCCCTTACAAAGCACGACACACATTTGGCTGATATGAGGTTTCAGCCCATCTCTACTATCAACAGCTACAGTGATCCGCTGTTTGGGAACATGGCACTTTGGATGTAACCCCACAAGATAAAGCCGTGAGGTGTCACATCTGGAGATGTCGAAGGCCAAATGATGGGACCTCACTACTGCGTCCACTTCCCAATTCCGGAAACTTGGCCTCCAAGATCAATGAAATTAACCCCCACGATTTCCCTCATGTAGAAATATAAAATCACCGCATATGGCGCATTGGGTAGGTGGCCATATTGGACAAAATCAACATCCAGTCACTTCAGCTGTGACAACAGTAATTCCAGGGCTGGAATAGAATCAGTTATCGGCTAGATTTTTATGGTGGCGGAAAAGGGACGTAAATGGACAAATGAGTTAAACTTTACTTATGAGAATTGTTTCATTTTGATACATATATAATGTGACATGACGCCTGAAAGCTGCAATCTGCCCATCTTCTGGGCGGGGCTTCGCTGAGCACGTTCTTGTGGCAATGCAGAAAGCGCCGCTGCTGGACGGCGAATTGTTGGAACACGTTCCACAGCAGCGAATACTACTGAAGAAGCAATGCATTGCACACAGAGTCACGTCGATTCCTAGTCAATGCATACAGAAACATTTCCGTTCACACGGCAACGAACCTCCCAAGCACAGCAACAGTGAAGAACGCGACAACTCTACTCTTGAAGGAGGTTATCGCCTGACGGTTCGACCAGAACCTACCTCAGGGAGAGAACTGACCAACAGAAGGAAGAATATGACAGAAGACAAGCAGAATTCAGAAGAAGTCAGAAGTGAAGTCTCTATATTATGTGGTGTAGTTATAGTAAGACTGTGTTCTTTTTTATTATTATTATTTGGTGCCGGTGCGACTGAGTCCCTTGTACTGCGGCCACTTCTGGCCTATTGTACCAGCCCCGGATTATAGTTGAGGGTGACTGTGGAGCAATTGGCGGAATGATGATTGGCAGGGGAAACCGAAGTACTCGGAGAAAACCTGCTCCAGCGCCACTTTGTCCACAACAAATCCCACTTGACCAGAAACGGGATCGAACCCGGCCCGCCGCGTTGGGAAGCCAGCGACTAACCGCTTGAGCTACGGCGCGGCCACTGTGTTACAGCTAACTGTAGTTCCGCCTGTTGAATATCCAATAAATCATCTAATCCGGAACCCATTAATTAGATTAATTGGAAGAATTCAATGACCTCATCAGGAATCGAACCCGCGACCTTCCGGCTTGTAACATAGTGTCTCAATCAACTACGCTACAGCTTCCCCCCTTTTTTAAAGGAGGGGATGAAAATTAAAAATTTTCGAACACAAATTAATATCAGGCATTCCCAATTTTTTAACGAGAAAAAATACTAAAATGCAGTAGCCCTACACCTTCCAAAGCAGCAGAGGCCTACTGAAACACTCAAGAGACACAATATTCATTAAGAGCATAAAGGCCTGTACGTTGAACAAGTTTGCACATCGCTGCCTCAGGAACCAATAATATTTCCGTGGGGTCCACAGCGCTTGTTTGCTTCTTCATTTATCTGCAGTTTAATGAAACTCAGCAGTGTACACAGCTTCAAATAATTTCGTGAACGCGAGTGAATTGTAACCGAAGTTTGAAGGGAGCAGTAGCGGCAAGATTTAAGTTACCATCACATCCATTCGCCTGGAGGTACTGAGGAAATCACGAATCAGTCAGGATATTCAGTGTCCGGCAGCTTTGCCACTTGAGACAACCTGTGCCATCACATCACTTGCTGCTTTAACTATTTCCGTTAATTACACTATAACTATGCCGGGTAACAGGACTGATTTCTACTAACTACATTTCAAAGGAAAATGTAACGTTGTCCCCATGCATAATTAGTTAAGCATTATGTCATGAAGATACGTATATAGGGGAGTGGAGGTATAACTCCACCTTTCTTGACGTCGGCAATAGATGGAGGTGAGTGGTGAGCTTCAAGCGCTTTCCGCTTTTCCCCCAGGGAGAGAGCCCTCGGTACACAGTGGATAGGAGGTTGGGTTGCCTCCAGAGTCTGTCTGTAAGCTGTAAAGAAGAGAAATCTTGCAATGCTGGGAATCGAACCCGGACAGTCCAGCCCATAGCCCGCCACTATACCAACTGTTAATTACCCTTTAAACTTTACAGAGTTTTAGAAACTGATATTTCCATTCTGCTCTTTGAATTCGGCTAACTTACTTGTGACGCAGACTAAATGAATCTTAAGACAGGAAATAGTTTCGTTCGGAGGAAAATGGACCGCCTACATGCAGACATCCCTCACCTAAAATAGTCGTTTGGAATGCTGAGATCTGGAAACAACTGTTTATTTTCACGTTTCTTTGTGTGGGTCTGCAATGTTAATGGTGTTGCTGAGGGAAGATCACAGGCATGTACATAACAGCTTACTGTTGTCACAGGACAGACTTGCATTCTTTGCTGGTTTTTACTTGTATACAATAACATTACAATGAATGCAATAAAACAAAAAAAGAACTGTGTTATGCCTCAAAGCGTATTCTATTATTTCCTTTTATTTCCTTTCGGAAGAAAATGTAGTTGAGCACAGTGGCCGTACGGTCTAAGGCAGGAAACGTCTTCGCTCGCTCAGACACTGAGATTGCGGGTTCCAATCCCCTTCGAGACATGGATATCTGTCCGCGTTTTGTCTCGACCTGTGTTGTCCTGTGTAGTTCTCCTCCTTGCGACAGGGCTGATCCCCCGTCCAAGGAGTCCTACCAACTGTACAGGGAACAGGCTGAAGAAGAAGAAGAAGAAGAAGAAGAAGAAGAAAAAGACGTTAAAGATAAAATGTGACACAAACACATTATGCTATATAGACTTTTTTGTTGGATCTTGGACGCTTTTTCAGTTTCGTAATCCTACGCACAGTCGGTAGGACTCCTTGGACGGGGAACAGCTCGTTACAAGGCCGTTACCTACACACAGAAAAACACAAACAGGGAATAAACACACATAGATATCTTTGTCTCGAACCCAAGAGCCCAGAGTACGAGTAAGCGAAGACAGTTCATGCCGTAGGCCGCGCGGCCACTGTGTTCGGATTTTCTGCCTCTTAGGTCTAAATATTCTCCCCACTAAGCAACGCCGTCAATGATTGTCCTTTCCTCGGATGACAGATCATGTCTCTCACATCGGTACATCTGACGTATCCGTTAAACTTAACCGAGAAACAATTCAAAAAAGGAACTGGCGTCAATATAAATTATCGGGTATCGAGAGAAATATTTCCCGGCAGTAGAATACATAAAACGTATCATATGAATACCGGACAGGATTTAATTACATTTAAATAACAACCGTTCATGTGCGATAATTTAATTATCGTCTTTTTTCGAATATTGCCGCTGTGTATGCATATAAAACAGTCCGGTATAAAATTGCGTCATTGCACTTTTTGAGTTATTTAATTAACAGTGCTTTAGGACATGTTCCAGCGGTAGTCTACGTACGCCGAATAACCACATTCGAATGGCACCAGCGTGGGACGAGAGACAGACGGACAGACAAGGGAAACTGCAAAGCAACGTAGGCGTACTGATATTCCAGAAATGGAAACTATAGCGATTGAGTTTTACGGCGTATATTTGCATGACTGATTTATTTTGACGTTTGTTGTCCCGAATCGAGAAGAGTTATGTAGCCCAGCATTACATACAGTCCCTGCTATAATCAGAATTTGGCATTTCATGATTTCGGTTACAGTTTTGTTCCTCTGATTCCTGTTATCAACTGCAGAGGTCACATCAAATGAGTAATTCCAGGGTCTCTCTTCATTACAATTAGCTTCAAAATTTCTGAGATGTGGGGCTCTCACCGAGTATAAAGAGATTGGTGTCTTCTGGGATGTAACGCCGTGTAGTCTGGTAGAAGTTCACAAATTTGGAGGAACGTGTTGCTGTCAACTTCAGGGTGTGGGGGTAAAGAGACCATTCTTCTAAAATTAAGATGGAGGAGAAGGATACAAAGAAACGCCGGTAAATGTCTACCAGACTACACGATGTCAGAATTTTTCTGCTTCTAACTAATTAATTTATTAAGTAGCTAACGCAGTGAAGCTGAGCCCTTCTTGAGAAGCCGATAGCTATGCAGCTACTGAAGAATTTCCCAATATTTTATGGAACCCGACGGTTCACAAGACCCGTTCACTGGTCCCTATTCTGAGCCAGATCAATCAGTACATACCACCCCACCTTACATCTCTAAGATCCATAGTATTATCTACACACCTAAGTCTACTCTTCCTAGTTGTCTTTTTCCTAAGTTTTCAGTTTCCAATGAACTATTCTACTGCCGCCGTAGTCAATCCTGTTTTTATGTAAGTTACCTTGAATGTACGGGTCACATAGCATTGAACAATACATTCCAGAGTCTACCATAACTACAAACCTGCTTAATGAACATTTCTCAATGCCAATTGGAGAAATGTGAAAGGGGACGAGAGGGGTGGAATTTGAGATATAGAAGGACTGACATGAAATTGGTCAAAGATGATCACTATCGTAAACTCGACGTAATTTTAGTCTCCTCTTACTGCTCAAAAAATGGTCATAATCTTAACCTCCATGTATTTTCTTGGTGGCACAATGCTATTCCTAGATTATGATAATCTATCTATCCTTGATTCTCGTCACAAGACAGCTACTGAACAATTATCGTAACTTAATCTCGACATATTCGAAGCTGATCATACTCTTAATTTCAGTGTATCTACTAGACTTGTATCAATATTCAAAGATAACCACAATTTAACATTTTAAAGACATTTCTTGTAAATACGAGTATAGTATATAAAATTCAGTTCTTACCTCATAGGAAACACATTCCGTGTCCACTATATATAACATCCGATTAATATTCTTTGTGGGAGGGGGGAAATCGCTGATTATATTGGGAATCCTACTAAATACACTCTGTGGGCAGATCAGCATTTAAGTACATATATTAAGGCAGGTGGTACATATACAGCCACTGGGTTAACTTAATGCATACATGACTCTATGCCTTCTATTAAATACACAGTCAACAGTTAACTCTCACTTCCATACAGAGAGCTGTTGTTTCAAAAGAAGAAAGCATTCGTTTAACTTCCGCGCAGGCTCAACAGAAATCAAGATTCTGAACGCAGGGCAAAAGGCAGCATGAACCAGCCACCCTAGACGTTCATAACTCATTCTTTGAGTGGCCGACTGCCTTTCTTGTCCGCTGGCCAAAAGCTGAAGCACGAACACAACCACTCACTATCTCTCTGCCTTAGTTGCTGAAACATTACATTTAAAATTGAAATTTTTACAGAACCTAAACCATATTTTATGAAGTTTTTTTTGTGAATATGAAAAAGAACTAGGCGGATGGAAAATGGAATTTGGTTTGTTGGAAGGTTTAATGAATAAAAGAAGATGTTTTAATGTTGCTTCCATATAACTCAGTATTTTTTCTTTCCAAAATATATCAGGAACGGAAAATTATACCTGACCTACTCCCTTTAGGGGGTTAATTTGAAATTGAATTATTGCTGTTAGGAAGAGCTGCCTTCTACATCCGCTGCTTTTGCAAGAAAAATGCGTCCCGCCCTCGCTAAAGTTCAAAATATCGAATTTAATTGGATCGGTCGCCAGCTGAAAATTTCAAGTCCATAAATTAGATTCATACTGACTGAGCAATATAAGGGATACGTTTTCGCTTTTAGGATATTAATTTAATTTAGTTTTCGCTTTTAGACTTGCCTGCAAATTGACTTAGCAGTTAATGCGAAGCTTGGAGATTTGCAGCTGTCTACTAATGAAGGCTTCATCGTTCCTACCGTCCTTTCGTATTCGCAGTCACCTTTCATGCACGTTAGCCTGAGTAAGTAGGGCACTTCTTCCTGAGGCCCATACAGTGTTATTAATGAATGTCTGGTAATTTATATTTCTGCAAATATTTGGACAATTACATACAGATTAGGCTGGACATCACAGAATAGTGACAATATTGCGAATGAAGAATGCCGTCTTCTTGGATGTGGCGCTATGTAGATATTGTGTTAGCCGACGTTTCGGAGGAACGTATCGCCTCCATCTTCAGGGTATAAAAAATCTGTGAGCGATGAACCAGCTTGAGCAGGTGGCCGTCGTCAGAACTTCAAATATCACCCCCCCCATAATGGATTATAAACTCTAGTTACCTTATTACCGGCCGCGCCCTAGCTCAAGCGGTTAGTCGCTGGCTTCCCACCGTGGCGGCCCTGCTTCGATCCCGGGTCTGGTCATGTGGGATTTGTGGTGGACAAGTGACGCTGGGGCGGGTTTTCTCCGAGTATTTCGGTTTCCCCTGCCAATCTTCATTCCACCAATTGCTCCAAAATCACCCTCACCTATCATCTGGGGCTGGTACAATAGGCCNCCACCACCTACACATAGAACAATACAAACAGTATAAACGCACACAGACATCCATGCTTTGAGTGGGATTTGAACCCACGATTGAAGCGTTCGAGCAAGCGAAGGCAGTTCATGCCTTAGACCGCTCGGCCACTGTGATCAGCTGGTTACCTAGTTAGGTTTCTAAAATATTATAAAAAATGATGTGGATTTTATATTCAGTTCTCACAATAGCCATAAATTAATAAATTCATTAAATGGAAACATTGTTCACACATTCAATAACACAACAGCATCTGGTGTGTAATCTTAATATGAAATTTTCAGATGCAGTTAAGCATTTTCTCTTCATTCCACGTAAAATATTACTTTCTTCCAACCATATCGGCTTCCTGATAACTAATTTTATGTTCTGATATTTCCCATACGACAGACGATTAACCAACAAGAAGTTCTGGGAAGAATTATTTGCCTACTTCCCTTGATATAACACGGACCAAGTATAAAACGATATGTCCAACAATTCTTCTATTGTTACGTTTTTGTTCAATGCTGCGGTAATGTTTTTAGCGAGCCGTTGCCTAAAAAAGACGGGGAAATTTTACCTAGCCATTGCCTAGCAATGGAAAGATATACACATACAGACACACAGACTGATAGGAGGGGTTTACAACGTACGCAACTGAGATGGACTCAGGTGCCATCATACGAGTATACATACATAGACGTACAGAGAGTATAGAGCTCTCATAAGCATAATTTATGAAAGTAGGCTACAAACAAACCACAGCCCTTCATATACTAAATGGGTAAATGAATTGTAGGGTTGGTTGAGGCACTATGCTACAAGCCGGAAGATCGCGGGTTTGAATCCCGATGAGGTGGATTTTTTTAATTCTTCCAGCCGCACTATGGCCCTGGGGTAGACTCAGCCTCTAGCAGATATTAGTAGCAGAAATATTCCTGGGGGTTAAAGGGCGGCCGGTTCGTAAGGCCGACAACCTCTCCACCATCTGTGAGCCGACTGGCTCGAAGATATGGGAGCCTCGACGTTTCACAAATCTATGGGCCTTCACGGTCTGTTACCAAGGGTAGCTTCACCTTACTTTAATTGAAATGGAGGTCGTTGAAAATGTTATGCTGAACTGTCAATGACAGTGGATTCATCTTATTTTCGTTCAGTTCTAGATAGATTCCGTTTCAAGGCATAAGATACTAACAATCCTATTGCAAGCCCCATATTCATAAACACTAAGGGAAGACTAGGGGTTGCCACAGTAACTACAAGCTTCATCATAAATGTTTCAATTTGCTCCTCTGCGTCTTATTTCGGATTTTCAAAGGAAACCGCATGAAAAAGAAAATACAAACATGTGAGGTTCTATTTTCCTCTGATGCACCATCCGTGTGTGTGTAATACGTTACTTCATCTCAGCTCATCGCTTGGGAACGGAACCAGAATCAAAGGAAAACTCCCTCTGAAGCACGAGTCAAAACGTGGACGTAACAGCCATCCCTGTCCTGTACACACTCTTCATCCCCTAACCAATTCCTCGTTCATCCTTCTCCCTTAGCGCAGTTCACCTGCAAACCTCTGGAAAAGCAATCTTGCTGAAGCTAGCGCTCCCATTCAGCAGAAACAAATCCCGCCCTGCTCTCAATCCAGTCATACACCGCCATGTTCTCGCTTTCCTTTCAGCTGACAAATCCCCATTTCAGTCGCCATTAAGCTACCAACATCCAGCCCGAATTTTACTGTCTTATCTCCTAAGGGTTCAAGTCTCAAGAAATTCTTAGAGTAGCTACTCAGGAAGATTTTAATCCTTTATTCTTTTGATATATGCTGATTTACCTGACTGGCTCTAATAGGCCTAATGTGGGTTTCAGTAGTAGTTCTGTCAGGCTTTCGTCACGCTTAAATTATTTTCTAAAGGTAAGGAAAAAGTAAAACTACCCATGTAACAGTCCGTGAAGGCCCATAGGGTTGTGAGAAGTCGAGGCTCTCACATTTTCTAGACACTCGGCTCACATGTAGCGGTGAGGTGCCTATGGGCAGCCTTCTATGGCCAGGAAGGTTCCTGGTACTCATTTCTGTTAGAGACTGAGTCCACCCCAGTGCTATAGTGCAGATCCAATGACCTCATCGGTGTTCGAACCCGCGACCTTCCGACTTGTAGCATAGTACCCCAACCAACTACGCTATCGCGTGTTCAGGAAGAAATGTCTTCCTATGGGGTGCAATTCTTTAACTATTTTTTTTGTCCTATTTCTGTTTAATCGACAGTTTTATCAACATTACGGCCTGAATGGCCCAGTCAGTAAAGTGTCTGGCTGGAGGTGGAGCATGAAGCGTTTGACTCCTGGCACGGGGCATGAATCTCCTTCACTGATGCTCGTAACCACTGGATACAGGCGACTAACTCCAGGAGGGAAAGTGCCCGAAGAGGAATTGGTCGTTTCAATCTTGAACCGTGAGTAAGATTAGGTGGACACTGTCCACTCCTTGATAAGCCTACGGCTTCATAGCGAGGTGAACGGGAACGACTTTACCTTACCCTACCTTCGACAGGAACTGAGAACATTGGCAAGATTAGAGATTTCTTTTGATTTGATACCACGTGGCTTGGTAGACAGGTACAAAAGTTTCGGAGAAATCCGCTGCTTTCATCTTCAGAATATAATGGTACCCAAAAGAATATGGCATGAGGTTCCTTCAAAAAGTCGGTACCATTTACCTCGGCACCATGTCTGAGAAAACTGTGGTCTTTAATATTCACCGCCGTGATAACCTAAAATCCCATTCTTACGTTGACACAACATGGATATTAAGAATGTCGTTTTCTGGGATGTGGCACCGTGTAATCTTGTGTAAACCGACGTTTCGGAGGACCGTATCGCCTCCATCTTCAGGACAGAAAAATCCGTTACAGCCACCTGCTCAAGCAGGTTCCTCGCTTGCGGATTTTTATGTCCTGAAAATGGAGGCGATAAGTTCATCCGAAATGTCGGTTTACAAAAGATCTACACGGTGCCACATCCCACAAGACGGCATTCTTCATAGTCACCGCCGTTAAAACCTCAAATCTTAAAACATGAATCCTGCTGCAGTGGACTATACTTCCTATGAAGCCTACAGTATATCCCATTCAACTTTTAGAGTACAGTAGTGATGGTTACTACGTACACCAACGTACTTTAACATTAAAGAGCTCTCATTTTTTTGACTGAATTTATGTGATTCGAGTAATTCTCGGAAGAAGTAGCTGGATCTTCATCTTTACAACATTAACAGTCTGGTCCCTGTAAAGGAGATGAAGCGAGTTTATGTCACGTAGGAACCCCGTGCTTTAAGAGGCCTCAACTGAAGTCGGAACAGACTCTGTTTACATAAATCACATTTCCATAGAAATAAAATACAAATACGGACCGGGTTAAATTTAATCTGCTCATCTCTGAAAATACTAATAACTAGAAGTTCCAGGAAGAACACGGAGTTCTATTTTAAATTACAGGGTTTCCCGATTAGGAAGTCTAACAATCATATAAATTAAAATTCTAATTCGTGGGAGCATAATATTAAAATGGATCTGAGAGAAATAAGTTTGGGTGGTATGGTCTCGAATCATAAGGCTCAGGATAGAGACCAGTGGGAGGCTCTTGTGAACACAGTAATTAAGTTTCGAGTTCCATAAAATGTTTGGAATTTCTTGACTAGATAAGCGACTGGAGGCTTTTCAAGAGTGACTCAGATCCCTGGAGCTATTTGACTAGTTAGTTAAGCTATAAATTAGTATTCTGTATGCAAAATGATTGTTAGTATGGTTCTCTGATGACCGTCATGTCATATTACTGCTTTTAGAAATAATGTGTAATAGTAAGCATGTATCTATTGGTCTGGAAATATATTTCTAACTCATTACAACAATAAATGCAATGGAATCTGAAATAGATACATCAGTAGCTACCATTTCAAATCATCACAACGCTGTTATTTGCAGTTTGAGATGATAGAGCTCAGACAAAACTACTCATACTTAAAGTTCAATTTTTACATAAGG
Organism: Cryptotermes secundus; assembly: GCF_002891405.2. Classification (NCBI taxonomy): domain Eukaryota; kingdom Metazoa; phylum Arthropoda; class Insecta; order Blattodea; family Kalotermitidae; genus Cryptotermes; species Cryptotermes secundus. The sequence continues at coordinate 629,411 of NW_019744109.1, forward strand.
ATTTACAGAATCACTTTACAAGGCACTATGCTTGTATTCCTCTTCTTGCTTCCTTTGGCGGATTAGTCTCTCTCACCTGTCCAATTCCAAAATTAATCTGAAATTACGAAATCTTTGAGACACTTGGTGGAACTGCTTGGGCAGGAGATCAGCCCGTCATAAGCGCGCTAGCTACTCAGAACAACATAAACACAGAAGAGACGCGAACACACATCCATGTCTCGAGCGAGGTTCGAGCCCATGATTCAATAGCTGGAAGAGAAGGCGACGAAATTTCATGCCTTCGATCTCATGGGCAGTGAAATTGGCGCTGTGCTGCCACTATGGCAGGAAATAGAAAGATACAGTGCCCTACCAATTCAATTTTATGCAACTCGACACTGTGACCAAGAACCATAAGCATGTACATACAGATGCTAGTAAGCATATTCAGTACTGAAGGAGTCTAATAGTGCATCTCAGCATAACCCAGTGAGACCTAAACACGCACTGATATGCAGGCTATGATCTGCACAACACCCTGGTTGAATAGCTTTCTTTACAAATAAAACAATATTTTTGGATCCGATTTCTAGTCTAACAAATCCTTCAGTCGCGCCAGCTCCCGTTCTTTTCAGTATACATGACATCCCTTACCGTAAAAGAGCAACGAGAGAACAAAAACGTTCCAGTGACTACAACTTCCCCGAGATTGAAGTCAAGCACGTATCGACCGGTGGCCCATAAAAATGACGAATGGATCGTGTCAGTTACGCTTCACGTTTCGGTATTTTGTACATCCGGACGTAACACTATAACAGCATTAGACAAGCAGAGTACGTCATACAGCTGAAACCTGCATCAGTGGCGTCACTACAAAACGATCTATATGGCTTCCAAGTGCAGATTTGGCATGGTCAACCTTCATGCCGCCAACACTGGCTTCGTGTATTTCTGTTATTGCTTACGTATAGAAATATATGTGTAAGACTGCGGGGAATCCCACAGAGAGAAACCTGAAAAGAATTTCTATTGAGACTGTACGAAGTGACGGCTGTGACATCATGTATTTATGGAAGCGAATGAAGAAATGCAGAGGTAGCAGCAATAGAAGCAGGTGACACTCCCTTGGGCAAAGAGAGAAACGTGGATATTTCATTGTAACTACAAATACTGAATTTAAACAAATAAGAGGCAACGGACCCAACATCTGGAGAAGATGACAGATGATGTAGTCTCTAAAGTGTCCTGGGAGTGTAAACCAAAGAAGAAGAAAATACGTTAATACTCAGAACAAGAGAGGGAGTGACCGAATACAGTATGTCTTCGTTTAAAGTCATGGTTACGTTCTTGTAAACCGCCATGTTATGTGAAAATAAGTAGGTTACGTTCCTCAGTCTCCAATAACCCCCATAAAATGCATTAAAATGTAGAAAATATGAACGCGACTGTAAATATATGCATTTATAAATAATGTTTGCATAATGTGACATATAGACCCATTGCTAAGGAACGACTATGCAAACAAGCCCGCAACAAATAGACAACCAACAAAAGAGCAGACCCATTCTAGGCAACGCGTGCAATACACGCATATAAGAATATAACCGGTGTCGCAAGAGGTGTTTTCTATGTAGGTCGCATACATCCATTGCTAGGAAACATATGTGTTTTCTGTGCTGTGGTCCGACCCGAGTCCATATAACGAGAAGCAAATATAACTAACAGTTCAGCCCGTGTGGAGGCGGGGTCGAATACCTCCACCGTGACCCTGCGAGTCGTAGGAGGCGACGAAAAGGGAAGTCAAACGTGAGACAGTAAAATATGGTCGCAAGTCCCAAGGGACTAGGACCCGAGAAACACTGCGCTGGCAAGGGCCAGCAGCATATAAAAAAAGACAGACCCATCCTCTCGTCAGAGAGGGCGCCCCACAAAAACAAGACCGTAACTGTCGAGGAGTAATAAATATCTGGTCATGAGCCTTAGGAGGGTGCTCGATACCAAGACTTAATGACTGACTGATTGTCAGTCGCAATATGACTTTTGACTTTGACTTTGACTGACAGTTCAGTTGTCAGTTGAAAGCTAGCCTGTGAAGAGAAGACTTAGCATGCGAAAAGAGGAGTCTATGTGTGTTGTAGTTACAGTGAGACTGTTATAAATCCGTTGCCAGGACACGACTAGTGAAGACTGAGAAGACTTAGCGCGTCCTGGTGATTTGTGAAGTGAGTAGATTATCAATAGGCCTGTAATTGAGTGTGATTAAGATAGATTGTAAAAGAAGGTGCTAATAAATCCAATCGTCCAATCCTAACCCCGTTATTAATAGTCACGGAGCCATAAATTCGTGACAATAGCATTTAGTACGATACACTGCATTAACTGGAAGCCAGAAATGAAGTGAGCCAGTGTGGACGCTGACTCTCCGCGCCAGTTTTGTTACGAGATGCAGAATCCGCTGTGACGTAACTTCACTGGTGACTTCTTAATAACGACGTAATAACGAGTTAACATGACGTTGTGTGGAGCCTTAGTATCGACGTAATAACGAAACGACGTTAACAACGTTATGCGAGGAATTACTCTTAACGTTACCACAACAGACTGAACTAAACCTTAATCAGGAAGCCGAAATGGAATTACATTTTCATACGTTTTTCTTTGAATACGCGTATTTTCATGATTTTGTTCTTCCGTTTATCCTTCCAAAAAATTACCATTAAGTTTGGAGGCTCAGGATCCCTCCGGAAGGGTGACTAGCGTCTCTTTTCCAAGAGCAAAGGCGTGCAGGAGATAAAAGCAATTCGATTATGCATTCAGGTAAATTGAACTTCAGAATTAAACTGAATCGAAGGTAAGATGTTTTCATAATGTAGGTTATATACAGTTTTCAATAGACATGGCAAAAATTATTTGAGCCCGCCAAGAATCACAAGAAATCTGTCTCTTACTTTCAACATATCCAAGTGGTCTCTTCCTCAGTGATTAAACTTCACATAACTAACTCTGTTTCATGGAGAAGCCGCCAAATGTGCAGCCACTCAAGAACTTCCCAGCATTTTGTGGAACCCGAAGGTTCGCTATCGTGTTCACAAGAACCCTCCACCGGTCCCTATCCTGAGCTAGATCAATCCAATCCATACCACCCCATCATATCTATTTATTATTATTATTATTATTATTGGAGGGGGTGGGTTTCCCCATGCACCGCGACCAGTTTGATCTATTGTACGTCCCCCTTTGATATTCTACCAGTCTCTATACCCTACCGGTACTGGTGGGTGCCATCAGCCCCGACTCAGTTAGCGAGTTCGGCCTCTACTGGCTCAGCGGTACCTTGATGCTTCCCCCATCTACCAGAGGCGTTAGAGACTACTGTTGAGCGGGAAATGTCCTATCATTTTGCTCAGAGGCCTCCTTGAGGCATGAGGTTCTTTTACGTGCCGTAAAGCTACGACACGGGACCCACGGCTTAAAGTCCCTCCCGGAGGACTTGTTCCCTGAATATTTCCGCCCTTAAAACTTCCACGATCTCCGCCGGGTTTGAACCCGCGTACCTTGAGTCATGAGGTGGGAACGTTACCCCTAGACTACGGAGGCCGCTTACCCCATCATATCTAAGATCTATTTTAATATTATTCATCCACCTACGTCTTGGTCTTCCTAGTGGTTCTTTCCTTCTGGTTTTCCCTCCAATATCCTATGTGCATTTGTCTTCGCCCCCCACTCGTGCTACATTCACAGCTCATCCCGTCCTTCTTTATTTGATCATTCTAATTATACTTGGAGAAGAGTACAACTTACGAAGCTCCTCATTATGCAGTTTTCTCCAACCTCCCGTCACTTCAGCTCTCTTCGGTCCAAATATTCTCCTCAACACCCTGTTCTCAAACACCCTCTGTCTGTGTTCCTCCCTCAATGTCAGAGACCAAGTTTCACACTCATACAGAGCGACAGGCAAAATTATAGTTTTGTATACTGTAATTTTTATGTTTTTTGACAGCAGACGAATAGACAAAATTTTCTGGGCTGAATGATAGCAAGAATTACCCGAATTCAACCTCCTCTTAATTTCCTCCTGAATCAAATTTTGATTACTGTGCACAAATGACTCGTTCACATAAACACTGTCTGTCTATCTATGGCTCTACTGCCTTTTGTTGGGCCTTGGCCGCTTTTCATTTTCTTAACCCTATACACAGTCGGTAGGACACCTTGGACGGGGTACAGCTCGTCGCAAGGCCGCTACCTACACACAGGACAACACAAGTACAGAATAAACACACATACGTCCACGCCTCGAGTTGGATTCGAACCCATAACCACAGTGTTCGAGCGGCCTTAGACGGCCTCACAAGCACTACTGTCACTGAGTATACATATGCGTGCTGGTGTACCTAGGACTGAAGTTGGTTTGTTAGCGTGATTTCTTACGAACTTGGAAGGATGCAGATAATTGTGAACTGTAGTGTACTATTGTACAGAAGTGAGGTAAATTCCATCGCGTTTCGAACCTGAGACCTAAATGCGAAGCAGGAGATGTAACCACCGCACCGAGTCATGTCTCATGGGATCGTATCAAGTTCTACTGTAGACTATAAAAGTGCGTGCCACGAAACGTGGGGACTGCATTTACATAAATTGCATATTGTTTTTCATAGGAAGAGGGTCTTTTTCACGACACATTCTGCGCTGTAACATCCCAGACCGTCTAATTCGCTTCATGCGGGCCTCACGCAGCTCATCAATTCGTTTTTGTGGCCCCATGTTTCGAAAGAAAAAGACTTAAGAGAAACGGAATTACAAATCTTTCTGTATAATCTTTCCATTTTTTCACGCAACACCTAATGAATAAGTTAGAAAACTACGGAATTATGACCCCTTGATCGTATGTAATATCGATACAACACAAAGTGGAGGTTATGTCTGACTGTCTGTTTCATCTCCGAAACAACGGATTTCAATGGTATCGGTATTCTGGGTCCATTTGAGATCGGAGGTCCTCACAGCATACATCTGTCTTGAAGACGGAGGCAGCAGGTTCATCCGAAACATAGATTCATATCTATCAAGCCACGCCGGCGACAAATTCTACAAGAAAGTAATATTTATATTAACATTTGTGTCACAGCTTTAATTTTGGTTCATATTGGTCCAATGACCGCCTCTGTGGTCTAGTGGTCAGAGTTCCTAGCTACTGATCCAAAGGTCTGGGTTCGATTCCCAGCCCTGTCAGATTTTCTGAGAAATAGTGGGTCTAGAACGCGATCCACTGAGTCTCATGAGGATAATTGAGCAGCTATTTCAAGAGAATAGCGGCTCCGGTCTAGAAAACCGAAATTAACGGCCGTGGGGATTCGTTGCGTTGACCACGCGACACCCTCTAGCCGTTAAAGTTGGCACTAACTTCGCAAAAAGCGGCGGTCACTCGGTCGGTATAGTTCGCTTGCGGACTAAAACCACAGAATTTTGTTTTCGTTTTTCATATTGATACAATATAAGCCTAATAACTGCCTTATATGAAGCTCAAATTGTGATTTAAACATGTTCTAAAAAAACGGCTGAATAAATGAAGAAATTGTTAAACGACACAAGTACTATCCTAAGATTTATAATTTTATTTCATACATTTAAATAAGGACGGATATTTATAACTTATAAGTGTCCCTCATAATGTAATGTAGATCAGATCTGCAGAAATACCACGCACAAGCATGCTATGACGTGTAGAGTGAACGTGAATTGAGAACTGGCAGGACATGGCAGAAGAACAACACTTCCGTCACGTGATCTGCATGCACGAGCTGACTCTTCTGCGTTCCATTCGCGAATTATGTAAAAGATCGAATAAAGATACATACAAAAGACAGTCACGAAGAAAATAAAATGAATTTAATTGCTTTATCCTCAGAATCGAAGAGAAAGTTAGGAGATGAGGAAATCATGCGAATAAATAAGGCATTTTTCATCGTTCAAAAGGGAAGTCCAGAAGCTGTGGCTTATTGCATTCTTCAGAACATAATTATTTTAATATTACATTGTCGTACGGAGGATCAAAAGAGAATAGATCCTAAAAATTAGACGCAAAATGAATAAAAGCATTAGAATCAAGCTAGACTGTATAAAGGAAAATTAATAATGGAAAAATAAATCTGACTGACAAGAATACTTTATTAAAGAAGAAATTATTACGAAGAAGAGAAATCGGCAAGAATCCTGGACATTTCAATTCAATCATCCTAGAGTAGACAATGTGGGTCACCTCACTCCATTTCTTTCAGGGGCTCTGTCCCGCGAGACCTGTAAGATGAATGGCAGACAAAAGAACAGAGATATGAAAAGGAACAGACAAGGGATAAAGGAGAAGGAAGAACTACAAGGATGGCAACATTTTTACTGCTCCATAAATCCTTCTTCCCATGTATTTCTGTACGCAAAAGTTACGAGTCTCAACTGCATGTTGCAGAGCGTCTAGAATTGCGAAAACAAGACGCCTTCTCTCCTGTTTATGAACCAAAGCATATGTGAAGTCAAGGGCTTCTTACTAGTTCAGAGAAGATATAGGCCTGCAGCCATGCCCTCATTCTCATGCCTTCGTTTCTGCACGTCCACGTACGAGTACATACGCGGTTTTAATTTTACGGGACTATCTATCTATCTCCCTGTCTGTCTGTCTATCTGTCTGTTTATCTGTGACCTTACAGCCTTTTTGTTGGACCTTGGCTTTTTGCAGTTTCTTGATCTTCTACACAGTCGGTAGGTCTCCTTGTACGGATGTTCGTCCGTCGCAAGGCCGCTATACCTGCACACAGGACAGCATAAACGCATAATAAGACGCACACATACATCCATGCCTTGAATGGGATGCGAACCCACGATCCCAGCGTTCAAGCGAGCGAAGATAGTTCAAGCCTTAGACCGTGCGGCCACTGTGATGGGCCAGGACACCCTTCCCATCTGACTAATCCATGCCTATACGCAGTTCAATAGTTTCGTAAAAGAGACAGAAGAAAACAGAATTTTATATAATTATCAGAAGTAACTTCAGCTAACTACACCCCAGAAATTTATAGTTGTTGAACATGAACCATTCTTATGTTCGCTGCACTTCCATCATTGTACCCCATAAACCTCAACCCCCCTTCACGCAAGTACGTATGTACATTTAGCAGCACGAGTGTACAGTGCGAAGCAACACCACAGATGAATACTATTTTGTAGTTTAAACTAATTACTTAATGCTATGTTCTTCCGTTTGCATTTCGTTTATATCTTTAAATAACACAAACAAATAAAAAACGTCTCTCGGGTGCACAATTCTGAACTCCACCCCATATTCTTATGTTGGAAACGCTCATAGAGAGTGGAGAAGAGAAATAAGTCTTGAGGAGATGAAGTACAGAGAACATAGAATTCATGTTCCAGATCAAAAATCTCTGTCAGCTAGAGACATCTATATAATAGAATCTGATAGACCTACTTCTATCAAGCTCTGTATTAACATCAAGCCAGTTGAGTCTCCCAGCTTCGTCCGTCTTCATGTTAACAAAACAAACACCACTGCGGCGCCCAAGGCTCGAGCTCGGATCAGGTCATGTGGGATTCTCAGTGTGCAAAGTGGTACTGGGGCAGGTTTTCTTCGAGTGCTTCAGATTCCCCTGCCAATTTTCATTTCGCCATCTGTTCCATTAATCATCTTATCATCGACGCTATATAGTCTCTACACCGAAATTTCCGTTAAATAACGTGGTTAAAAAAGCAAATATGGCGAAGATGCGAAGTATAATTATGAGAACGACAATGGTGCTACTATGTGCAGAACTTCAATTATGTATGCAATTAATATACACGTACAAACAAAACTCCGTGGTCTGCAGTCCGCAAGCGAACTATACCGACCGAGCGACCGAAGCTTGTCGGAGAAGTTAGTGCCAACTTTAGCGGATAGAGGGTGTCGCGTGGTAGGCGCAACGAATCCCACGGCCATTAATTTCGGTTTTCTAGACCGGAGCCACTATTTCCTTGTAATAGCTCCTCAATTATCCTCGCGAGGCTGAGTGGACCCCGTTCCAGACCAACTATTTCTAAGAAAATATGGTAGCGCCGGGAATCGAACCCGGATCTCTGGATCTGTAGCCAGGAACTCTGACCACTAGACCACAGAGACGGTCAGTATAGACGTACTTTTTAGTAAATTAGAAAATAAGCGTGCTTGACCACAAGAAGCATTTATGTCTCATAGCAAAGCTGACGAATAATGAAATAGATACGTCTATATACGAGTATGTATCTCTGTACGTTGACACGTTATAAGCAAACACAATCAGTAATAACAACTAAACGTCTAATCTTTCCAAATATCCTAAGGCGCGCCATAGCTCAAGCGGTTAGTCGCTGGCTTCCCACCAGTGTTCAAACCCGGGTCTGGTCAAGTGGGATTTGTGGTGGACAAAATGGGGCTGTGGTAGGTTTTCTTCGAGTACTTCGGTTTCCCCTTCCAATCTACATTCCACCAAATTCTCCATCATCATAATCACCCGGGGCATGCACAATAGGCCAATCAGTGGCCGCCTTACCGAGTGGACCCAACTGGACTCCACTCCCCACTATGCGAATTTTTATACCATCCCAACAGCAAGCGATTTTAATATTTATAACCAGCAAACTTGCCAGTATTGTAAACTTATTTGAATGTGTGTAACGTTTTCAGTGGGAACAGTACGTTTTGCCTACAACAGAGCGAGCGAGGCAACAGTAGAGAGGATTAACTAATGTGCATTTATGTTGTAGCGCTTTGTGCGCGCCATAAAACAGGGCATGTTCTTCGTATATTCTAAGAGAAAGTAAAGGCTCTGCTTCGTGTGAGTTCCGCTCTTGTTCAGTCCCATGTGAGAGCAAACTTGATGTCACCGATACTCCGGCAACGGCTCTTATTGCGTGCAACAACATTCTTCTCTTGAAACAGTCACTCTATTTCAATGACACGTGTCACACCTGACTTTCAGCACACAGCTTTTGGCAGCAATGTGCAAACAGATTGATAATAAGTAAATAAGTGGATAAATTAATACAAGTTAAACGTAAAATTATCCCTTATACTCGGGAGAACGTTATGGATCCTCATAAATAAATAAATAAATAAATATGGACGCACATAACGAAAGTGAACAGTTCAGTAAAACAATGGGTTCTTAAAAGAGACACAAAGACAATTTATCTATTTCATAACTTTGGTTCGTTGCACTATTAAGTATGACGATTTATTACTGAGAACAAGTTATTCCACGTAGTATGTGTGTGACTATAGACGGAGTTTAGATTGGTGAATGGATTTATTGGCCACTTACATGACTAGGAACTACAAGCAATTACAGCGCCACCGCTATCTCTACAACTCATCAAATCACCACAGCACCCATTAAACCTTTTACAGCTTGCTGTGTCTTCACCAGCCGTTCCCTGGCAACAGCTTCTAACAGTGGAGAATCTTCAGTTGTTGTGCTCACGTCGTTGCCCACCAGCTAATATTACTCACAACTGAAATTATTACTCCAACTCTCCTGGTTATAACATTTCGGCACGAACCGCATAGAAAACACCCAGTGTCCAACAGTAACTCTAGTGTGCGTATTCGTTGCCGCAGTAAAGTGTTTACCGAGCCGTTGCCTGAAAAATGTCGCTGCTTACAACGGGTCTATACGCCCCATACAAAAACCTTATCATTTTTATGTAATTTCCTTTCTCTAAAAGCATCTATCATCTGTGAACCCAAATCTACAACCGTTTTTGGAATCATCTTTAATGGTACCTGAGTGTTTTCGTTATTATTTCCTGTATTAGTGACCAAGCGGAGTTATTGATTGAACTGAGACGCCTCTAAATTAATCTTTTGTCTAGTGCCAGAAGCCATTTGAATAAACGGAAAGCAGCTTTATATTATAAAGGAAATCAACCCTCTTCAAATGCAACTAAGGATCTAGGTAATTTTAGACTTGCACTGGAGAAAGCAAACTTTCACACATAATGTGGGAGAACTTTCATCTCCTAGCGGGAAAGACGAATAACTTACAAAGGACATACGAAGCAGAAAATGTTGAAGAATTAAACATTTTGTATGATAGTGCAATCTCTTGACATCCAGGATATTCTAGTTACATGCAACCGAAGAGCCAGACTGAATAACAGCGGGCATAGCAGAGTCGCTACAGTGAGTTGACGTTTGGATGGAAGGATTAACATGGGTCATACCTTGATCCAGCTCCTCCACTGCGCCGGCGATGCGCAGTTCTGCCAACACTGCGGGCAGCAATAACAGCAGCACACCAGACACTCCTCTCTTCCATGCAGTCGCCATGACAACACGATGCAACAGTAGTTTACCCACGATCACACTCCCTGTAACAATCACAAGAGCCCAGTTGAGAGGACACACAGAGGCGTCCGTTCTGAATAAATGACGCTAACACTAATATTAATACTAATACTGCCTAGAAAACAGAGATTAACGGCCGTGGGGACCCGTTGCGCTGACCACGCGACACCCTCTATCCGCAAAAATTAGCATTGACTTCGCCGACAAGCGGCGGTCGCTCGGTCGGTATAGTTCACTTGCGGACTAAAGCTATGGCGTTCATTCAATTCAGTACTACCCGGTGGTTGTCTCAGCGGCCAGTTTATACTTTACCTTTAGAGTGACCCACAATCTTGCTGCTTCGACAGGGTAAAACCGTAACGTCTGAGCACAGCGGCACACTCGTGCCATATTAACCCAAAATGTGAACAAAACTGATATGTAAGGTATGGCCATCTCTATCTTCATGTTAAATCTCCGAAATCGCGATCAGGACTCGACTAGGTTCGGTGTTCGGGTCGGCATTAAAGTTATGCAACGAATTTAATTTTCAGAATTATTAGGTTTCTCGACTTTGTCCATCGTCCGGTATTCTAAAACTAGAGAACACAACGTTTCGGAAACTGGATCTCTTTCCGTCCTCAGGTGAGGAAGGGAGACAGCCACTCTGTTGGGTCTCTTGAAAAGAAGTTAGCTCTTTCTAAGGGACCCAACAGAGTAGGCTTCTCCCCCTTCACCTGAGGACGGAAACAGATCCAGTTTCCGAAATGTTGTGTTCTCTAGTTTTTAGAATACCGGATGATGGACAGGGTTCAAAAACCCAGTAATTTCGAATATTATTATAAGCCTTTAAAAATATATTTTTTAAATATGACATTCCAACAGCGATGGCCAAGAAGAGTATTGCCTGCGGAAGTAAGGGAGAAGTTCTCCGGTGTTTCGGAGGAACATGATTTCCCCATCTGCAGGGTTGAAGAATTAGTCACGAAGATGACAAGCTAGAAGCAGGCAGCGTGCACAGCTCAGACTGAAGATTTGGATAATGGGTTTCTCCAAAACTTCAGTGAACGTTTACCGGACTGCACGGCGTTACGTCCCAGAAGATAATGCTCATTCGAATTTAATTTTGACTCATATCTATAGACTAGGAACTCTGATTTAATGAAACTAAAATCAAACTTTAACATGGGATCTAAAAGTTTGTGACGATGGTACATTAGTACAAATATTGTGTTTCTGGACATTATCCATCCTATTGTTTTTATCTAAAAACCGTCCTGTTTATTTTTCAAAACACAACATTTCGGAGACTGGATTCTGTCTCCGTCTTCAGGTAAAACCTACTCAGTTGGGCCCAATCGATACAGCTTGTCCCTATCTTTTCCGGAGATAACTGTTGGCAGATCCACCTACCGGCAGAATTAGTACTACTTGCAGCCGATGTCAACACACACCACGGACTACACAGGCAGTGACGACGACTGGAGATTCAGAAGAGTGGAGGGCGGAGGCGGCAGTAATATGGTGTAGGGGTTCTTCATCAGTTTCACTGATTCGTGTATATAGCTGAAGAAAATATTTAAGTTTCTCACGGAGGTGACTGCGAATTTTACTGTCTTCACGAATATCACTCGCCCTGTGGAAGAAAATTAAAGACGTTTCGGAGGAACGTACTACTCCATCATTTTCACGTCCTGTACACACACGTTGAAACCGAATCATTCGTCAGAAACTGATGAAGTTCGTGGGCCGTTACGGTAACCCGAAAATTCATTACAGTAGACGATAGCCCCACCACGGATCCATATAGGTCCTATCCACGTAACAGGCCGTGAAGGCCCACAGGGTTGTGACACGTCGAGGGCCCAACATTTACTATACAATCACTTCACAGAAGGCGTAAGTTTGTCAGCCTTACGCGCCGGCCGCCCTTTACTCCCAGAAAGATTCCCATATACATCCTACTATATTAATTTAGTTCACACCTTCACACTCTTACCCTTTCACTTACACATTATCCTTTCACTTACGAATAAGTGTCTCAATTTCGAATTCATTCATTCATCATTCATGAGTAAACTGCCAGACGACAGGTACACAGTCTCTTCCAAAACAGTTCCTCCACTTGATGCGATCGAGAGCTTTCTCCTTCAAATGAAAATATCCTCTTCTGTCCCCAAGGTCATCCAGCATCTTCTTACGTCTTCTTCCTCGTCTTCTTGTCACTTCTATCCGCCCCTCTATCTTTCCTTCAATAACTTCTTTTAGAAGGCAGTTACCGCGTAATATATGACCAATCCAATTAGCCTTCCGTTTTCTTATTTCGTGTAGGATATTCCTCTGCTCACTGACTCTAATTAACACTTCATTTCTCACATAATCGGTCCAACTGATCTTCTCCATCCTTCTCCAACACCACAGTTCGAAGCTTTCCAGGTATCCGATTAAAATTCATTACACACACGTACTAAGTGACATCAGAGACAAGTTTAGGATGGAAGGAGCATATAAGATGCACGTTAATGGCACAAGATATGGACTGCACTTGTCTAGCCAGTGGCAGGCTCTTGTGGGCACGATGAATCTCAGAGTTTCATAATCGGCAGGGAAGTCGTGACTACATGGACTCTTAGCTTGTGCGCGCTCCATGGAATTATTTAGTTAATTCCATAAGAATAAATTTAATGATATGGATAAATGAACACAATTCGTGACTATGCAGGGTAAGCCCGTTCTAAAGTCCTCATTTGCTTAGTTAGTAATGAAAATGATGATTCTCTGAGAATTATCACCACCTCTGCCTTTTAGATCCTTCAAAATAAAGCTAGTACTTGCAATGAAGGGACATCAATTGGACATGCATAAATCGAAATGAATACGCGCCAGATCTCCAAGTCGTCATCAGGGTCTGAAGACATACGTCAGAGTACTGTACACACAACAAAACTTGGAGGAGTTGAGGCTCTCGCAGCGCTGGTTAAGAAGCGTGCTATCTTCTGGGGTATATCGCCATGTAGTCCGCTTAATGTGAAGGTTGACTTTTAAAGGGCAACATGACGTTATACCCCAGAAGATAGTATTCTTCAAAATATAAAATTTTTGGACCAGGGGCCACCGATTTCGTGGATCGTCTTTGATGGAAAATCAGAATATTAAACGAAATATTTTAAGAATTTCAATAACACGAGAGTGATATTAAGTTAACAGTTACAACACCATAGCTTTTAAAACGGAAATAATATAAATATTTTTCAATACGTGATTATTTGTGAGTAAATAACAAAATAATATCAGCTAACACGAATATAAATATTTTTCAATACGTGATTATTTGTGAGTAAATAACAAAATAATATCAGCTAACACGAATTCAGTGCGATAGGCAGAAATCGCTTTGACACTGAAGGTGGAGTTAGACCACTTGAAACATTTTTCCGGACTAATGACAGTCCGTGAACCGCAAGCTTGGGAACTGCAGGGCGCCGATCCTACACATAACCTTTCAGTACGTCCACACATGAACTTCGTGCCACCAATCCTTTCTAACCTTTCCCAAATGCGTTCTTATCTTAGTGACTACCGGTTCATCTTTGCTAGACTAACACTTCATCCCAGGAAGCCTGAAGTTTCAAAGGCTTAAAGAGGTAATTTGGAGATCCGAGGCGAGTCTGCGCATTGAGGCGAATGTGGCTATGAAGTTTCTCAAAGGGACAGACGGCCATTCATGCACTAAACCCCGAAACGTAAGCCAGTCGATCCAGCACCCCGGTTCTTCACTCTGGCAGAGGTGAGTACACATGCTGTGTCCATCTCGAAAGATGGAATGGCTATTTAAGGACGTCCAACTAACAAAGTTATTAAACGCAAATAAAAAAGCTGTGGCAATGATGCATTTGAATGTTTCAAGGAATTTATTTAAGCGCTAGATCTTCCATTCTCCCTTCCGGTTTTCCTTTCTCCGTTTCCTTCTTTTCTTTGCCTTTCCATGCATATTTTTTCAGATGTTCAAGACGGAGTAGGAAAGCGCTCAATATAAAACAGGGCAGGCTTGCTCAAGGGTAACTTTCTAGATTTGTATTAGGAACGTGCCTGGTTCTAATCTCGGCCGGTACACCGATTATCCTGAATGACGTTCCTTGTAATTTTCGTCATTCCTTCCAGGCAAATACAGAAGCAGTATCTCAAATTGGGCTATGATCATTCACTATCAAACAGTCATTTCACGTTCTTCATAAGAATTGCTGGCACTCTCTTTAAATAAACCACAGATAAACAAATAAACAAAAATAGTAAGAGATAAATAATTTAGGAATTTGACGATTACACTCGTAACACGTTAGAACCTTTAAGGAGGAAGACTGTGAGCTCCCACTCTCCTCAATCAACATCCAAGATGGAGGCTCCCTCCTTGTCAACTCTTCAGGATTGCTTATTCAATATATTTACAACTGCCCTCCATATCTGATAAAAATCAAGAGACCTCTCCTTTTTCCCAGAATTCCAGTTCATTTCGAATACCAAGTTAGCAGCTGTACGCATAGCATAACAATTCTGGTAAGTTCTCCCAGTTACTGTTCCAATTTTCAGTTTATAAATGTTAACTTCTGATGTTCTGCTATAAAGAGCGTAGAAGCGGGGAGCACGAGAGAGGATCTTCAATCAAAAATTTAATTTCTAGAGTCATATGGCATTACTGCGTCCAGACCGGCTTTTGGGCCCACCCAGGCTCCAATCCATTGGGTACCGGGGGTAAAGCGGCCGGGGTGTGAAGCTAACAACTCATCTCCATCTACTGTCGAGGTTAAGAATGATTAAACTATACCTCCACAACCTAATGTATCGTCATGGCATGGTGTTCAATTAATTAATCACAGGGACAATTTAACTTCTAATTTTCATCAAGGAAAGTTGTACCTAGCACCGTTACAATCCGAGTCAACTTTCTTCGTCACTGTGTTTTTTTTCGCTGGCTCTACAGCCCCTGTGAGCCCTGACCTTTTTTTTTTTCAGTTTCATGATCAATTTACAGACGGTTGGGCTCCTTGGGCGGGTGATCAGCCGGTCCCACGGCCTCTACATGAACAGTGGACAACATTAAAACAGAATAAACGCATATACACACCAAACATCCATGACTTGTGTGGGATTCGAACACAGGAACCCAGCGTCAGAGCGAGAGAAGACAGTTCACGCCTTAGATGGCGCGGCTGCTGTGACCGGAGGTTATTATGATATTACAGTGGATAATTCCTGCGAGCAACTGATTATTAAAACACATGAAATACAATTGCATTGCCAATAGTACTCCTGTATTGTGCAATTCGGGTGCATAGCTTCTCCAGTCCTAAGTTGATTCTGTATGCAATATTTGTAACGTTCATTACACTCGCACTTCTGATTAAGGGACACAGTAGAAACGTGTGCATTAAACACAACAGACGTCTAGAAAAATAAGGAAATTATTTGATGTACTTAACATAATTTATATTTATGTAATAACAAATGTAGTTCATGCACTGACTTCTGTAAATTAGGGTGAATTAATAAAACAAAAAAGTAAGGGCCGAATAAACCTTCATATTAAGAAAATATACAAAACAAGAAGTTCTGAGAAGAACCAGTCGCCTATTTTCTTTTGATGCGACACGGCATGTAAAACAAAAAAAAAATGGGCGTACACACAGACAGCAAAGTGATCTCATAAGCCTCCGAACAAAAATTAGGATGGGATTCACAGACAGAGAACAAGGTGATATCATAATCCCCATAAGCCTAAAGAATTAGGGGGGATACACAAACACGGTAGCGTGGTTGGTTGAGGCACTATGCTACAAGCCGGGGGGGTCGCGGGATCAAATCCCGATGAGGTCATTAGACTTCTACAATTCACCTAATCCTTCCAGCCGCACTATGGCCCTGGGGTAGACTCAGCCTCTAACAGAAATGAGTACCAGGAATATTCTTTGAATATCCTTGGGGGTAAAGGGTGGCCGGCGCGTACGGCTGACAACCTTACCGCCATCTATGAGCAGATTGTCTAGATAATGTGGGACCCTGAACATCTTACAACCCTCTGGGCCTTCACGGCCAGTTACAGAGATAGCTTTACTTTACTTACTTTTACACAAACAGATGGACAGACACACAACAGCAAAGTGACCCTGTAAGCCTCCTTCCATCTTTTCCGAAATAAGGAAATTAGGTTAGATACAACGGCAAACTTACAAGTATTTTCCAAATTGTTTCCTTGATTCACTGGCTTCAGTATTCATTTACAGCCGGTTTCTCTAACTGTCCATCTCGCTTCTCCTCACCTCTCTCTCGTTCCTCACTTAAAACAAACATAAACCAATTCAGAAAATTAAATCAAACTTAAATAGTTACCGCAAATCTCAAACCTTCTTCGTGTTCTGATTCACAACACAGCACAAACAACCAGGAATTACTTTGAACACCAGTGACAGTTGGTGTTCGTCCCCTAGCTAAGCCACAACTGCTAACCGAAGATCTCTACCTCCCCTTTAGCAGAATACCCCACCTAACTAGGTTTTCCAACCACCTTTCCACCCTCCGTCCTGAAAATTCCATCCCGCAGTAAGCAGAAAGCAAGTTAGTAGGCCCATATATAACATCAGAGCGACTGCAAACACAAAGAAGGGAGGCCCAGCTGGGCGAGGCTTCGACATGACAGTCACCGCTGTCCCTCCGGGGAAGAACATTAACCTATGTCCTGCCGACGAATGAATGCCTACCTTAGTCAGCAAAACATGAGGACTTACAGTTCCTCCAGAACGTCACGCTTATGGACAACTGTTGCAACTGATATTCACTTCCATCTCCTGTTTCTGAATAGTTTTCTAAAAGGACATAAAGGTAACTCTATCCCTGTAACAGGCCATGGAGGCCCATAGGGTTGTGAGACGTCGAGGCTCCCACATTTTCTAGACAACAGGCTCACAGATGGCCGTGAGGTTGTCAGCCTTACGCGCCGGTAAGCCGCCCATAACCCCCAGGAGAATTCCTGGTACTCATTTTGAGAGCAGGCGTACATAACAGGGATATATTCGGACCCAAAGGACGAAGAAGGCGAGCAGTCTGGGACATTATGTACAGAAGAATTGCCTGCGTTTCAGCTTTCCGTTAGAACAGTGGCCAAGTTGTCTCGAGCACTAACATTCCTGACATATTCGGGAGATTTCCGGTTCGAATCTTGACCTGGACTGTTTAATCTGACATTCTTCATGGAATTCCTCAGTCCCTCCAGGTAAATGTCGGGAGGGTACCTTCAATTAGGCCATGATATCTTCCTTCCACGTGTTTTCCAA
Source organism: Cryptotermes secundus (assembly GCF_002891405.2). Classification (NCBI taxonomy): domain Eukaryota; kingdom Metazoa; phylum Arthropoda; class Insecta; order Blattodea; family Kalotermitidae; genus Cryptotermes; species Cryptotermes secundus. Next base: position 647,066 of record NW_019744109.1, read on the forward strand.
TTCACTGCCTCTTATCATTCAGTCATTGGATACTATATAGACTCAGCTGCTGGCAGCGTCATTAAATAAATCGTAAATAAATAAATGAGTTAATAAATTCCCGGCCTCCTCTAGAACCCGAAGGTTAACAATCAAGGGCCTTTCTTTTTTTAACAGATACTGGAAGAAACTTTTAAACGGTGGTGGATAATTGAGGGTATTACAAAATATCCTACGTTGCCCCCGCTGTTTGCCGATCACAGTGGCCGCGCCGGCTAAGGCATGAGATGCCTCCGCCCGCTGGAATGTTATGATCGTGGGTTCGAATCTCACTCAGGGAATGGATGTTTTTCTGCGTTTATTCTACGTCTGTGTTGTCCTGTGTAGGTGTCAGGCTGATACCCCGCCCAACGAAGAGTCCTACCGCACTGTCCACGATTAGCTAACTGAAGTGAAATGAAGCGTTTCCCTATGCGCCATGCTCCAAGTTGGAGCAACAGGAGTAGATAGACAGATAGATATCAACTGTTTAATTATAGAAGCTTTCGGCTTTATTCTGATTGCTTGCTAATAAGTAGCGTTTCCATGCGGGAATTCCTTCCTGGCACTTCTCGCGAAATTTACATATTTTTTCCGAATCACGAGGGAAACCAGTCAAGAAGTCGGAAAAAGTATTATAATTCTCCTGAGAGAATGAAAGTATGTGTGATCTGCAAGATGATGTCTCTCCGGCAATTTTTAATACAAGAAAACTTGTTAAACTGATTAAATATTCGCCCGCGAAAATTCTCCTTTACAGCTAGAAATAATCAAGAGTGAAATATGGAACTATAGGAAATTTTTGGGACTGTAAAACACGGTGAAACACATTAAAAGAATGAACGAAAGATTTTTAAAGATTCTAAATCCGATAAAAACTCTTTTACGATAGCTGAAGTGCAGTCACTTTGGGGAAGATGACTGTTACGACACTGTGAGAGTAGGTTAAATTGCTTAAAACCTGTTCTACTGGCAGTTCAAACATTAAGGAATCATGACGCAGATCTTCTAAGAAGGGACGGAATTCTTAAGTTTCTTTTTAGTAATTTGGAAAAACTAAGAATTTTTCTTTGAGCCGTATGCTTTTAAAAGAAAATAGAAATGAATTGCTTAAACGCAGGAATAAAAATCTAATATACACCGTTAAATATTTAAGCAACAACAGTTATTTATATGGGGTGGAAAGGGGCGATATTTTTGGTTCGGCAAAGAAGAACGATAGAGTTAGACTAGTAAAATCATTAACGGAAAGATTTGTAGAAGGAAAATGTGCTTTAACAGAAGAAATGCAACGAGAAGATGTAAATGTTGTTGTGGAATACTGCGACATGAAATCAGAAACTGACACGATTTTTATTTGGAAGTCATTCTGTGTTAACGTTCCCTTCTTTCAGTGCTTTCCCTTACCAAATATCTATATACAATTTTTACATGTTTTACCTTTGAAAATACTAATATAACCCTATCACAGAAAAAATGATTCACTGTTTATTGTTATGGTTACTCATTATTTAAAACCACGTAAAGATGTTATGAAAAATAAGGACTAACTTACGATTTTGGGAATTCCGATTTCTCGTTCCCGAATCCCGAAGATTAACATCTGTAGGGAATTTGGAAACATTACTGATATCCACACCCTTCGCGTAAGTTTTATCATGTAAGACGGGGTTCTAAGTGGTTGTATAAAGTAGAAGTCTAGACGCGGAAACTGGATACAAAAGTGCGAATGGAGTGAGCCCCACCACCCCCCTCCCCCCCAACCATATTATAAGACGGCAGCGGGTGGAAGGGGGGAACAAAAAATGTGCCATCATCATGTCAAGTCTGCAAAATGGAGAAATATGATGATAATGTTAAGTCATATATAGCAAAGCCTGGCAGTAGATCCGGCAGCAGTCAGAATTACTCCCCGGAAAGATGGCGGTAGGGACAGCAGTACAGTCAGCTTCAAGACTCGACACCCGAACTTTCCTTTACATGCGTCCTAAATTATGCGTATAATTTCTTATGTTTTCTCGTGTTTTCTTTTATTTCTAGCTTTGTGACTTCATAACAAACTTAGATCCATATGAACATAGAGTACAGATTATCAGGGGTTCTGTGATATAGCGCTATGCAGTACGTTGAAAGTCAAAGGACGTTTCGGAGTAACATGCCTCCATATTCAAAGTCGAAGAATAAGCCAAACCTGCCTGAACGTAGGTGGCAAGTCGAGCCTGAATATGGAGGCGAAATGTTACTCCGAAACGTCGATTGACTCTCAACATGCTACATGGCGTTATATTCCAGAAGACAGGACTCTTCATGACCAACGCTTTGGGAACCTAAGATCTCAAGGATTATCAGGTGTACAAGGTAATTGTAACAGCGTCTTTAATAACTTTCACTTGTAGTAAGAGTTTGATTTGTGAAGGGGGGGGGGTCCGTCAATTTATACACAAGCGCTGTATACAACTGTGATTACTTTCATAAAATGATTTACACTCGCAACATGTTTCGAAATTTTGACCATCATCAGGATACGTCACATGTATTCTTATTGAAATTGCTTTCACTGCTACCCATAGGTCAATATTTGCAAGGTTTGTATATAATTATCGGATAAAGCTGTTATGCTCTATTGCAATGATATCAGTTACAATAACAATGTATGTGAGGTAGCCTGAGGATGGCCGAAACATAGCCTGGCCGATTCTAAATTATTGTTGCCGTTTCCGTGGCCAGTCGGCATGGAGGTAAAGGAGGTTATGAACAACCCTCCACACAGTCGTTTATGGTATACCTAACTGCAAAGTAACTCTTCTAGTTGATTTTGTGGGCTTCAAGAAAACGCATCCTGGATTCGATCGACAACTTCCTGTGAAGTTCTCAGTCTTCCTGTTCTTTTTCGGTGCAGAGCACTAGCGCTCACTTGAAACTGCTTTAACGAACGTCGGATAGCATTATCTGAAGATGGATCTCTTCCATATTGAGTTCTGTAAGGACACTGCATTTTGATAACGGACTCCACACTGATTCTCTGTAACTTTCTTGGGAAGGTGAGACTGGCTCAGCGGGTCAAAAAATTACCAGTATCTAAGAAAGGTTCCAAACAATGTTCACAAGAGGTTCAGTTGGCCATGTTAGTTTTCTTGGGAAGGAGTTGCCAGAACCTTCAGTCCAATTCTCAAACCGATTTGAGGAGTTGTCTTGCTGTGGTGGCACTTACCTCATTCCAAGATTCTGGCAAAATGAAATGTCTCCCCTCTAATTTAACTAGAGAACATCTTTTCGAGACAATTTACTTAGGGCGCTGGCTACTCTGAACGAAATAGAAAGATACTGGAATTGTAACAACGGGTACCTACACGTCACAGGCTCTGAGAACACACTTCCATTTTACATCCAACTTTTCCTTCACGCTACAGAATGCGTCCTACCCGAGCGACGTTGAGAGCGCTGTCAGAATCTAAATTAATTCAGCACACTGTATTAATGAAGACATTTTAATCTTCGGTGCTTATCCCCTAGCCGGTCTGCAAGTGTCACTAGGGTTCCAGCAGAGAGGTTCTTTGAAATTCATCCTCTCACTTGACGGGTGGAGGGCAGGAGTTCAATCCCCGAAAGGAGTACTGTAGAGCTGGAGCACTTGCCCAGATTCTAAAGCGCTGGCACGTAACAAGTGGACACTGGATCCTTGTTTACATGTTTAAAAGCGGCAGGAACGCGAAGCTAATAGTTCCCGTGTGTTTGCGATGGTCTAAATACAAATACTAGCATGTGCTTACGAACGTTACTGTTAAGAAACCCGCTCAAGACAATGTGAGCTACAGCTTATCTTTAGGCTGTTATGAGAGTTGACTTCACAGTGACCGCGCAGTCTAAGGCATGAACCGTCTTCACTTGCTCGGACACTGGGACCGTGGGATGGATGTCTGTGTACGTTTATTTAGTGTTGTGTCATTTTGTATATACGTAGCGGCCTTGCGGCTGGCTGATCCCCCGTCCAAGGAGTCCTACCTACTGCGTACGGATTAAGAAACTGAAAAAGTGGCCAAGATCCGCAAGGGCTGTAGAGCCATAGACAGACACATACAGATAGATGGATGGATAGATAGATAGATAGATAGATAGATAGATAGATAGATATAGATAGATAGACACTTCCGCTGTTCAATCTGTCTTCATGCGTGGTGCTTAATTAACCACAGGGGCAGCTTTGCATTTTACTGCGCTCTGAGTACAAGAACAGCGATGTGTATTATCATGCGGCCGTCCGCGACACACAAATGTTGTCTGTGAGTGACATCTCAAGTCCAAACAGCCGGCACGGTATTATCGGTCAGAAACTTCGGGACATTCAAACACATCAAACGACGAGCGTCATACACAAGGTAAAGGTAAGCTACATCTCTGTAACAGGCCGTGAGGGCCCATAGGTTTGTGAGACATCGAGGCTCCCACATTTCCTCTAGACAGTCGGCACACAGATGGCGGTACGATTGTCAGATGTACACGCTGGCCGCCCTTTACCCCCAGGAAGATTCCTGGCACCCATTTCTGTTAGAGGCTGAGTCGCCCGCAGGGCCATAGTATGGCTGGAAGGATTAGGTCAAGGAAAAAATCAAAAGACCTCATCGGGAATCGAACCCGCGACCTTCCGGCTTGTAGCACAGTGCCTCAATCAACTATGCTACACAAGACACTGACGAAGCATGACTACTTTTGGTCAACTTGCTCTGGGAAATGCCCAAAGCTGAAGGGTGTCACGGATGAGTGAAACATTGCTGGTCCAGCCCAAACACACACAAGCTTTGTGCAGCCACATGAGTTAAGTACTGGGCTGACGTTCTGCGGAGATTGGCTCCGTCTCTTATGAAGAATGAAGGGAAGGGGGGTTCGGGGTGAGATGTCTTCTTCAACAGGGGAGACTGTGTGTACACCCTCCATATATCTGTGTGAGGGAAGAGGGGTTAAGATAGATGCAACGTCGGAGATTGATACCACTTTTCATCTGCTGAGGCAAATCGGTAGTGGTAATAGAAATACATGGATCTATGCTCTCTTCCCAACAAGGCAGACGGGTGGACTAATGGGAAGGGGGTGGTTGCATACTCTGTCAGCCCTCTCCTGTCCCATAACACCCGCTGTGGTCTCGATATAGATTCAGAGCAAGCTAAAGTAAAAGCTAGTATCCTCTCCACAGCATGCTTCAAACCGCTTCATTGTGCTCCAGGATATTGGAATAGATGACAGCATTAACATCACGTGGAGTGCATCAGTTTATCGTCATTTCGGGAACTTAAGGGGAAAAAATGCTCTCGCTGGGTATCGCATGGAAGAAGCTATTATTGATTCAACAGCACAGAATGTCAGGTAAGGACAGATCTTGAATTAAACCAGCCACATTCATAAACAATTAAACAGATTATCTCTGTAAGAGGCCGTGGAGGCCCGTAGGGTTATGAAACGTCAAGGTTCTCATATTTTCTAAGACAATCGGCTCACAGATGGCGGTGAGGTTCTCAGCCTTACGCGCCGGCCGTAATTTACCTTCCAGGAAAATTTATGGTGCTCATTTCTGTTAAAGGCTGAGTTGACCCCATGGCCATAGTTCGGCTGGAAGGAGTACATTAATTGAAAAATCCAACTACATCGGGAATCGAACCCACGGTCTTTCGACTTGTAGGACAGTGCCTTAACGAACTACACTCTTCACAACAGGAATATGATTCACGTTAACCATTACTTTACTGAATAAACGTTGAACAATTCCACATCCATTTTTTCATAATAAATTAAATAAACAAGTTCATGAAGTAAGTACGTATTGTGGCTGGTATACGTTTGTCTGTACACTCACGCTTGTTCCAGCGTCAAGCTAGATAAGCAAATTGCGACTTCTCAATCCTGATAATCCTACCGGTATGCAAACCGGCACGTACCGGCCGAAATAGATTGATTGTTGTTATGTGAGACAGTTATTATTACTACTACTACTACTATTATTATTATTATTATTATTATTATTATTATTATTATTATTATTANCTGAAATTTTCCGCCCTTAAAAATTCCAAGACCTCCGCCGGGTTTGAACCCGCGTACCTTGAGTTATGAGGTGGGAGCGTTACCCCTAGACTACGGAGGGCGCTTATGTGAGACAGTTATATAGAAAGGTTACATTCTACGGGACAAGGAAATCAGTGGCGAAATGAGGTCACAAATGGGAGTGAGGTAGCTGATAAAACGAATATACGAAAGTAAGAAACATTGGCTGGTACATCTACAGATAATGCCATCAGAAATAGCTACCAAGAAATTGTTATATTGTCACGTAGTATGTGTGACTACAGACGGGGTTTCGATTAGAGAATAGATTTATTGATCACTTGCAGGTCGTAACTACAAATAACCATAACACTATCGCTAATTCCAGGCTCTACAGTTCACTAGAGCACAAAATCTAATGTTCTCAGTCTCTTATTAGACGTTTCCAAGTAATGGCTTCAACAATGGCTATTCCTTTGCCTCTGGCTCAAGTCCTCTCTTCACAGGCTCCCGTACAAAAATTACTAAGCTCTAACTTTGTTCCTTGATTATAACATCTTAGCACAGACCACACAGAAAAAACAGCTGTCCCACTGTTGTAGTACAACTGTTGCATTATTAAGAATCTGCTGCCTAAAAACGGGAACGTGTTTACGGAGGCGTTGCCCAGAAACGGGCCTAATATATCCGCCAATCTCACAGTCGTTGCACTGCAACAGTTCTACACGCTACAATATTATCAACCGATGGGAAGACGTGATTCAGGAAGACGAAGAAAGAGATAGCTTGATATTTCAGGAACGAACGGGAAAAGACAGGGATAACTTCGCTGACAAGAAGCGGTCGCTCGGTCGATATAGTTCTCTTGCGGACTAAAAGACACAGTCTTTTGATTGAAAACTACGTGGTTCTTTTTAATAGTTAACAACTGTCTTTAATTCATCATTTACTTTAGCGGTACCTACCTACCTACCTACCTACCTACCTACCTACCTACCTACCACTCGGCCGTACAGCCCTGGGTGAGCCTTGGCCTCCTCTATGACCAGTCTCCACAACCAATGCGTGTTTTTCTTTTAATTCACTTAGTGGGGGGTGGAGTCCAATTGGGTCCACCCGGCACGGCGGCCAATGATTGGTCTATTGTAGGCTGCCACGGGTGATTATGATGCAAGAATTTTGGTGGAATGAAGATTGTCAGGGGAAACCGAAGTACTCGGAGAAAACTACTTTGTCCACCACAAATCCCACTTGACCAGACCCGGGATCGAACCCGGGCCGCCACAGTTGTGGCAGTGTCAGTCAGTTCGGATTATTGTGGTTTCAGAGGTNCAATGCGTGTTACTTTAGCGGTAAGGGTGCGCCAAGACCTCATGCAAAATACGCCAGTAAAGACATGGCACAAAGTACAATTCTAATCAGTTCTTAAAGGCTGTCCCTGCATTTAATTAATCAAGCAGCAAGTCACAAAGACGTACTGGGGGAAGGGGGGAAGGTATAGTTCCATGTAATCTTAACCTTGGCAGCAGATGACAGTGAGTGGTTAGCTTCACGTCTCACCCTCTTCCTGGGAAAGACACACTGATACCCAGTACGTAGGGGAACAACCGATCTGGACGCTGTGAGAAGAAAATCGAACCCCAATTCCTCGGTCGTTCAGTCACTATCATGGTCACTACAACGACTGAGCTATCCGGGCATCTTGATCAGTTCCTAGGATATATTAATGCCGACATATCAATTGTTGAAGTTCTTGTGGATTGAATGAAATGAGAGGAACAGCCTAGTAACATAGCTTCTCTGGTGGATAGGAAATTGTTGGCGTGGGTACGGCGGCGAACAGTTTGAAGGTTTACCCTACTATCCTGGCATTGACACGAAGGGTTTTAGGAAAACTGTGACCTAAGCCAGCACAGCAAATATTCAGACACTTCGATAAACATGAGTCCAAAATTTGCGTGTCAGGTACTGTACTTACCTATCTCAGGGCGGACCGAATGCGGCCTCCATGAGCCTCCTAACAGGGCACCAAACTAGGAACCTGAAAGGAATAGAGATAATCACAAATCAAATGAAGAAAACGACCGGATATGTGGACTGCACAAGGCACAACCTCACATGGCGTTGCCGATTCGACTGTCCTTGGCAAAACATTCAATTCATGTTCTTCCATAACCTCACTTCTCTGATGAACTAACCCCTTTATGCGTTTTTTTTATTCCCGAAAACACAAAATGAGCTTGAGAAGAACACGTTTTCAAATGGTAGAGGATATTATTATGAATATGACAGACTAATTGAGACTCAACAAGCCTCCTTCGAACTGGGTTTCCAGAAAAGAAATGGCCACAGCAGTGGTCCAGTGCTACTCAAGCAAATTATTTTGCAAAGGACAAAACGTAAAGCTGTCTCTGTAACAGGCCGTGGAGGCCCATAGGGTTGTGAGACTTCAAGGCTTCCACATTTTCTAGACAATCGGCTCACAGATGTCGGTAAGGTTGTCAGCCATGGGCGCCTGCCGCATTTAGCCCTCAGGAACGTCGTAAGTGTAACCTGAGTTCCTGCATTCTGCTCTACAAACAGAGGGGTACGGATTTAAGAGTGAGCGATCGTGGAGGTCACCCTGGAGCCTCCAAAAACAATTATATTCCACAGAATTTATTGAGATAGCTGCCTCCCTGAAGACGCAAAAAGTTACCTTGCATTTTCAGTCACTTTAAGAAATAACAATAAGGAAACATTTCATAAAATTAATTTGTTGTTAGGGGCACGCGGTAGTGTATTTGGTTGAGGCACTGTGCTACAAGCCGGAAGGTCGCGAGATGGAATCCCGATGAGGTAATTGGATTTTTTTCAATTTACCTAATCCTTCCAGCCGCACTATGGCCCTAGGGTCGACTCAGCCTCTAACAGAAATGAGTACCAGTATTATTCTTTGAATGTTCTTGGGAGTAAAAGGCGGCCGGCGCGTTAGGCTGACAACCTTACCGCCAACTATGATCCGATTATCTAGAAAATGTGGGAACGAACCTCAACATCTCACAATCCTATGGGCCTCCACGGTCTGTTACGTGATACCTTTACTTTACTTTTTCGATAAGGGCCTCCATATTTTGAATGTCCCGGGGCCTCCACAATATTAAACTGACCTTGAAAATGCTAGGATTAGACAAACGACTCTCTTCACGTCGCTACAATAAGCCATGCAGAATACCGACTATTTTCAAATCCGTCTCTGGGAATTTTATGGAATTTTTCCAAGCATACACGTCGCAGAGTTAATCGAGTGTATTAATTATCAGACAGTATGGTCCCAATGGCCATGTCATTGCCTCAGATATTCTATCTCCACCGCACTGTACAATGACATATCACACCGCTTTGGAACTATTTTAAAAATAGAATTTTCAAACTTCTGACTTCAGCTTTCACAGAAATAAATGATAACCCCGCAAATACCGTCTGCGCATCTAAAATAAAAGCATAACAATGTCCGCACGACAAGAATGACACGTACAGTCTGATTCAAAGTTTCAGGATAAAGTTCTATGCTTAATGAAGATGAACTGTTTAAATTAAATTAGTTACAACTGTGGATCCAGACTTTTATAACTAACATCATGAAGCTTTCTGTGAGGAGATAATATTCGCGCAGCCCACCAAGAAATTCACGGCCATCTGTGGGACAAGTTCCATTAACGTGATAACGAGAGCCAGCAACTGGTCCGTATAAGGTAAGCGCAAGGCCATTAAGATGTCTGGGGGAGTGGATGTAGAGATCCATATTTTCTTGACCTCGGTACTAGGTGGAGGTGAGTGGTCAGCTTCACGCCCCAGCCGCTTTACTCCCGGGAAAGAACGTCCCGGTACCCATCGAAGAGGAGACTGGGTCGACATCAGAGCTGGTCTGGACAACGTGGAGAAAAGAAAATTCTCTGACCCTACCGGGACTCGAACTCCGACCCCTCGGCCGTCCAGCCCGTAGCTAGTCGCTATACAGAGTAAGCTACTCCAGCTCCCTGCCACTGGTCCGTGTACTGAGCCAAATAAATCCAGTCCAAACTCTCAGACACTAGTTCTTCAACACCGATTTCTTATTACGCGCGCAACTACGCTTACGTTTCAGAAGCGGTTCATCTCTTTCAGGGTTCATTTCGTATCATTCCAACAGGTGCAACATGTAGGCACATCGCATCCACCTTGATCTGATCAACCAACGATATTTTGTACAGAGCACAAATTATGAAACCGAATGTGCAGATCTGTCAAAGTTCCTACTGCTTCCCCTGCCTTAGGGCAAAACATTCTTCCCTTTCTCAGACACCCTATAACTCCTCTGATCCGCGCCAATAGTCACTCAGTCACTCAAAGAATTTCTGGAACCTGAAGGTTCATTATAATGTCCACAAGAGCACGTCACTGATCCGTATCCCGAGCCAGATGACTTCAATCCATATCACCTCATGCTACTCCAAGAACAATATTAATATTATCCTCCCACCTATGTTTATATCTTTCCAGTGGTCTCTCGCCTTTTGGCTTTCCCACCAAGACCCTATATGCATTTATATTCTCTTCTAGGCGCGCTACATGCACTGCCCACCTCACTCATTCGAATTATATTTCGCGAATAGTGCAAGGCATGAAGCTCCTCGTTATGTAGTTTTCTCCAGTCTCCTATTATTTCACTCGGTTTAGGTGTTGATGTCCTCCTCGGCCCCCCATCCTCAGTCTATGTTCTTCCCTCAACGTCACAAACCAAGTTTCACACCCATACAAAACTACGGCCCTGGGGTAGACTCAGCCTCTAACAGAAATGAGTACCGGGAATCTTCCTCGGGGGTAAAGGACAGGCAGTGCGTAAGGCTGACAATCTCACCGTCGATTGTCTAGAAAATGTGGAAGCCTCGATGTCTCAAAACTCTATGGGCCTGCAAGGCCTACTGCAGGGAAATTGTTACCTTTTGTTTACAAAACTACAGGCAAAATTATAAATTTGTATATTTTAAATTTTTGCGGTTTTAGACAGCAAGCGAGAAAACAGAAGGTTCTGAATTGAACGATATCAAATATTACCCGAATTTAATCCGTTCTTAATTTTCTCATGAATCAGGTTTTCATTGGTTATGGTCGTTCCGAAACTTCGCCACATTTTCTAGAGATACATTAGCCATCCTTGTGTCATGATTTCGCTCTGCATTCTGACGAGACATCAACACGTACTTGGGTATCTCTAAGATTACTTCCACACATACTTATTTATCAGTCAATCAGAGCTCCTGTGTTCTTCTTTACGATCTTTTGGCTATTTCTAGCAGATTTACATCATCCGCAAAGGACACTTAATTTCCACTTAATTTCACTTCCACTTGGTATTCCTAGACCTTTCTAATTGTGTATACTAAACAAAGTCGAGCCGGTCACGGTAGCCGAGCGGTCTAAGGCATGTACTGTCTTCGCTCGCTTGGAAATTGGGATCGTGGGTTCGAATCCCACTCAGGGAATGGATGTTTAGTTTGTGTGTGTGCGTTTTTCCGTGTTTGTGTACAGGTAGAGGTCTTGCGACGTGCTGATCACCCGCCCAAGGAGTCCTACCGAATGTGTAAGATCTAGAAAAACCGAAGTGAACGGAGAAGTTCATGGAGGTAGGCCTAGGCTCATTGGGGCTGTAGTACCAAGGAAAAAAAAGGTTGAAAAAACAATGGCAATAAGCGCAATTTATACTCCTCCCTTAATGCAACCGTACATCAGTACGAGAACATATAAAACTACAATTTTGTGTACATTTTCAGGTAGAAATGTGGAAGACAAAATATTCTGAACAAAACAGTAGGAAGTGTGGTGACTGTACATTTGATAGCAGAGCTGAAACCATAGTCTCCATGCACGTGTAGTTACAATGACGGTTGTATGGAAATATCTCTCGGAGCTGCACGGGTATTTTAAATTTGCATCACTCAGCAAAACGTGACGGCTGAAAAGAAAGGCAGAAGCAGGAACAAAATGAATTCAATCTCATAGCAAAACCAGTAGCTTTGAAAATATGACGTGACATATTTCGAACGCACAACGTAATTATAGTCCAACATTGGTCCCGTGATTTTATTCGATTGATGATGCCTAATTTGTAACACGGTAATCGCATTGGTTTTCTGAAACCAATCAGATTAAGGGAAGTGATCTTCCGGCATAATTGGCGTTGATTCCGTAACGCTGGAATCGCAGGAACCTCGCTGTCATGTCCTGAAGGGCTATAACTTGTTTACGTATCGTCTGTTCTTCGGACTTGATGGGCAAAATCTGAATAGGCAATAGCAATGTCATGTGTAGCCGTCTGCATGTTTCAGCTCCAAAATTACGCAGTTCCATAACGCGGATCTATATTACATTGTAAAACATCAGGCGCTTTTCATGTCAGTGCATCGCCAGACATTCTTTACGTACGTCTGGCCCATCAAATATGTTTCTCGATACAAAAATCTGCACAAACTACGGCATACAGACCCTGATACGACCTTAGCCGACTTTCGAAGTTCCTTTCCGAAGTTCCTCTACGAAGTGGCATGTTGTTAACATAATAAGACGAAGAATACCGTATTTACGCATGTATAGGCCAAAAATTCAAGAAGAAAACTGGGGTGCGGCTTATATTCGAAATATTCGAAATCACACTTAATTAAAAAAAAAACTATACACATAATTTGTAATACAGGGTGTAATACTCCTGAAATAATATTCCAAGAAAATTATTTTTTCTATAATTTTTCTCTGAAAATTGTGCTACGGCCTATACACGCACGCGGCCTATACATGCGTAAATATGGTAACTCAGAACCTGTGCCTATAAAATACTCCGTGGTCTGTAGTCCGCAAGAGAAATATACCGACCGAGAAACCGCGGCATCTCTGCAAAGTTAGTGCCAACTTAAGTGGATAGAGGGTGTTGCATGGTCAGCGCAACGAATTCCCACGGACGTTAATTTCGGTTTTCTAGATCGGAGCCGCAATTTCCTTGAAATGGCTGCTCAATTATCCTCATGGGGCTGAGTGGACCCCGTTCCAGACCCATTACTTCTCAGAAAATCTGGTAGCGCCCGGAATCGAACACGGACCTCTGGATCTGTAGCCAGGAACTCTGACCATTAGACCACAGAGGCGGTCGTGACCCTGGGCCTATACGCAGTTTAAAACTATTTCTACTGTCGACTGTCAGAGGAAAATCTACGCTTATTTATGAAACAGACGATTATCTACATCAATGAAGGGTTACCAACTGCAAATAACATATTTCAAAAAAAGCTGGGCCCACTCCAAAACAAAACGCATCTCGTTATATGATGAGCGTAGCATTTGCTAATTTTAATTTGCATAAGTCAATAATGCAAAAACCCGGGATGGTAGACTCATATATACCGAACAGCTGTTGCATTATTATAAAGTGAACTTTAAATTTTAAACACGGTTTCATCGAAAATCCGATCCTACCCATATATAGTTAACACATAGATGTCAATAGCGTACAAATGAGAACAACTGACGATCACGTGAGGGAAGGCACTGGCCTGATTTGTTCAGCGAACTGGGGAAACGTATGTATTGTATAGTCTTACTGCGAAGGCTGTCAACAGATGCATCAGGCTTCTGTTGCACAAGCCCATTCACTGGTAGGCATGTTTCTTAGAGCAGTCTTTTCAGTTAGGCATTTCAGAAGGATAATTTAGTCGTCTGCAATCCCCATCTTCGTTACTTGTTTAAAAATATCGTTAATCTGCAAAATTTTAATAACTAAACTAACTTCATGGAGCTGAGCTTATCTCGAGGAGCCGCCAATTTTGCAGCTACCTAATTACGAATACTAAAGAGGCAATGGACCGGTCACGGTAGCCGAGCGGTCTAAAGCGTGCACTGTCTTCGCTCGCTCGGAAGCCGGAATCGTGGGTTCGAATCCCACTCAGGGCATGGATGTTTGTGTGCGTTTTTCTGTGTTTGTGTACAGGTAGAGGCCTTGCGACGAGCTGATCACCCGCCCAAGGAGTCCTACCGAATGTGTAAGATCTAGAAAAACCGAAGTGAACAGAGAAGTTCATGAAGGTAGACCTAGGCCCACTGGGGCTGTAGTGGCAAGAAATAAATAAAAATAAAAAGAGGCAATGAATGAAGTCACGTTCTAATGCGCTTCGAAGTGGATATTTTTAAGGAACACTGTTTTAGGCAATACACTTTTCATAGGAATTCACGTGTGTGTGGGTATATCGCCAACAGCGAGTAAAGTCCGGAATAAAACCGATGTGCTCATGCAGGGTGGGACTATTGTACGTTCATTGTGATCGTAATCTCGTAGCAAACAGTTACTCCTTATAAAAAAATAAACTCCGAGGTTTGTAGTCCGCAAGCGAATTATACCGACCGAGCGACCGCCGCTTGTCGGCGAAGTTAGTGCCAACTTTAGCGGATTGATGGTGTTATATATTATTTATTATATTGCAATTGGGTTTTAGCCCGGTGGCAGTAGTACACAATAGGACACAACAGACAAGTAACACACATTACACTAAGTGACAACACGTTCAAACAAAACACAATACACAAAACACAACAATAAGGACATCCTACCACAGTGAATACAAACCAAATACGATTAACAACTACAACAATTACAGAGAAATACAAACAACTGCAACAAATACAACAATTACAGAGAGAGAGAGAGAGAAAATACAACACCCAAAACACAAACAAAAGGAAACCAACAGTCATGGATGCGTAATGTCATTCACTTCACTTCACTTCACTTCACTTCACTTCACTTCACTTCACTTCACTTCACTTATCACTTTCCTAACCCTTTGCCTAAAATTGCTTGGTTTACAGGACAGAGTACCTAAAGCATCTGCAGGTAGTTGGTTCCAGAGCTGTATAGTCGTATTTACAAAGGAGTATTTCCCGATATCTGTCCGTTGCTTTCTACTCCTAATTTTCTTGCCATGATCACCCTTGCTCAGATAGCATGATGTTTCTAATCTGTCACCTGTAGCCTTCCAAGCCCGTTCTCCCGTGTATGCTTTGAAGAGAGCACATATGCGAGCTATCAGCGCAACGAATCCTCAAGGCCGTTAATCTGTTACTCCGTATATCTCTTACAAAGTCGTACTCAACAAACAGAAGTACGGTGTTCAGTTTTATATGACGTAATAAAGGTTAGCAATATCAGAGGGCATATATTTATCAGGTCAATATTGTTCAGCCTCTAATTACTTCCAACTTCTGGGTACATAATTATTTTCAAACATAAACGCAAATCAATAACTGGAGTTACATACCTTTGGGCGTATTATGGGTACAGGTTCGAAGTCAGATCAATGCCTACGCAACGACAGTAACAAAATTAGAATCTCTACCCAGAATTCCCCCGATTCTTTGTTAAAGATCCACCTGACTGGTGGCTAATAATCCCTTCATTCCTTGACTCTTTGCTGATGATCCATCAATTCTGGTTAAAGGTCTTGGCTAAAGATCCCTCGTATCCTAATTCTTTGTTGATGATCCCTTGATTCGTTGTTAAAAGTTTTAGTTAAAGATCCTTCGTTTCCTTGAGTTTTTATTAAAGATCCCCTGCTTCTTGTCTAAAAGTCTTGCTTAAAAATCCCTTGTTTCCTTAGTTCTTTGTCAATAATCCTTCATTCTCGTGTTTCCTTGATTCTTTGCTAAATATCATGATGAAAGCTCTCTTCATTTCAGGCTGAAGATCAACTTATAATAGTGTCAGATTTCTATACTCAAGAATTTGCTATTCGTGATTGAGGGCCCAAGGATATGTCACGATTTTTTTTTCTCTTGGTACAACTTCCCAAGATTAACGCAGGTTCTCAGCATCTAGCCACAAGCTCAGTAGTGTCGCGTCTGCTAACTGTGTTTTAGCAACTCGGTTTCTGTACACACATAAATTTAAGCCTGTAATATTTCAGGTACAGCTCACAGTAGGCTTTTTGTGCATAAAGTGACACAGTTCGAGGCCCGTTTGATCTCAAATGCATCAATCCGCGTCATTTTCATTTACTTACTTACTTATGGAGCTGAGCCCTTCTGGAGGAGCCGCCAATTGTGCAGCCACTCAAGACTTCCCAGCATTTTATGGAACCCGAAGGTTCATTACCGTGTTCACAAGAGCCCTCTACTGGTCCCTATCCTCAGCCAGATCAATCCAATCAATACCATCCCATCCTATCTCTCTAAGCTCCATTTTAATAATGTCCACCCACCTATGCCTTGGTCTTCCCAGTGGTCTCTTTCCTTCTGGCTTTCCCACCAATATCCTATATGCATTCCTCTTCTCCTGCATTCGTGCTACATGCCCTGTCCATCTCATCCTCCTTGACTTCATCATTCTAATTATACTTGGAGAAGCGTACAAGTCATGGAGCTCCTCATTATGCAGTTTTCTCCAACCTCCTGTCACTTCATCTCTCTTCGGACCAAATATTTTCCTCAATACCCTGTTCTCAAGCACTCTCAGTCTATGTTCCTCCCTTAATGTCAGAGATCAAGTTTCATACCCATACAGAACCACAGGTAAGATTATAATTTTGTATATTTTAATTTTTATGTTCTTTGACAGCAGACGAGAAGACAAAAGGTTCTGGACTGAATGGTAGCAAGCATTACCCGAGTTCAATCGCCTCTTAGTTTCCTTCTGAATCAGGTTTTGATTTGTTACCGTCGTTCCCAAATATCTAAACTGTGCCACATTTTCAAAACATCTATTTCCTAACTTTATCACTTTCATCTGACATGACGTACATCCGGCTCTCGTCATGACTGCAATTCCACTTTGAGGTGCAGGTTCACTTTGTCTGTCACCTTCATCAATTCTTCCGTCCTGTCTTCGGGTTCAATGAGGAAAACCAACATATGGACACTCCCATCCAAATGTGACTTCAGCCTTGAGAGGCGGATAAAGACTACTCAGCTGAAGATCAAGGACTGCAGACATAATCCACAACACAAACTAGCTGGGTGCTGCACGCGCAATGCGGTCCTTTACTCCTCTTTTGATACCAGCCGACCCTTACCTTAATTTTCTTTACTGCAAAAACATGGAGCATTTATGAGGTTCAGGGGAAATTTAGAACAGGCTGTAACTCCTTCATAAAGTTTTAGAATCACACCCCTGTGCTCTTGGGGTTCTATTCCATGCACTGGAAAGCACCCGGTTTCTTTCCTTGCCCTACAGCTGCCAGACGCATTTCCAAAGTGCTACTCTTTCCATCTGCAATGACTTAGTGCGGCAGATAGAAGAGAAATAAACTACTACGACAACCCGACACAGAGTGAGAGAGTCTATTAATTAACAAAATTAATTATAAGAGGAAACTTACAGAGTAGTAAAACATAAAGTTACCCCTTCCTACATCACAAACTCATCACGAAAAAAAGAGGAGTAACATTTAAGCAATGTTCTTGCCTCCTCCCCCGCTCTTCAACTTCTACCAAACCAGTCGCATTAACTTCTCCTGTAACCACAACTACAATATCACGCAATGCCTCACCGTGAGGCAGGGTCTCGTTAAGAGCGCGACACGACAACTCCACGATGTGCGCAGAAGCTGCCAATTTGTGGTACAGACCGCGCAGCGAAGCGTCAGACCACGAGCCAATGAAATTCTGACAAATTGCGCTCAATGAGAGCAGATGTTTCCTGGCGTCTGCTTATGTCATTTTGATGCTGTTAGTATCTAACGTATTTGGCGTCGATTGATAAAATGATTTATGAATAATGAAATGTAGAGGATATGAAAGGAAACGGTAGTGACCTAATCGAGGTACTACCCCGGCATTTTCCTGGAGGGACTGAGGAAAACCACAATAAACTGTAAGCAGAGCAGCTGGTGTTAGGGCTGAATTTCGAGCCGTACACCTCCCGAATACAAGTCCAGCAACTCAACCTGTTGAGTCTTATTCAATTACTTTACAACGACTACTCTGCAGGGCCAATTGCGGTGACAGCAGCAAATAAAATTAGATTACATAAAATATAGGTATCATTAATACGTAGAGAGTTGTTGGATTTCAGGTTCTAACAGTGGCCACTATGAAAGGTATGATATTGTGAGTTGTAACGTTGAGTAGTTCAGTAGAATTCCACAGACGTTTCGGAGGATCGCATTGCCTCTAGGCTCAGCTTTCCACCTGTCTAGTATAGTTTATTGCTTATCTTACTCTTCGATCCCTCCAGGTATAATTAGAATAATCAAGTCAATGAGGATAAGATGATAGACGGGGTATGAAGCACGAATGGGGAAGAAAGGGAATGTATATAGGATATTGGTGGGAAATCGAGATGAAAAACCACTAGGAAGACCAATAAATAGGTGGGTAAATAATATTAAAATGGATCCAAAAGAGATAGGATGGCAGGGATATGGATTGGATTGATCTGGCTGAGGGTAGAGACCTGTGGAGGGCTCTTGTGAGAACGGTAATGAACTTTCGGGTTCCGTAAATTGCTGGAAGTTCTTAAGAAGCTGCACAATTGGCAATTTCTCAAGAAGGGCTCAGCTCCATGAAGTTAGTCACTCTCCGATCTCGAATTTGTAGGTGATACCTTCTTTCAGAACATCGGTGGAATTCTACAGAGCTACATGGCGCCGCAACTACACAATTCAATCTCTTCTCTATGCACAGCAGCATGACGCGGGAGCAACAAACTGCAATGAAACTAACGTTTATTTCAGACGCAGTATAATTACCGTCGCCCAGAAAGGTTCTATTAACAGAACGTATCATTGGAGTATGAAAGAAATAAAAAGAATGGATCTGAAAAACTTGTACATTTTTCCATATTTACTTCTTTATGATATGTGTTGTCCTTAGATCACAGGATCGAAATAGAATGGTTATGATTTTAATAAAATCGATTAAAAGACATGCAGGTTTCGATCAAAGGACCATCATCATATATAAATAAACAAATAAATAAATAAAACACCGTTACATAATTCTCTTTGTTTATTTGTTTAAACCTGACGACGGCCCATGAACCGAAATATGTAATACAATAAGGCAGATAGAATTGATTGATATATCGTATTAATTTAATAAATGTTATTAAAATTATAAAAAAATCTATTACGTTGTTGTGTCGACGGTCCTAATACGATCGATGTTAAGAACGAAATGATAAAAAATGAAAAAGCAAGAAATTATATGATTAGTAAAATATCTAAGACTGCTGGATGATTGATTAGTTAATTAGAAACGCTACATAACCTGGTACCGTGAAGAAGATCTGTACTTTACAGATTGCCTAACATAATAAGAAATTTAAATTGGAAATCTTATGCAGGCCTCATATTTGGCGAAAGTACGATAATATTGCTGCAGTCAAAGCTGTTACAGAACTCCCAGGAGATAAATATGCACATAATGTTTCAGCTGTTGGGGGGGGGGGGCAGGACTTGATTTAAAACAACGAAGAGGAGAGAAATAAGATAACAGTTTGGCAATCCCTGACTTACTCCATAAGGTTTAATGAAAGGGTTGGATGAGGGGTTAAGAAGTCAGCTAAAGAGAATGGAGGAAGTCTTAAGAGCCAATTAACACCAGGGACAGATAGCAATATGAAGGGGAGAGCTGGGTAATGAGATGCTTCTGCTACTACGAGATTTCATATCGCTGTTATTTTATTGGCGATTTCTTTTAATTAACTAACTAAAATTTAATTATTTCTTATTTGTAGCAATATTACGCCTCATTCTTTCGCCACGACCATGTTGACGTCATGGTGGGGTTATGCCGGGAAGTGAAAATGTACGCACAGTTTCCACGTGCGTCCCGTATGATTTCACACAGTTCGTTGGTGCTGACGTCCACTTTTTCCTAACGGACGTTATTATCAGCAAAGTAATTAGAAATGCAGGTAGTAAAGTAAGAGCAAGCCGATCGCAGTAGCCACGCCGTCTAAGGCATGAACTGGCTTCGCTCGCTTGGATCGTGGGTTCGAACCCCAATCAAGACATGGATATCTGTGTTTGTGTTGTCCTGTGTATAGGTAGAGGCCTTGATACGTGCTGATCACTTGTCCAAGGAGTCCTACAGTCTGCGTAAAAAAGGCACGAACCATCTTCGCCCCCTCGGACATTGGGGTCGTAAGTTCGAATCCCACTCAAGGCACGTACGTCTGTGTGCGTTTATTCTGTGTATAGGTAGCGGACTTCCGACTGGCTGATCCCCTGTCCAAGGAGTCCTACCGACTGCGTATAGATCAAGAAACGGAAGAGCGGCTAAGGCCCGACAAAGGGCGGTAGAGCCATTGACAGACATAATCGGTCCCATTAAGAAAGTTGATACAAAGTCCCCTTCTGAGCTTAATTCAAAGAGGAGCTTCATGGAACGACATGTATCAAAATTAAATGGCGTCTTCAAATTTAGGGGAGACACCATTACAATATTTAATCGAAATACTTACTCATATATTAGGTTTGGTGGCAAAACACGACGATAGATGAGACTTCACTATATGCTCATTACATAAATATGGTTGTGACTGTCTTATTTTCTTAAGTCGAAAGCAAATACGTCACAACATCAGAATGAGAAAACCATACCACAGATTTTCCTCATAAAACATTTGGAACTAAGGAGGAAAGCATGGTGGAATTCTGGATTGTGAAACCCTGCAGTTTTGTGAGCAGATACGGGTGTTTCGGAGGAACATACCGCCTCCATCTTCAAGGTTGAAGTGTATAGGTTCAGAAAAAGACTTAGAAGAAAGTGGGGACTCGAGGAGAGGGGTAAAGAACAGGAATCCGCCCACAAGACTACACGATGCCGAAGGGCAGAAGACCATAACACGAACTATTACTGCTGTGGTAGCCTCAAGACTTATATAAGGGGCGGGGGAACTCAAGTGATTTTAGTCCGCAAGCGAACTATACCGACCGAGCGACAGCCGTTTGTCGGCGAAATTTTAGTGCCAACTTTTGCGGATAGAGAGTGTCGCGTGGTCAGCGCAACGAATCCCCAAGGCGGTTAATTTCGGTTTTCTAGACCGGAGCCGCTATTTCCTTGAAATAGCTCCTCAATTATACTTACGAGTATATAAGAGGGAGATAACAACAGGAATTTACAACACCCATCACAGATTCTGTAGATATCCTGCCATATCGTCAGTCGATTTACTGTAATTGCAGAAACGTTTTATTCCACCCTTGTTTTCGAGCGCCCCTGGAGGTGCTTTATGTCAACCATAAAACCCCTGCACATAATCAAGGCTCGTGCTCTTCCCATAGCAACATTTATGACCGAAGAATTTATTAAGGGCGCCGTCATTGAAAAGGAATGCCGGTCAACCTATTCGCTGGTTTATTCAAGAAAATGGGGTCAACATACCAATGGCCATAAAAATGCCTCCATCAAATCTTCGTGTCCACACTAAAACCATTCACGTTGCTTTATGGTGGTCCTCTTATATTGATGGCAGGATCAGAGGTTAACTTCCACAGATCATGTAGCTGTGAGTTCATCAAACGTTCGTTTGTTTGTTATGTGTTTAATGCGGTGTAAAATGCAGCGTGACCAATCTAACTCAGATGTTCAAGACACCATGGCCAAGAAACGATACTTGCTGACATAGACCTGTGGACAGTTCACAGCATTGCATTCACTCACTCATGGACTTGAGCCCTTCTTGAGAACCAGCCAATTGTGTAGCCACTCAAGAACTTCTGAGCATTTTATGGAACCAGAAGTTTCATTACCGTGTTCACAAGAGCCATCCCCTGGATTCATAGCATTGCATCTATACCTAAATATTTTTGTCGTATTCACGCTCCAAAAAAAGGAACCTAAGAGACACTCATGGCATGCACTGTCTTCGCTTGCTTGGAAACCGGGATCGTGGGTTCGACTCCAATCAGGGCATGGATGTTTAGTTTGTGTGTGTGTGCGTTTTTCTGTGTTTGTGTACAGGTAGAAGCCTTGCGACGAGCTGATCACCCGCCCAAGGAGTCCTCCCGAATGTGTAAGATCTAGAAAAACCGAAGTGAACGGAGAAGTTCATGGAGGTACGCCTAGGCCCGCTGGGGCTGTAGTGCCAGGGAAATAATAAAAAAAAGAGACACTCATAAGCGTAATTAAGCACCACGTGATAAAGACATGTGAGAGTGGAGGTATAGCTCATCTCATTCTTAACGTTCGATACCAGATGAAGGTAAGAGGTCAGCTTTACGTACCTTCCTATTCACCTTCGGTATACACTGTATAGAAGCCGGGAGAGCACAGTCGGTATAGCGGCTGGCTATGGGCAGTACAGAAGGAGTCGGAGTTCGAGTCCCGGTAGGGTCAAGATTTTTCACTTCTCCACGCCGTCCAGACCGGCTCCAGAGTCCACCTAACCTCCTATACAATGGGTACCGGGTGCTCTTTCATGGGTTTAAAGCGGCCGGGGCGTGAAACTGACCCCTCACATCCAGCTAGTGCCGAGGTCAAGAAAATGTGGATCTATACATCCACTCCCCCATACGCCTTCATGGTATATTGCTTAATTAGTTAAGCACAGGAACAAATTTACCTTACACATCGCAGAGCAGAGTGGATAGGTCCCAGAGCTGATCTGGACGCTCTGACAGGAATACTATATTCTAATTCTCCGGTCGTCCAGTCTGTATCGAAGTCACTGTACTGACTGACGCATCGTCCCTTACCCTCTTGCGTACCCGTTATTTTCACGATGTTTATCGTCCCCGTATTCTTGACATTTATGGACTAACGGTGTTTGAGAAGAGGATACTAAGGAAGGTACTTGCTCCTGAGAAGGAGAAAATAAAAGTAGACTGGATAAAGACGTATAACAGAGCCAAATAATTTATACTGATTGCAAACAAACTAAAACAAACTCCATTGTAATAGGCCGCAAGCGAACTGTATCCACCGAGCGACCGCCGCTTGTCAGCAAAGTTACTGCCAACTTTTGCGTTTAGATGGTGTCGCGTGTTCAGCGCAAGGTATCCCCACGGCCGTTAATTTCGGTTTTCTAAACTTTTTCCATTCAAGTAGCTCCTCAATTTTTCTCATGAGGCTGAGTGGGCCCCGTTTCAGACCCATTACTTCTCAGAAAATCTGGTAGCGCCGGGAATAGAATCCGGGACTTCTGGATTTGTAGCCAGGAACTATGACCACTAGACCACAGAGGCGGTAACTTTGTACTGAGTACTAAATCAATGAAACCCCAGGAGAACTAGACGGGTGTGCTATTCGGCGCGCTTCAGAGAAATGAGGAATGAATACAATATTTTAATATAAAAACCCTGAAAGCGTAAACCAGTCAGGTGACCTATGCGACATGGGAGCGTAATATTACAACGCATATTAAAGAAATAAATGTGAGGCTGTGGGCTGGATTCATGTGGCTTATGGTGACGTTCAGTATCGGGTTCTTGAGAACACGGTTATGGATATTAGAATGCTACGTGGTGAGAGGGAGAGGTTGTTTTTTGAGCGGATTAGCGACCATTTGCTTACGGGTAAGTAGCTCGTGTTTCAACCTCAGGAACTGGGAAGCTGGTCAAATTACAGACCATTGGATATAACATTTAAACTTCTATAATATCGATTTCCTGCCATTACAGACTCACTCACTCACTCACTCATGAATCTGAGCCCTTCTTTAGGAACCGCTAAATGGGCAGCTACTCAAGAACTTCTCAGCATTTTATGGAACCCGAAGGTTCATATTCATATTCACAAGAGCTCTCCACTGGTCCCTATCCTGAGCCAGATCAATCAAATCCACACAAACCCATCCTATCTCTCCAAGATCCATTTTAATATTGTGCCACCCACCCATGTCTTGGTCTTCCCAGAAGTATCCTTCCTTCCGGCTTTCCCCATCAATATTCTATATGCATTCATCCTCTCCACCATTCGTGCTACATGCCCTGCCTATCTCATCCTCGTTGACATCATCATTCTAATTATACTTGGAGAAGGGTACAAGTTATGAAGCTCCTCATTATGCAGTTTTCTCCAACCTCCTGTCACTTCATCTCTCTTCGGTCCAAATATTCTCCTCAACACCCTGTTCTCAAGCACCCTCAGTCTATGCTCCTCCCTTAATGTCAGAGACAAAGTTCCACACCCATACAGAACCACAGGCAAAAGTATAGACTATCATAAAATATTACGGAAGTTCCAGCAGAGTTCGGTGGATGCTTTGGAAATCAAAAAGAACAGAAGAAAGACGAGTTTGTCTCAAAGGAACAAAATTACTTCTGTGTCTGTGCTGTGATTAACAATTTTGAGTACTTATAGTTGGCTGGTTCACTCATCCAAGGGGTCCTACCGTCTATGTAAAAAAAAAGATTAAGAAACTGAAGAAGAGGCCAGGGCCCAACAAAGGGCTGTAGAGCCATTGTCGAATGAATAAATGAATGATTAGTTCATTCGTTGGACGGCGGGTTGATTGGTAACTTACTTTGTTATAAAATATAGATTACTTGACTCTGAAATCCACAACGAACTTGGCAATCCGTACACTCTCCGTTAACCGTTCTTGTGATGTTCACGACTTGTGACACATCTGTTCTGTCTCATGTCTGATGAAACGTGAACAATCTGCACATCGAGTGGAACAAATGAATCATCACAAATCCATTGTTAACAATGACAAATATTTGCACTTTCGATAAACTGGGACCATGATAAAGCAATTGTCAATAAGGATGCAATGAAATTATCAATAGAGGTCGCAGCTGATGTTTACCAGGGCTATAACTCTCCCAGGTACAACCTGTATACAATTCTGTTTACTGGAGTTGAAAGTTCTATGCTTCGATTCCCGTGTTGACAGATTTGTATTTCCAATGCCTGTATGCTTCTGGTCTTGCGTCCGACTTCGTCGGTGTTTATCCTACGCTGAGTCTCATTGTAGTAACACCTGTTTGGAAATGACAGTTCTACATGAGCACCAGACAAGCAGATGTGTATGTGTAAGTTGTCCCTGCGCTTAATTAAGCACGTCAAGATGTATCACTGTGCTTAAATAGGCATGAAGATGTATTTAGAACAGAATAGTCTACTATATGAAGGCAGCGCCATAGCTGAAGCGGTTAGTAGCTGGCTTTCCACCGCGGCGGCCCGGGTTCGATCCCGAATCTGGTCAAGTGGGATTTGTGATGGACAAAGTGGTGCTGGGGCAGGTTTTCTCCGAGTACTTCGGTTTCCCCTGCCAATCTTCATTCCACCAATTGCTCCATAATCACCCTCACCTATTATCTGGGGCTGGTACAATAGGCCAGAAGTGGCAGAAGTACAAGGGACTTAGCCCCACCCCACTAGCAATAAAAAATACTATATTAAATTCATTTTATGTAGCTACGTAAGACTGTACACTGTTTTAACATCTGGATGTTACAGTGTACACTCTCTTCCATAACACGAGTATATTTTCTACGTTTTCCCTTAGCTCTTTAAGAGTTTCACACTAGATATCAGCAAATAACAGAAGAAGAGCGCTGTGCACTTAACTAACGAGCGCAGCGCTCTCAGTAAGCATCAGTCAGCCACTTCAACACTAACAGGGCTACTAACATTCTTGTGTTGCCAATGCAGTTTGTAAATTGACAGATATATTGTTTATAACATTCTTTTTAAATCGAAATTCCCTTAATGAGTTTAGTGTTTTTCTTATCTATTTGTTTATTTTGTCCTTGTATTTTTGTTATTTTTATTATTTTATTTACATGTTGACTCTGAATTTGGCCTCTTTCTATTGAGTTCGGAAAGTAAGTAAATAAAAAATTTAATTGAGTTTCAGTCATATTTCTTTCGAAACCCCTCATTATTGTTCTTTTCCAGGACTTTAAAACTTTTCTTCTAAGCTACTGCATGGGTTTCGTTCCTATTGTGTAACTCCTAATTTGTATACTTTTCCTAAAAGCAATGAAGCTAGCATTAAGACTTTAAAGTTCAAGGTATCCTTGGCCTTAATTAATTAAACACAACGCCATGAACATGGGAAGACGAAAGTATAGTTCCACCATTCTTAACCTCGGTTCTAGGTGGAGGTGAGTGGTCAGCTACACGTCCTGGCCGATTTACCCCAATGAAACTGACTCCAGTACTCAATGTGTAGGAGCCTTTATGAGCCCCAGAACGGGCCTGGAAGTAATGGAAAAGAGAAAAATATCTTGCCTTTACCGGGAATCAAACCCCGCTATACCGACCAAGTTACCCCAACTCACATAACGGCTCTCCCAGAAGTTAACGCCTACATTTGCGAACCCGAGTGCTGCAAAGTAGGCCACTAACGTAAAACAAGATGTAAATTACAATCTAAGCAAACCTCATGTATTTCATTGTGTTGATTACATGTTGTTAAAACCCCGACAGGTTTCGGTGACATAAATCCTCCCTCAGGGAGTGTATCGAGTTAAAAGGCAGCTTTAAATTCGTAGAAGTTGTCCCTGTGCTTAACTAATTAAGCACTACTCCATGAAGGTGTATGGGAGTGGATGTATACGTCCGCGTTTTCTTGACCTCGGCACTAGTTGGAAGTGAGTAATCAGCGTCATACCCCGGCTGCTTTAACCCCGGAAAAAGAGACCCCAGTGCCCATTGGTTAAGAGACTGGGTATGGTCCAGAGGTGGTCTGGACGACGTGTAGAAAGGAAAATTCTTGACCCTACTGAGACTCGAACTCTGACCCCTCAGCCGTCCATTCCGTAGACTGTCGCTATACCGACTGCGGTATCCCGGCTCCTACTTTAAATTAATATATAAATAATTACACTAATATTATGTTAAAATTAATAAATATATGCCGTAGTTATCCTAATTCAGTTGATCACTCTGTGTCATGCTACGCTGTACGTTTCTTCCTCGTGGTAGTTTCTTCAGCGTCTGTAAATCTAACATGGCGAAATCAGGGGGAGGCGTTCTCTTATTACTACACGATCGAATATTTAAGCACATTTCTTATTAACAAGAAAGTAAGTTATCTGCATATTGACAAAAAATGAAATCAAAACAGGCTAGTACCTCTCATGTCTGCCTTCACAATGTACGAGTGTTACACTGAATCTTTCTGAAATTTGAAGTCACATAAATCATACAGCTGACAAAGCGTCGTTAGATAAGACACTGAATGAATGAATGAAAGAAACCTTGTATATCTTATTTAAATTCTGAACGGAATGGAGTTCGCTTCTATACCGCGCCCGTCGCTAGCTAAGTGTACGGAGAATGGGAAAACTTGAGGGTAGGTTCCGACTTTATGAACTCCCACTGGAGGCTTGGCCTAAGTATCAGACGGTGTTCTCTAGCAAGAAACCCCCCCAAAGATTGAAAAAAAAGGACAAGTGGGTTCCGTTGTCTCTCACAGATCTGATTTTCGAAATAAGAAGACTAAAAGCTCCCTGTCACGTGTCATCATTTCTTCCGCCACGTGACGTCTTTCGTTGGCAGACTCGAAGAGCAGGTGGAGGTGGGCTGAAAATACGTCCTATAAACATTCTTATTTGTGGGGTTCGGAAGGAACGACTTCCCCTTTCGTAACCCTATTAATAGGCTGCACCATTGCTCAAGCGGTTAGTCGCTGGCTTCCCGCCGCGGCTGTCCGGGTTCGAGCCGGGCTCTGGTCAAGTGGGATTTGTGGTGGACAAAGTGGCGCTGGGGCAGGTTTTCTCCCAGTACTTCGGTTTCCCCTGCCAATCTTCATTCCATCAATTGCTCCACAATCACCCTCACCTATCGTCTGGGGCTGGTACAGTAGGCCAGAAGTGGCCGCAGTACAAGGGACTTAGTCCCACCCTACTAGCAAGAAAACCCCTATTAATCTCTCGCATGATTTAGTCCGCCTGTAAGTTTGACTTCCTGTCCCCCTTAACTCAACTACAGACATAAACTGCTGATCGTCAGACATGGACCCCATTCACCGTCCTATCGAATGGGTACTGGGGGCTCTTTCCCCGGTGGTGAAGCGGCCTAGGCCTCAAGCTGACTCCATCTGGTTTCGAGGTCCACCACTCCCACACATCTTCATGGCGTGATGCTTAATTGAATAAGCACAGAGAAAAAAATGTGCTTATTTAACTTGATCTTTACGACCACCGATACGAACATGATGGCCGTGCAAATTGTTGCCATTCAGTTTATAATCTTGAGGTTTTGTATGAAGACAGGCTCTTGCGATGTAAAGGTGAAAGATAAGTTGTCCCTGTGCTTACTTAATTAAGCATCAGAATACTAAGACGTGTGGGGGATTAAAGGGATAGCTTCATCATTCTTCTCCTCGGCAGTAGATGGGTTTGAGTGGTCAGCTTCACGCCCAGACCGATTAATCCCAGGGGGAAAATTCCCCGGCACCCATTTGATAGGAG
Source organism: Cryptotermes secundus (assembly GCF_002891405.2). Taxonomy (NCBI): domain Eukaryota; kingdom Metazoa; phylum Arthropoda; class Insecta; order Blattodea; family Kalotermitidae; genus Cryptotermes; species Cryptotermes secundus. The sequence continues at coordinate 675,490 of NW_019744109.1, forward strand.
GCTGGGTGGGCCACAGAGTCGGTCAGGACGCCGTGGAGAAAATAAGAATCTCTTGACTATCCCAGGAATCGAAACCCGACTGTCCAGCTCGTAGACTGCCGCTAACGAGGTAGGGAGGTTATTAGTAAAAGGAAAATTTCTCTAAGAAATTCTTAAATATTTCTGAATTAGTGTTAACATTGCCTATGCGCCACAGAATTTTGTTCTCTGGATCGACAGTAGGAGAGAAATGTGCAAGAAAATGAAAAGCTTTCATTCAGCAGCTCCAGTACTGGATATTCGCACGTGACTTTATGCTGTGAATTAGACACAAGGAGCAGCAGGCAGAAGTACAGAAGAGAAAAGGATGTACGCAAGCAAGACTGTTAACTTTTATGGTTCTGACTTCTAGGTACATAGAAATGGATGTTTCCTTATTTGCACAAGCCACAAACTGCCTCGAAAATAAGTACGACCTACACAAGAAACATAGAAACATACATACAAAATGTATAATAATATAATCGGAAGGTCGCGGGTTCGAGTCACGATGAGGGTTCCATAGAATATTGTGAAATTCTTGAGTAGTTGAAAGACTGGCGGTTTCTCAAAAACTCGTTT
>NW_019744109.1:676119-726549 GCF_002891405.2 Cryptotermes secundus
CTTCAAGAAATCTAGAATTGGTTCAATAGCGCCATCACATGATCTCTCTTTTCGAGACAAGGGGTTTCGTAAGTGATTCTAATAGCACTGAGGTAGAAAGGGGCTGAGTTATGGCACTCTGAGAGAGCGTGAGAGAGAGATGGTGACGTTCTGCCGCTGCTACTTACGCGGAGAGAGGAGGCGGGCAGCGAAGAAGAGGACTGAAGTGTGTCCGGATGACAAACCTCGGCTGTAGTGGGGCAGAGGTCGCAACCCAAGTCAATAAGCTTAAGTGACCACAACCCTGGCGTTTATATTCCAGAGAGAAAGGGAAGCTTATGTCACCCAAAAGGTCGGTTCAGTTCGGGTAAGCGCACGGGGGAAGCCATTAAACTCAGTTCCAACACCACACCGCCACGATTCCATCATTGGGAAGGGGGAAGGGATTTCTATTAAGAAATATGAGCCCATCTTTGAGACAATTTTGTCTCAGGTCCAGTAGTAGTGGCTGTTAGATCTCGCGTTTGAGTGTCGTCAATTCGCCATGGCATCCAGACTGGCCACGGAAACCACTCAGCTACTTGCCGAGTGCGTAACTGATGCTCTTTTGCTAAGAGGTAAATAGGCCTATCTAGTTCCGAGGTTAAGGATCCGCTGATCGTCACTGTTAATAGGCTGCATTTCTGCAAATTTGTCATTTGATTCACATAACTGTGGGTCAGTGGAACACATGATATGCTGTATGATGGTAATGTGGAAATAATTGCTATTACATTATTACTATTCTTTTTCACTGGCTCTACAGCCCCCTTGGTCCTGGCCTCTGATTTTCAGTTTCATGATCATTTTACAGCCGGTAGGACTCCTTGGACAGGTGATCAGCTCGTCGCAAGGCCTCTACCTAAACACGGGGCAACATAAACACAGAATAAACACATACACGTTCCAAACATCCATGTCTTTTGTGGTAGGATCCCGGCTTCCGAGCGAGCGAAGACAGTACATGCCTCAGACCGCTCGGCTAGTGTGACCGGCAGTGTATAAGAATAATATATAAGAATTCAGTTCGTACCTCACAGGAAACAGATCCGAACCCACGATCCCGGCTTCCGAGCGAGCGAGGACAGTGCATGCCTTAGACCGCTCGGCTACTGTGACCGGCAGTGTATAAGAATAATATATAAGAATTCAGTTCGTACCTCACAGGAAACAGATCCGAACCCACGATCCCGGCTTCCGAGCGAGCGAGGACAGTGCATGCCTTAGACCGCTCGGCTACTGTGACCGGCAGTGTATAAGAATAATATATAAGAATTCAGTTCGTACCTCACAGGAAACAGATCCGAACCCACGATCCCGGCTTCCGAGCGAGCGAGGACAGTGCATGCCTTAGACCGCTCGGCTACTGTGACCGGCAGTGTATAAGAATAATATATAAGAATTCAGTTCGTACCTCACAGGAAACAGATCCGAACCCATGATCCCGGCTTCCGAGCGAGCGAGGACAGTGCATGCCTTAGACCGCTCGGCTACCGTGACCGGCTGGGGATTACTTAGATTTATATAATGTCTTAAGTATTCATTTAACACCTGAAGTCCAACTCAATCAACCACCAACTGCTATAACTGGTCAAGATCTGACTGAAAGAAATACATCTCTGTTGATTAGTGGGGAACTAGACAACAGTCATTATGATGCTGTTTTACAAGTTTAAGTAAGAGGGAAATTAAGCAGTTTTAACGATTTCTTTATAAAAGATCTTTTCCGGAGACTTATCCAGACAGGAGAAGCATACTGATACTCTATCAAGTTCAGTTTCCTAGTATACGTGTAATATCTTCCTAATCCTTTCAAATAACTAAAGTTAGGAACTTCTGATGAAGCTTGCTTCTGAAAACCCGTAGAAATTTCTGGCCTTTATGCTAATCATGAAATTAAGAATCTTAGTTTGCTTTTCTTTATTAATTTATTCTTGAAGCAAGCAGTCTTCTCGGATGTGGCCCCCTGTAGCTACTGCGTTAACCGACGTTTCGGAGGAATGTATCGCATTCATCTTCAGGTTCGCTCACGGATTTCTTCTTTTTCTTCTACCCTGAAGATTGCCCTATCAGCGTGAGCAGGTGGTAACAGACTGTTAGCACCTCCTCACTCTGGTTCGCTCGCGGATTTCTTTTTTTCTTCTACCCTGAAGATGGATGCGATACGTTCCTACGAAACGTCGGTTAACACAATATCTACACGATGCCACATCCTAGAAGACTGATTTCTTCATAGTACCCGCCGTGAAAACCTCAGATCTTACAAATTATTCTTGGTCTATTTAACGGTTATTCCATTTGTTAAGATCGCAGATCATCGGATGAGAAAGAATAATTTAATCTTTCACGCAGTTAAACCCTCAAAATCCGAAGAAGCATAATACAAAATTACATCACTTAACAGCTGTTAACACTCGATCAAGTGGCGATACAGTTCTTGCTATAAGTAAGATCTGGAAGTCCAATCCGTAGAGGACTGCAAAGAATTTCCATCTGGGTGCTTTGCATCCTCGCATTCTGAATGCTCGTAGCATGTTCAGAATTACTTTCACTTCATCAATCATCACTGCATCCGACGCTATACACAGACTGGATACTGACAGCGTCGCTTTGAAGAGGAATGTGCAAGAAGAACTGAAGATACCTGGGCATTAGATGAAGTTAATACCCGGCCGCTTTACTCCGGGACCACAGAGCTTCCAAGACCCGTTAGATATACCCGAGGCGCTCTGGAGCTGGTCGAATAGAAAGGAAAAAGGAAGGAACACTGCTCCTAACAGGAATCTAACCCCAGTCTTAAGAGTAATATACTTCTAATACTTATTCTAACGTTTTTCTTTTACATGAAATCTGCCAGTTGAATATGTCAGAACCTCAAGAATGGACTCATCAGAGTTGAGTGGGCAGGCTGAATGGACCTTGACAGTCGGGTAAAGCTGGATGGGGGAGGAGCACAGAGGAACACCCCTACTGTGTTAACAAACAGAAGACCACTTTCCATGCTAACGATATAGATTTGTGCAGCACAATAAGCGGCAGAGTAGGGCACAAAGAAGGGAACAAGCAACAGCTACAACAGTCCCTCGGAGGCGACAAGCAGCCTGCATGATTAGTATCTGTTGGCACACCAAACGGGGAGCTCAAACCTGAGATGTAAGCGTCTGGTTCTAGGGTGCAATTATTTTTAAACATGTCGCAACACACTCGGGAACAGCGTCCCTAACTAGGCTTACTTAAATGTAAGTATAGTTGACGGCGGTGAGAATGTATGTGGTGCGTACAATTTGTGTCAAACGTCTCCAAAAAGATTCTAAATTATAAAATCAAAATCACGTGCAACGAATGGAAGACAGGGGCACGCGTTAGCGGGTTCGCTCCCCGACGACGTCATTGAATTTTTTTTTTTTTTTTGAATTGACCTAATACTTCCAGCCGCACTATATCCCTGGGGTCGACTCAGCCTTTAAAAGAAATGAGTACCAGGAATATTCTTGGGGGGTAAAGGGCAGCTGGCGCGTAAGGCTGACACCCTAACCGTCATCTCTGAGCAGATTGTCTATAAAATGTGGGAGCCTTGACGTCTCACACCCTATCGGCTTTCACGACCTCTTGCCTTTACCTTTACCTTACGAATGGAAGGCAGGAGGATTGCGAACAGAAAAAAAAATTACACGCCCGCAGTTTAAGATGGAGGGACCAGCATACTCTTGAAGAGGACGGAACAGACCATGAAGACGACAATGATTATGACGTCATACCCTGAGAAAGCACTCTTACAGAGGAAAATTCTTTTATTTCCAACCAGAAATCCGAAATAGCGACTCTGGTTCCCATCATAGCTTCAGAATAGGATCTAATAACTTTATAATGATGACGTAAGGAACTACGTCACCAAAGATATTTCACGGCGCAATTGCAGGACCTGATTCAGAATACGAAGAAATTTCTCTAATAAACTGCTTTTCGTTTTGATGTAAATCTAAGATAAGAAAATTAACTTTACAGAAGGGGATCCTTCTTGAGGAGCTTATAGCCTCAGAAATATCCTTCTCTGCAACCTTAAGTTTCATTACCATATTCACAAAAGCCTGCCACTGGTTAATATCCTCAGGCAGGTAAATACAGCCCACACCCTCCGAAAGGTTTATGATCAATTCTAATATAAACATCCGTTCCACGCCAACTTCCCCAAGCTTACTTACTTTACTGACTTACTTATGGAGCTGAGCCCTTCTTGAGAAGCCAAATCTGCAGCTACTCAAGAATCTTTCAGCACTTTATGGAACCTGAATGTTCATTACTTTGTTCACAAGAGCCCTATACAGGTCCTTATCCTGAGCCAGATCAATCAAATCCATACCATCCCATTCTATCCCTCTAAGATCCCTTTTAATAATGTCCACCCACCTACGCCTTGGTCTTCCCAATGGTCTCTTTCCTTCTGTCTTTCCCACCAATATCCTATATACATTCCTCTTCTCTCTCAGTCGTGTTACATGACCTGCTCATCTCATCTTCCCTGACTTGATCATTCTAATTATACTTGGTGAAGAGTTATTACTTCCCCAAGCAGCGGAAAAAAAAAATAAAACAGCAAACAACTTCAAATTCACTATACAGAAAACAGAATTATTACAGCGTTTCCTTGTATTCGCGAACATAACACAGAACCAGGTTGGAACTGCGGAGGACTTGAGGAGTATTATCTCCTGCGGTATAACGCCATATAATCCATGAGAGTCGACCTACATTTGGGAGCAACATTTCGCCATTTTTAAAGATTGGATCCTGTTGCGTATATACAATGTACATACATGTATATACAATGAATATATACAATTTTTACCGTCGAAGCACACAATAATTCATTATTTAATATAAATAGATAATTAAATAATAAAGTAGTGTTGCGTTGACGGTGAAAATTCTATATGTTCATTTGAACGTACCGTCTCCATCTTCAGGGCCGAAGATACACCAAGCGAGAAATCGGCATGAAGCAGTCGGCAAGCAGTGCTTGAACCATGAAGATGAAGACAATGCGTTCCTCCGAAAAGTCATCTGAATATCACAGAAGATAGGGCATGACTTAACATCTCGGAGAACACCGAAATAAGCCCTGCTACAGCCTACAGGCCAAGTGAAGTCAAGACATGTCTGATGAATCTTTCCATGAGGGAGTACAAGAAAACTTCACGCACGTCTTCGTGAGCGCACTAAGTGCAAAATGATGTATGGATCGCCGTATAAAGTCGTTTCATCGTCTGTTGACGCGGTAAATCATGTGTCTTTCCCTATCAACTGTTTCTCTCATGACGTCATGGGGAAACTTCCGTTTCCTGTCACAGAACTTTTCCCCCTACAGCACCTCCCAGTCAATTCCGGCACTGCCGTTTCGGGTAGTCATTGAGAGGTTGCGTGCCTCAGAGCTTTCCCCTAATTAGTTTGATTAATTCTCAAGTCTGACTCTGGCAAGTCAACGTGTTGTTGCAGCGAAGACGAGAGCACAAGGGGCGTCTGATCCATACAGAATCACAAGGTCAAGCGACACCACTGCAAGTTCTTCTGACAAATGGACTTACTCGTCAGTGGAACTTATCAGCTAAGATAAGAATGTTATCTTCTTCTTCTTCTTCTTCTTATAACTTTCGTTTTATTGGCTCTGGCCTGTTTCCCATCAGAATTAATCTGGAAGTATAGCTGTTTATACACAGCCGGTAGGACTCTTTGGGTGGGTGATCAGCTCTGTCGCAAGGTCGCTACCTACAGGGGAGACATCCATGACTAGAGTGGGATTCAAACGCATGAATCCTGTGTTTGAGTGGGCGAAGTCATTTCATGCTTTAGACCGCGCGGCCAGTGTAATAGGTGGATTTTATGATAAAAGCGACATTCTTACATTTGAAGCGGCTAACAGAAATACGATACAACGCAGAACACATTCATACGCGTACACTAAGAACCGAACACAATGATTTGCGAAGGATTACTGTCAAAGTACGGATTTATGCCAAAATTCCCTCAATTCTTTGGTCTTTTCGCAATATAAATCTCAGGAGGTCTACATTTTACTATTTCTAGCCTAGCTCTCAAATGATAATGTTCTTCTTATCGCTTTAAAGCATAGTGGTTACTTACGTATATCACCCGTTTCGTCATGCGAATGTCCTACATTCTGACTGAGGTGTGTATCTAAGTGTTTCGTATGGTTCTCAGAATGAACAGCTGTTATTTCCTTTAGCTTCATTCACCGACTGGCCTCTGTAATGGGGACGCACTCTTTTCTGTGAGGTACGTGTTCAATTTAAAATAATATTTTGATGAATTTGAAGCTTCAGAGGGTTAACAAAGACACTCAAGTTTATACGTATTTAAAATCTTCTGGGTATTTTTATCTAACTTCTCAGACTCTAGGCATATTAACCAAACAGGGTCCTGTCGAGTAGAATGGAGCCTGGCCATACATGCAAACCCAGTCGTTGCACACAGGATTCACGCAGACCATACTTCAATCACACTGAACGAGTCAAGTAGCGTGAATCCGAGGGCCTGCTTTAGGCATCATGTAGGCCGAGCCAGACGCCATTCGATCCGGTTCAATTCGACTAGACTTGATCAGGTCAGTGTGCTCGTAGCCACAGGAAGCAAGCAAGAATTATAGCTCCATTAACTAGCCAAAAATGTAATCACCTATTACTGAACCCAAAGGTTCATCACCGTATTCATAATATTCCGCCAGTTGACCATATCGTGAGTCAGATCAATGCAATGCATACTCCCACAATCTGCTCTTTAAGATTCGTTTTAATATTATCCTGTCTAAGGCAAGGTCTCCAAAGCAGTATCTTTCTTTCAGAAATATGGAGCTAGTGTGAATGCAAACAGCCTTCATCGTAAAATGTTGATCCTATTTGCTTCTTTGTTCATGCCATTGAATGTGATGCGTGTGTTTTCTCCCTGAATGTAATATTTCTTAAATCAATATCAACACATTTTACCCGTCGGAAGGATATTCACCAAAATCCCCGAATATATAAGAGATATACAGAACCAAAAATTTAGACCGCATTTATAAGAACTCAGATTTTAAGTGGCTGAAAAAGAACACTAACACTAATACCGAAACAGGAGTGATAAGGTGGCTACACTCCACTGGAGAACACAAAGTTTCCAAATCTGCTCTCTCTTATTTGCATATTTAGTTTCAGTTGAAATTCATATATCTTAAATACAAACCTATAATCCCAAAGATAATCATACTACAGAGGTTCATGTGTGACAACAGGGTGAGCTTGTTAGGGTTGAGATATTATATAAAATTTCTTTCCGCATTTATACTAAGGACTTAGAATCAAAACGTTAAATATATACAGGTCTACTGATTTCGGCCAACATTTTACAACTCATTTCTTACGTCTAGTTCTGTGGGAAGTTCCTTACTTGGTTCAGCTGCTCTCCATTACTCACAGTTGCCCTTTGTAACGTTTACAGACCTCTCTTGAGGGCTCGTAGTATGTATTTTTATATCTGATATTACTCTTTTACCATAATTTTATCAGTAACCACACAAACACTTCTAACAGAGAGGCACTATACTTCAAGCCGAAAGGTCTAGAGTTCAATTCCCAATATCACTGGATTTCTCAACTGACCTAAACCTCCTTGCCGCACTATGGCCCTGTGCTCGACTCAGCCTCTAACAGAAATGAGTACCAGGAATCTTACAGAGGGTAAAGGGCGGCCGGCGTGTAAGGCTGAAAACCTCACCGCCATCTCTGGGATGACTGCCTAGAAATGTGGGAGCCTCGACGTCTCACAACCTTATGGGCCTGCAGGGATAATTTTACCTCCTTTCCTCTTTTCTTCTAAGAGAAAAAATCTGTCAATAAATTTTTATTTCTTATTGTTAGTGGGGTGGGACTAAGTCCCTTGTACTGCGGCCACTTCTGGCCTATTGTACCAGGCCCAGATGATAAGTGAGGGTGATTGTGGAGCAATTGGTGGAATGAAGATTGGCAGGGGAAACCGAAGTATTCGGAGAAAACCTGCCCCAGCGCCACTTTGTCCACCACAAATCCCACTTGACCAGACCCGTGTCAATAAATTACTGTCGTGAAATACATAACTTCGGTTTCCTCTAAGCATCTTTTGTTCACTGGGTTTCTGGTTGCAGTCTTACTGTTTTGCACGCGGTGACTAAAAGACAAACCCAGGAACTCAGACAGGGAAACAGAAATCATATCAAGTAGGAGGCGCTTCTCCCACCCTGATATGCATTCATCGAGTTCTGTCAGACCCATAAATATATCACAATCCTTCGCGTCTTCTTCCACTCCTTTCCTATTCATGTTATTCAAGCAAATTATTCTCATGAAAAAAAGACAGTAGCTCAATAGTGGAAATAATAAGCAGAACTTCTTTGTTCCATAGTTTGTTTGGTTGGCACCCAGTGTTACGGTCAACATCCGTTCGAAATATACTCGTACACTTACGTAATAGCCAAACTGCAGTTAAAACACATCAAACATCAGAATTTGACAAAATTTCGGATCTTTATTAGGAATGTACTTAATAATTCAAATTATTACAGAACTTTGAACAGGCAGATACTGTTTGTTCTACCTACGAATGTAGGGCCTACCGAAAACATACTCCGTGGTTATCACAGATCTGAGGGACCATCTCAGATGTGACACAGTGTAACCTGGCATAATTTTATCGATGTTTCGGAGGAACGTACTGCCTTCATCTTCAGGATCGAGGAGTAAGTCACGCAAGCAGAAAGTATAGCTAGAGTGCTTCTTCCGAAAATCAGTAAAATTTTACCTGACTAAAAGTCGTCTCCTTCTAGGAAATAGTGCTCTTCACTATCAGCTCGTGATAACACGCAATCCTAAAGCGAAATAAAACCTACTGAAATGTGCATCACCGAATAGTGTCTTTCCGTTGTGTAAAATGAACTCTACACAAATGTATGATGAATGTGTTTTCTTCAAATAAAACCATAAATATCACATAAGCCGCCTCCCCCCACATGAAATTTGCAGAAAGCCATAACATTGAAATTTTAACCACGAAGTGAGAACTGATTTCTACAGTTTACCACGCATAACTACTGATGTGAGAGCAATAGGGTCGCACGTCCAAAGCCTGTACATCTTTGTGTTCCCCCACACTAGGATTCGTCCCCTGATCTTAGTAAGACAGCTATGTGGAAAAATGAAATTCCAGAAATTGGACGTATATATAAATAAATGCATCGAATGGGTGAGGGGGAAGAGAATTTCATTGAGGGCAGTCATAAGAGGGAGAGGAAAACTAATAATAGTAAGAGGTCAGCAATTGAAATGACCCCAGCAAAGCTGAGCTAGAATGCAGAGAAGCTATTTCATGTTGCTTCGTTGTTCTCTGGCATTAAGAGAAACAGAGAGGGAGGCAGAGAGAGAGACGGAGGAGGGAGTGGAGGGAAAGTCTATGTAATCTTCTGACGAAATTGTAGGGGATGGAAAGGAGGGTGATGACCAGCATAACCTTTAACTCTCTGTGAATAATATGGACACAAGAAAAATAGAGCATCACTTTAATCTAGGGCCGCCTCTTGTCGAAACAGTATCCTCCATTTCACGGTTAGCAATGGAACCGTTCACAGAGAGATGCAAAATATCTAGAACAAGGTCCTTTCCGAACATAAACACACAGATCTGCTCCTATACGCAATCTGATCCCGTCCTTCGAAGGTTATTAGTCAACCGCTTATCAAGTTCGAACCCAGTTCACGAAAAGTACCGGTTTCTTAACGCCATTCCGACAAGTTAAACGTCAGCTTCATTTCCTATTTCTGTTTCTTCTTAATCTGCGTTTCTCTCTTCGCCTAACCAGATTTTCTGGGAAGTGGTGGGTCTGGAACGGGGTCCACTCAGTCTCGTGATGATAATTGAGGGCCATTTCAGAAAATAGTGGCTCCGAATGGCTGTGGGATTCATTGCGCTGACCACGCGACACCCTCTATCCACTAAAGTTGGCACTAACTTCGCCGACAAGCAGCGGTCGCTCGGTCGGTATAGTTCGCTTACGGACTAAAACAACGGAGTTTTTTTTCTAACCCGTGCTGGTAGAGCTGCACATGGGCCTTGGGCTCTCAAGGACTCACTCGATATTTCGCCTTTTTGAAAATACCTTCCTTTCTGGAGGGAAAGAAGCAGGAGGAGGAAACGTCTGTGCGTATTTAAAGTTAACATTCTCTCATTCACCTGAAGAGGATGAGGAAGAATCTCCGAAAAACCAAACCCACGATAGCCGGTCTGTATAAATATAGGGCAACGTAAGGTAGCGAGGTACTTAGTTAGTTAGTTAGTTAGCTATTGGAGAGGGTGGGTTTCCCCATGCACTTAGACCTGTATTGGTCCATTGTGCTTCCCTCTATGATTTCTACCAGTCTCTATATCCTACCGGTACTGGTGCTTACCATCAGTCCCGCCCAGCCAGCGAGACCGGCTCTACTAGCTGAGAGGTATCTATAATGCTTCCCCCATCTATCAGAGGCGTTAGAGACTATTGTTGGGCGGGAAATGTCCTTGAATTTAGCTCAGTGACCTCCTTTGGAGATATGAGGTTCTTTTTTACGTGCCGTAAAGCTACGGCACGGGACCCACGGCTTAAAGTCCTTCCCGGAGGACTTGTAAGGTAGCGAGGTAAGACATGGGACATCCTTTCTCTGGGTCCGTAAGTGCTGATCCCAGACGGTAATTCCTTGAGCTAGTCACCCACTTCCTCTTTGTGTCTAGGAAACAATTGCCACTGGAGAGCGTATACAAACGTGAGCAGAAACTGCTTCAGCTCGTCTAATTATCTTGGCCAGTTTCTGCCAAAGTACTGAACTGCATACACGAACATAAGACAAATTATTAGAAAGAGCATAGAATAGGAAATATGAGAACCAATAGTTGTTCCGCATGATAAACTAGATACTTACATGGGACAGACATGTTCTTCAGGAGCATGGCGAGGCAAATTTGGGGCGAAAAATTGAGAGCGTCATCACAGCCCCATACACTGCATGGGGACTAAAAATTTTCTAAAATTTGTCTCTGTGTGATTTAAAGATGATGTAGAGGCGTGTGTAAGGAAGTCCATTCTTCTGGCATCCGGAGCACGCGACACAGGAGTAAACATTTCTGTGCATGAAGAAAGCATTCTCCTGGGATTTGGCACCGTGTATATGTGGTGTTAACCGACATGCTTTCTTCATAGTCACCGCCGTGAAAGCCTCAAATATTACATTTCTGTGCATATTCGGAGGAAGACGTGTGTTCACACCGACCTTACCCCTCGATCTATTGTGAACCATCCTCAGCAGTCCTGTACCTTGAACGGAGGCTATGACACACACACACACACACACCAAAAAACAAACAAACAAACAAACAAAACAAATTCCGTGGTTTCAGTCCGCGAAGTTAGTGCCAACTTTTGCTCATAGAGGGTGCCGCGTGGTCAGCGCAACGGGACCCCACGGCCGTTAATCTCGGTTTTCTAGACCGGAGCCGCTATTTCCTTGAAATAGTTCCTCAATTATCCTAACGAGGCTGAGTGGACCCAGTTCCAGACCCACTACTTCTCAGAAAAAAATTTGTAGCGCCGGGAATCGAATCCAAACCTCTGGATCTGTAGCCAGGAACCCTGACCACTAGACCACAGAGGCGGTCCCGGAGGGATATGACACAAAGATAATCAATAAATATCAAGAACAACATACAATTCAGAGCAAGTTTTACAAATTCTCTAGGAATCCACGTTTGGCACTTGATTCTAATTGCATGAATTAATTATGTAAGCAGTGACCAGTTATGACACTGTTGTATCTCTTTTTGAGTAACGTTCGCCAGTAACATTAAATTACATTTAATGGTATCCTTTAATTAATTAATTAATCATGTGCCACATACGGCTCTACAATAATTACCTGTTTCATTAATAATGGGAAGCCATTGATCGCACGGGATTACGATGGGCTATATGCATGCGCTGTTGGCTGCGAACTTAATTAATAAAACGAAATAACTCGTTATATACATATACCTTCCCAATGAGTTGTTAAAGCTGTTAAAACTAATACTGCGCATGTTATTAGCAAATGCTTGCATGTTATGAAACCATGAAAATACGGACAAACGCGTTTAACGACATGAAGTTCTCTTCAATGGCGTTGCAGCCCAAAGGGCATAGGGATCAATTTTGTGTTCTCAACTATGAAAATTGCATTTACAGGACATAATACAGCATTAACTATTCTTAAGATAAACACCACAAATTACACAGACAAATACGTTACGCTGTTGTTCTCTAGGTGTGTATTGCATGGTGTTCGTACAAACTTCTGTGAAATTTTATTTAAACACGTTATATCACGTTCTATAAACTACGAGTTAGTATTGTTAAGTTGACGACTGAGATAAACACCATAAATTACAGAAACACATACGTCACGGTGTTGTCTAGGTGTGTATTGCACGATGTTCGTACAAACTTCTGTGAAATTTTATTTAAACACGTTATATCACGTTCTCTAAACTCCGAGTTAGTATTGTTAAGTTGACGACTGAGATTAACACCATAAATTACAGAAACACATACGTCACGGTGTTGTCTAGGTGTGTATTGCACGATGTTCGTACAAACTTCTGTGAAATTTTATTTAAACACGTTATATCACGTTCTCTAAACTCCGAGTTAGTATTGTTAAGTTGACGACTGAGATTAACACCATAAATTACAGAAACACATACGTCACGGTGTTGTCTAGGTGTGTATTGCACGATGTTCGTACAGACTTCTGTGAATTTTTATTTAAACACGTTATATCACGTTCTCTAAACTTCGAGTTAGTATTGTTAAGTTGACGACTAATAAAAACAGAGCACAAAACAAGGATCTATCCCTAGGGCTAGAGACGAGGCGATGTTGTAATGGACTCCGATGGTTGATGCAATTATTGGTGAAGCTATTGGTCCATTACTGGAGCCATTAAACTGGGGGTTGGGAACGGTGGGGGTAGGACACAGAGCTGGGACAGTACAGGCTTTTAACGGCAAACCAAGTGCTAAAAGCTTCTCTTAACTTTTAGGAGAAAAAAGAAAGGTGCAAAACTGAAACAACTAGCATTATAATATAATGAGTACAATGATTTTGCCAATATAAAAAAGGAACTTTTCATCGCCTCTAAAATCCCTATCATCTGAAAGCTCTTTAAACACATGGGCTTTTGTTTCATTATTTCTGCGCTCTGGCCTTGATTAAAGAGAGGCATCTGTATCTCGTTTAAACGGATTTTAAATCAAGTATTCAGAGTTCAGGTTTATAAAGCGGAATTTACATATTTAATATTATCCCTTGTATACAAAACATGGTTATTTTATTCTCGCTGTCCATATTGGATTAATTTAATTATCCTTTTACGTTCTTCCTTTTTTCTTTTCATATTGTGGCATATTTGTTCAAAGCATGAACTGTGGAGCCGGAGAAACAGCCGTTGCTAGCGAATGGCTCTGAAGTAACATCCGCTTTTAGGCAAACAGAGCGAGTATACGCAGTTGTTCCTGGGTAACGCTCAGTTCATAGGACCTGAACCAGCTTGCGGCATCTCAGTAGGAGAGTACTGTTGGGAATGAAAACGCAGATCAGCTGGCAAGAACAGGACCTGAACCAGCTTGCGGCATCTCAGTAGGAGAGTACTGTTGGGAATGAAAACGCAGATCAGCTGGCAAGAACAGGATCTGTACAGCCGTTCACAGGACCTGAACCAGCTTGCGGCATCTCAATTTGAGTTGCCAAGAAAGCGATCAGAGACTGGACTCATGGAAATCATAAGAAATACTGAGATTCCACAACTGGACTCAAACAGGAATTGGGATTTATACCAGGACCCTCTACTAGAAGAACGAAGGACCTGTTGAGGTTAAACAGATATCAACTAAGATGGGTGGTAGGATTACTTACCGGACACTGCCACCTGAAAGGACACCTTTTCAGGTTTGGACTGACAGATAACCCAACTTGTGAAAGGTGCCTACAAGAAAACGAATCAGCCACACACATCCTATGTGATTGTGAGGCTACAGCTTACCTAAGATTTCGTCACCTGGGTCAGTTCTTCATGGAACCAATTGACATTTATGACGCCGCCATAAATAAAGTCCTGCAGTACATTCGAAATGTAGGATTAATAAAGGGTTAATTCAAAGGGGAAACGCAATAGACCATTGAAGGTCGCTGTGCGAGGGCCGGATTTTATGGCCCACCCCTTACACATATACACACATACATGCTGGCTAACGCTCACACAAGCAGACTCCCACGGAAACGATTTGAGTACAAAAACAGAGGAACTGTTGGTAAAGATGTTTTCTACGCGGTCCATGTGAAGGGGTTATACGATAACAAGGACACCAGCCGAAGCCAGTTGCAAGGAAGGAGTCAGTTGAAAGTCAGTCTGTGAAGGGAAGACATTCGGTGTAGTTGAGAGCCAGCGGGCAATGATGTGAAAGCGGGAGCTGAAGAATCTCCACTGTTATTAGGGAACGATTGGTGAAGACGCAGCAGACTGAAAATGCTAAGCCTGTGTTGTAGTGATTTGTAAATTGTGAAGATTAGAGATGACGCTATAATTAAGTGTAGTCACGAGTCGTGTGTGGTCAATAAATCCAAACACCAAAAAAAAACAGTCTATAGTCACTCATACAGGTGATAAAATGTTCTTCTGACGAAATTAGAATGATATTGTTATTTTGGCACGAGTCAGTATTGTTGTGCGTTGGGCACTATCTATTATGTCAAATAGACCTATAATGTTCAAGCCGACGTAAACTTTGAGATGTTTTACTATACTTCCGTCTTCAGGTGATTAGTTGTCATTTTACTCACGGATTTTATTCAGTTATGTTCTTATTTTAAGATAAATAGTGGCGATTTGGATAAATCACGGGACTTTCCGAAGACAAGACAGCTGATCTTAAAATAACACCTCACACTAAGGCAATTCTTGGGTAAAGTTTCTCCCAATGCACCTGCAACAGGAAAGTGTTCATAACAGCCGTCAGCAAAGTAACGATGGGAGGGTGAGGTGTTACGGATACGACAGTGGGAAGGACCGTGTTCCAAACCATGAATGTAAGCGTTATCACTCCGCGCCATTACAGACTTCTCGAACCCAATAGCGCACTTAAACACGCAAAACATAAATGCCGTTCTAAACGCTGTAACAGTAAGGAACACCTACATTGGCTCCATCAAATCTTATGTCTAGAAACATGATGAGAAGTTTGGTACTAAGAGCCTAAACAGATATCCCATGTATGGGGATAGGAAGGGACGTAGAGCTGCAAAGTCGGTGTTGAATTAACCAAAAGGCAAGAAAGCAACAAACCATTATATCGAAACAAGTGGGGGTACCTAATTTTAACAGAAACCATAAAACGAATATCAAGTAAAGTGTGTACTATCTTCACAGTTTCAGAGACAGCTTCACCCCACGCTCTGCCGCTTTCACATGCAGACGGCACGAAATGCCACGTCAACAATGCTCTCTCCTTGGCGCTATTATGTGACAGAATTATAGCTATTTTGCGTGTAACTTTCCATAAAAGCAGCCATCAGACGGGAAAGAGAGGTTCAATGTATATGTGTCTAATGATAATATTAAGCATTCTACTTACTTACTCATGGAGCTGAGCCCTTCTGGAGGAGCTGTTGCAGCTACTTAAGAATTCCCCAGCATTTTATGGAACCCGAAGGTTCATTACCGTCTTCACAAGAGCCCTCCACTGGTCCCTATCCTGAGCCACATCTATCCAATCCATCCCATCCCATCCTACCTCTCTAAAATCAATTATAATATTGTTCACCCCCCTATGCCTTGATCTTCCCAGTCGTCTCTTTCCTTCTGGCTTTCCCACAAATATCCTTTACGCATTTCTCGCCTCCCCTATTCGTGCTACATGACCTGCCCACCTCATCCTCCTTGAATTGATCATTCTAATTATACTTGGAGAAGAGTACAAGTTATGAAGCTCCTCATTATGCAGTTTTCTCCAACCTCCTGTCACTTCATCTCTCTTCGGTCCAAATATTCTCAGCACCTTCAGTCTTTGTTCCTCCCTTAATGTTAGAGACCAAGTTTCACACCCATACAGAACCACAGGCAAAATTATAGTTTTGTATATTCTAATTTTTAGGTTTTTGGACAGCAGACGAGAAGACAAAAGATTTTGGACTGAATGGTAGCAAGCATTACCCGAGTTCAATCTCCTCTTAATTTCCTCCTGAATCAGGTTTCGATCTGTTATCGTTGTTCCCAAATATCTGAACTGTGCCACATTTCCAAAACATTTGTTACCTATCTTTATACCACGATTTTGCCCTACATTTTGGTGACGAGACAGCAACATATACTTAGTTTCCTCTGTGTTTACTTCTAGACCAACCTCTTTACTTGCGTCAATTAAAGTTTGTGTGTTTTTCTTTATGGTACGTACATTATCACCCAGTAGATTCACATCATCGGCATAGACAAACAGCTGATGTGTCCCGTTTAATTTAAGTCCCACCTGGTTTCCCTGGACCTTCCTAATTGCATATTCTAAAGCAAAGTTGAAAAGGAGTGGCGATAAAGCATCTCCTTGTTTTAGACCATTCTGGATAAGAAATTTATCACATAAAACATTCTAACTGAAGGTAAAAGTAAATTAAAAATGGGAAAAATTAATTAAGCATCACGCCATGGAAACCTATGAGAGAGTGGAGGTACTCGTATAGCTTAATCATTCTTGACCTTGGCACTGGGTAGTGAGGGTTCAGCTTCACGTGTCCGCCGCTTTACCTCCCGCGAAAAAGTCCTGATAACCATTGCATAGGAGGATGGATGGGAACCAGAGGCGGTCTGGAAGCTGTGGCAGAGAAAAATCCTTTGCCCGTTCCGGGAATCGAAAGCCGATCGTCCAGCTCGTCGCTATGCCGATTGGGTTATTCATTCATTCATTCATTCATTCATTCATTCATTCATAAATGGCTCTACAGCCATTTTTTGACCCTGGCCGCTTATTCAGTTTCGTAATCCTATACAAAATCTGTAGGATTTCTTTGAAGGGTGATCAGCCCTCCACAAGGCCGCTACCACCCCAGAACACAAGCAGAATAAAAGCAGACATCGATGCCTCGAGTGGCATTCGAAACCAAGAACCACTGTTCGAGTGCGTGAAGATAGTTCTTGCTGTAGGTCGTGCGGCCACTGTGATCGGCCGACTGAGCTATTCCGGCTCATAATTCAAGCAAAGTCATAATACTTTAAATGATACTTACATTAGTATTTAAAAGTATGTAATATTTTATATTTAAAAGTATTTGTTCTATTTAAAGAACCGGAAGACAGACGGAGATTGGATGATAATATTAAAAGGATCTTAAGGAAACAGAGAAGGAGGATGCGGACTGGATTGATCTGGCTCAGGAAAGACCAAAGACAAGCTCCTGAATTGAGGAATTGGGGCATCAGGATTATTGAGTGCAGTTCAGTGGAGTTGAAAGTCTGGCTGTGAAAAGAAGAATTTACTTGTTCTATAGCACCGCGATATTTTGAGTGTGTAATTCGGTGAGACTGTTATAGTTCCTGTGTTAACATCCATTGCCAAGAAACGGATAGTGGATACTGTAACAGGCTGAGGACACTAATATTTGCAGCAGTTACATGTAAAGTGCGAGAGACTGTGAGACTGTTATAGTTCCTGTGTTAACATCCATTGCCAAGAAACGGATAGTGGATACTGTAACAGGCTGAGGACACTAATATTTGCAGCAGTTACATGTAAAGTGCGAGAGACTGTGAGACTGTTATAGTTCCTGTGTTAACATCCATTGCCAAGAAACGGATAGTGGATACTGTAACAGGCTGAGGACACTAATATTTGCAGCAGTTACATGTAAAGTGCGAGAGACTGTGAGACTGTTATAGTTCCTGTGTTAACATCCATTGCCAAGAAACGGATAGTGGATACTGTAACAGGCTGAGGACACTAATATTTGCAGCAGTTACATGTAAAGTGCGGAGATTAGCGGTAGACCTGTAACTACTCGAAGTTACGAGTTGTGTATATGTGGCCAATAAATCCCATCATCCAATCCAAACCCAGTCTAGAGTCCATACACGTGACAATACTTAGGTAAGTGTACTTTCATTCATTCATCCTTCATTCATTCATTCATCAATGCCTCTAGAGCCCTTTGTTGGGCCCTAGCCTCTTCTTTAGTTTCGTAATCTTTTTTACACAGACGGTAGGACTCCTTGGGACATGTAGGGCAGGTCATGTAGCACGAATGGGAGAGACGAGGAATGCGTATAGGATATTGGTGGGAAAGCAAGAAGGAAAGAGACCACAGGGAAGACCAAGGCGTAGGTGGGTGGACAATATTAAAATGGATCATAGAGAGATAGGATGGGATGGTATGGATTGGATAGATCTGGCTCAGGATAGGGACGAGTGGAGGGCTCTTGTGAACACGGTAATGAACCTTCGGGTTCCATAAAATGCTGGGAAATTCTTGAGTAGCTGCAGAATTGGCGCCTCCTCAAGAAGGGCTCAGCTCCATGAGTAAGTAAGTAAGTAAGTAAGTAAGTAAGTAAGTAAGCAGTATTTCACTAATTCTCTTGCAATTGTTTTCGCGAAGGTGAGCCACAGAAACTCCCGAGAGCCTAGCATCTCGCAGTATCCGGTTCTGGTATAGCTCACGGCGCACGCGCACAACATCCAGAACCGTTGCCTCGCTACGCCTCCGGCAGCGAGTTTCGAGTGCTCCTACTTGCAGAATGGTCTCACCGCGTCGCATAATACAGTTTGGTTCCAAGTTCTACAATTGCTAAGGGGATTTCCGTGGTTTCATGATTTCTTTTTCTGTACGTGTATTTTTTCCCCCTTCTTTCAGTATTTGTGTGTGGGCCTTACATGGAGGTTCCATTAGACGGGTCAACAAGGTGGCTGATGTCCGTCCCAGCTGTCCAATTCCCAGCCCGCTAGGCTCTTCCGCTGTTTCCGTATCCCCTCTGTTCAGAAAGTTCCCGATGAAGAGGAAATTCATAATAAAATGATACGAACTGAATAAACATCAAGCACTGGAGGTAGGTCCCACCGTCCAGACAGTTAATCATGTCTTTCAGAAGTTTCAAGCTATACTACATTAGTGCAACGCTACACTGCAGTCCTGAACACAGGCAGAGTTGCTCACGGAAGGAACTTAATTTCCTTTACAGTCCTTTGTATATATCCAGGCTAGTGACTGTATTGTTATTATTATTATTATGGCCCGCCGGTCACAGTAGCCGCGCGGTCTAAGTCAAGAACGGCCTTCACTCGCTCAGACGCTGTGTTCGAATCCCACACAAGACATGGATGTTTGGTGTGTTTACGTGTTTATTCTGTGTTTGTGTTGTCCTGTGTATAGGTAAAGGCCTTGAGATGAGCTGATCACTCGTCCTACCGTCTTTGAAAAATGATTACGGAATTGAAGAAGAGGCCAGGGACCTGAATGGGCTGGAAGAGTTACTTAAAAATATTATTATGGCTGTACAGCTCTTTGTTGGGCCTTGGCCGCTTTTTCACTTTCTTGATCCTATACACACTCGGTAGGGCTCCTTGGACGGGGGGTCAGCCCGTCACAAGGCCTCCACCTACACACAGAATAAACGCACATAGATATCTATACCATCAGCAGGATTCGAACCCACGATCCTAGCGCTCAAGCGAGCGAAGAGAGTTCATGCCTTAGACGGCGCGGCCATTGTGATCGGCCTAGTGACTGAATAGATATTAATAATTAAACAACATTATGATTCACTTCTATACATACAGACACGTGTCCGGGGTTTCGTGACTAATAATAGCGGGTTCTGGTTTGGATGATTGGATTTATTGGCACTTCTATTACAATTACAATCAATTACAATAGCTCACAATCATTGACTGTCTAAGACTCGCTTCGTTCCTTACTGGACTACGAGTGCCTTCTCTTCTGCCTGCCTGACTTCGTTCTGAGTTACTTCTCAGCTTCCCGTGTCCGCTGATTAGCACTCCACAACACAACACTCGGCTTCTTACGACTGGCTTAATTTGCACAGCTCCTTACATAGTCTAGCGGTATCCATGGAAAACGTCTGTTGCCTGGCTGTTGTCATGTGCTTACAGAACCGTTGCCTATCAATCGACTTCCGCGTCTGTGTGTCTGGCGAGCCGTTGGCTAACAATGGACTTCAATTCTAGCTCCACTATTCTGACTTTCAGGCTTCATGTCACAATACTTTTCACTAGCAGAATTACACAGTCTTTCTTTAAGCTGTGAGATACGGGCTTACTTTTCGCAGTCATCATGAATGTAGCTAATAAAATGACTACTAAATTACAGAATTCGTAGGCTCATGATCTAACTGCAGTTAAATTTTCATATTCATAGCTCAAATATTTCATCAGTTATCGCCAGTCCAACCGAAGGAAGAATATTAAAGATTTTGTATGGCCGCCATGTGATTTTACATTGCCGTCTATGGTCTAGTGGTCAGAGTTCCTGGTTGTCCTATCCAGAGGTTCCGGGTTCGATTCCCGGCGCTACCACATTTTCTGAGAAGTAGTGGGTCTGGAACGAGGTCCACTCAGCCTCTTGAGGATAACTGAGGAGCTATTTCAAGGAAATAGCGGCTCCGGTCTAGAAAACCGAAATTAACAGCCGTGGGGATCCGTTGCGCTGAGCACGCGACACACTCTATCTGTAAAAGTTGGCATTAACTTCGCCGGCAAGCGACGGTCGCTCGGTCGGTATAGTTCGCTTGCGGACTACAGGTCAGAGGGATGAAATCTGAAATTTCCAAGGCTGTGAAACTCATGATTTTGGCCCTCCACGTTATGATACTGTGTAAATTTGTAGCTCATTACTAAGGACTCGGAGGAACCTGGTGTAATCTTAAAACAGACAAATTGCAACGTCCGTTCTTAAAATAATTTCATAGATCGAGGGTAGGGGGAGACTCGTATACAGAAGTACCTCTACGGAACAGAGTCCTTGAAGAGATGAAAATCTCTAATCGGCTCAAGAAACTCAATGCCCATTATGAAACCTGAAGGTCTATTACCGTGTTTATAAGAGCCCGTCACTGGCGCCTATCCTGAGTCAGATGAATCCAGTCCACAACCTAGGGTACTGTTTAATTAAGATGCATTTTAATATCATTCTCTGATCAGTTCCGAAGCATTTTTATTTCAGGTTTTGCAGCTAAGATTCCACAGGCGTTTATCATGTTTTCCATGCGTAATGCATGGCCCGGCCATCTCACCTTCCTTGATATGGCTATCTTAATAATATTTACTATAACGTACAGATTATGAAACTCATCACGCATTCTTCTCTTGCCTTCTCATGGTTCCTCTTTATTGTGTCCAAATGTCCTCATCAGGATGTTCACAGGCACCTCAAATCGGCGTTTTTCTCTTAATGTGAGAGGTCAAGTTTCATACCCATACAAAACAACAGGCAAAATTACAGATTTGTTAATTGTAATGTTGACGCTTTTAGATGCCAAACCTGATGACGAAAGATCCGAAGAGAAGCCGTAGCAAGTATTCCCCAGATAAATCTGCTTTTCATTTCTCCCTGATCACTCTTTTTATTTGTAGATTGTATAATGTTTCTGACGACGCTGTAAAACATTCGTGATTACTGCGTTTTTGGACAGTCCACCGTCCAGTGTTCTAAAAAAACATGACTTTTCGGAAACTTGGTTCGTTTCGGACCCAACAGAGTAGACATTTCCCACCCCCTCATATAAGGACAGAAACCCACAGTTTCTGAAACGCTGTTGTTTTTTAGAATAACGGACGGTGTTCAAAGACAAAAACCCCGTAATTCCGATTTTTTTGTTTGTTCTGCGTTTCCAAATATTTGAAACCGAATTAGACAATAACAAACACTTTAAACATCAAGTTTGTAACATTTTAAAAAGGGAAACATAAAACCAGAGCTCTCAACAAAACAGTCGTAGGGATAAAGCCAATTTTTGGGTTTCGTAAAAAAAAAATAACTTATCATTATACGAGTATACCGGTGATTACAGCTTTCATATTACAACACTGTTAAGTTCTCCACTTAAAATGCCAGTCTTATCATGCTATGCTTCAAATTCAGAAAGAATCTTCAGCAACAGATGTTATTTGATACCTCAGTATAGTCATGATACAAACTTCAATTTCTATTGAAGTTCATATTATAACTTCTACACACAATAATACAGCACCGTCAACAATGCAACCATTTTTATTCGTTTCCCTTTTACTTTTCTTTTACAACATGTTTCGGTCCCAACCGGCAATCATCAAGTATCAACTTGGCGAAACTCTTATACTCTATTGAATATCACTCATTCACTTCACATGTAACAGCAAATATTTCATGATATTAATTTTGTAATCACAATCTGGCTAAAAGTAAAGTAAAAAAAAGTAAAGCTATCCCTGTAACAGGCCGTGGAGGCCCATAGGGTTGTGAGAGGTTAAGGGTCCCACATTAGCTAGACAATCGGCTCAAAGATGGCGGTAAGGTTGTCAGCCTTACGCGCCGGCCGCGCTTTACTCCCCAGGAAAATTATTTATTTAATTACTGGTAGTCATTTCTGTTAGAGGCTGAGTGAACCCCATGGCCACAGTGCGGCCAGAAGGATTAGGTCAACTGAAAAAAATCCAATGACCTCATCGGGATTCGATCCCGCGACCTTCCGGCTTATAGCATAGCCCCTCAACCAACTACGCTAATATTCCTTAAATTACCATATGACGTAATTTATTTCTATTAAATTTCATTAAATTTTTTTTCTTAAAATTTCTGTGAATTCTTTTTTACTCTTCACTAGGGCGTCGTCCACTTGTCGATCCCTTTCCTTGGATGTTTATATTGTAGTGGCCTGTTGTTTTCTACACGTAAGTCAGTTGTTGTGGTTACGTTTTGTCCCCTGCTTGTACCTCGTGCTCTCCCCCAGCGTATGATGTTGTCCTCTCTTGTGATAGATGTTGTCAATTATTTATAATATAGTCTGTTATGAAGGCATGGCAACTGGTTAAAGTAGCACTAGGTGATAACAAGTAATCTTGACAAATGTGGGGTATCCTAACTGCCTGATCATTTCTTCTCCATGTGTCAGGAACATCATCATCATCACAACCACAAACATACTATTCAACCAATATAACTTTCAGAAGAGTTACAGGATCTCATAATGGCAAACATCAGGAAACCGTTTCAGCTGCATTTTGGAAGCGTTATTGCGTAACTGAGAAGCATTAAACAAGTTTGGTGACCTGGTGATTATGGAGCTCCATCCATCTTCATCCCCGTCGTCAAGAGGCTCATCAACATCACATCTCTGGGGTTTTATTGATAGATTTGAAGTCTGGTTCCGCTTCGTTACAAAGTCAACACAAGGCTTCTCTTCGCGTGGAGTGGTCAATGCTTCCAGTGAAACAGGGTGCCCATAATTAACATTGCACTTTCCTGTAATTTAGACCAGTGCTTCTCAACCGCCGGGCCGCGGCCCAGTAGTGGCCCCTGGCATCAATTATACTGGGCCGCGAGAGGCTCGTCTGGAATTTGTCATTTTCATTTTCTAAGCATTTTTCATGAATAGATATTTTATAGTGGAAATATTCTGAGGAGAATAATATTTGTGTCGAGAAGCTCAGACACAGAACACCTAAATCTGTGTAGCAAATGTCAGTGACCAAGCCGCATATTTTTAAACATGGAAGTATTCATTAATGATCGGGAACTTTCAGAGATCCAAATCTTTCAACATTCGGGAAAGGCAATATTCACAGTCAACGCGCAATAAATCAACTGGGTTATTGTGTCTCAGGATTTGTCACAGATATCGAAGTGGGTTGAGGCACTATGTCACAAGAAGGAAGGTAGCGGGTTCGATTCCGGATGAGGTCGTCGGATTTTTCAATTTACCTAATCCTTCCAGCCGCTCTATGACCCTGGGGTCGGCTCAGGCCCTAACAGAATTGAGTACCAGAAATCTTCCTGGGGGTAAAGGGGCGGTAGGCGTATAAGACTGACAACCTCACCGCCATCTGTGATCCGGTTGTTAAGAAAATGTGGGAGCCTCGATGTCTCACAACCCTATGGCCCTCCACCGCCTGTTACGGGGGTTGTTAAGAAAATGTGGGAGCCTCGATGTCTCACAACCCTATGGCCCTCCACCGCCTGTTACGGGGGTTGTTAAGAAAATGTGGGAGCCTCGATGTCTCACAACCCTATGGCCCTCCACCGCCTGTTACGGGGATAGCTTTACTTTTTACAGTCCCCGTTTGTTCCAGAAGACATAACTCTTCATAACCACTGCTGTAAGAAGCTCATATGCTACTAAGATAAGATCTATTCCCTTATTTAGCCATGCAGTGCAGGCCTAATGTTTTAACTCCGGATTCGTAGAATTAAGAAAGTACTGCTACATAACTCAACGCCGGTCACAGTGGCCGCGCTGCTTAAGGCGCGAATTATCTTCGCCAGCTAAAATATTGAGGTCCGATTCGAGGCACTGATATCTGTGTTTTCTCCGTCCTTGTGTTGTCCCTCTGCAGGCAACGGCCTTGAGACAGACTGAACCCCGCCCAAAGAGTCCTACCCACTGTCTGTAGGCCAACAGACATATTGATTCGTCGTCAAAATTCTTATGCGCTGGCATTCGGCGATGCACCGGTCGCTGCGAAGCGCAGAGCCGTGAACCGGTCAACAAAGGTAAGAAACCCCCTGCACATACACACACACATATATATACTGTCTATCTATTCTACTAATAGGCTAGTTCTATATGGAAAGGTTCTTCCTAAGAAGCTGATAATCGCTCAGCTAGTCAAGAATATACCATCCTTCTACGTAACCAGAAAATCCATTACCGTGTTCAAAAGAGGCCGCCAGTGACCCCTTCCCGAGCCCCATGAATCCAGTCCAATTTCTCACATCTGATTTATTATTGCCCCACATACTCATAGGTAGGTAGTGTTTGTCTTCCGAATTTCCAGCTACAATTTTGTATGCGTTTCTTATCTCTCCAATATGTGTTACATGTCCAACCCGTTTCATACTCCTCGATCTGGTCGCCTTAATAATATTCGGAAGAGTGTACAAATTATAAAGCTCCTCATTAGACAGTTGTTTCTCTCGTAAGTTCAGCTATCTTCCTCAGAGTGGTGTTTTCAAACACCATCAAACCACTGTTAAGGTGAAATACATTTTATGCTGTATCTCAAATCGTTTTACGTCGGGTTATACCGCCGGTAAAGTTATCCTTACCAGGTACTGTGCTGTTGTGGACCGAAATTAAACTTGCTTGACAATTCCCAGCCCAGACCACCTATATCACCTATCGTCAAAGTCAATCAAATAGTTTCTGGAAAGTTCATGGAGGAAACAAATGGAGACGGTAGAAGAGGACTGGCTAAAAAAGAAACACCCTATGAGTGACTAAATTTAGAAAGTGGAAAAAGGAAAAAAAAATCTTATCTGTTCCATGCCACCCTTTATCGCCCCTAAAAGTCCAAAGCAGGGCAGTAAACACTGGACAGATTTGTTCTCCAATCAAACATCCCTACACATACATGCAATAAAAGGGGCTCCAAGTTGTAATGTGAGTCGGTCCCAAACTGCACACAAAGCTGGATTGGTAGGGAAGGGAAAGCAGCAGGGAAGATGACAGGAGAATTCGTGGAGCGGCTGATGACTCAGGCAAACACATCACAAGTAATCCATCACATCGCTGGAAAAAAATACAGTCTATATTTTCCTTAGTGATAAAAAGAAATCCCTATCTCTGTAGCTTTTCAAGGGGAAAAGGAAAGTGGAAATAAAGTTTCTTCAAATACGAGTATGAAAACAGAAGCTGAAAGGAAAACGACAAGATAGTCCAGAGAAAGATAAAGAAGTGATACTTTCCCATTTATGAGACAGTGTGCTATTCAAAACTTAGTAAACTGCTGTTTCCGGTTTTCACAGCTGACTGTATCTCTCCATATGCCTAATAATAGCTCTTTAAGGAATATTACAACTCATAAAGGATCTAACTTCATGCTGCAGAGCTCTTCTTAAGAAGCTCACAGTCGCTCAGCTACTGAAGAAATTTTCGGCCTTTTATGTTTCCGATGGATGATTTCCATGTTCATTAAAAACTACAATTGGACCTTACGGCTGTGGAAGTTTAATATAGCCTACACTCACACAGGTCTCCCATTTTTATAAGCTTCATTTTAATAGTATCTTGTCGGTTGCGAGTAGTCCAAAGACACGTGTTCACATAAATACATAATATTCCACAGATTCAACGGCGGTTTGAACATAAGTTGCTCCAGAATTACTGTCTTCCTTTTTAATATTAGCAGCGAGTAAGATGAGGAAGGTGAAGTGTGCCACTTACAGCGTTGTGCTGAACTTAATTAATTTAATATCCATAGTTAATTTCATTTAACTGCAATTTATTTATATAAATAATAGTTCTGTACACTGTCATGTTAGATGTACTGCAGAATAATTACTGATGAACATGATTTCATACTTATACTGGGCTTGCATTTAATTATACTGTGATGCACATGACCATTGCTAGGCAATGGCACGGTAAACGCGTTCCCGAGGTTAAGTTCTTAACAATGGAAGGAGGTCCGTTGCTGGGTAGCGTGTCGCTAGGCACGTTGCAGCGACGAATAGACGCGCAGTGATAGAGGAACTGTTGGAGGTCCTTCCTGGATTTATAAAGGGAACCCTTAAGAAAGCATTCATTCGTGATTGATTCATTTATAAGTGATTCTTCATTTGTCGTTCGTAAACCAGAAGTGAGTGACTTGTAAATCAGAACCAAGTCAGTCACAGTAGAAGAGAAGACACTCGTAGTCCAGTGAGGAATGGAGCGAGTCTTAGGCAGTCATTGATTTTGAGCTGTTGTAATTCACTGTAATTAAAAGTGACTGTAAATCCAAAACCCGTTATTATTAGTCACGGAGTCCCGGACACGTGACAATGCTACTATCAGATATTTTCGTTAATCCCATCTCCTATCGGTTCCATTTAAGTCGCATAATCGGGACTGTACTGTAAATGGGTGGACTCTTAAACAGCATCAACACGAACTGCATCCCCAGTTCCGTAAGTTTATCGAGACAGAGTTCTTGAAGAAATTATAGTGAATATTTTCTCGCATTTACTTTAAGTTTAAATTTTACGGTACATAAACTCACAAGAAAGTTTCCTCCAGACGTAGGATGGGGGGGGGGAAGAAAGATAGGGTGCCACAGTAATCATCAAAAAGTTGAAGATGAGAAAATGATGTTATTTCTCATAGGAGCCCCCACAAAGCTAAGGTTCCCAACATCTCTCCCAACTATCAAACAATATGAAAAACGGCAAAAGATGCCAGATAGAAAAGAACAAAAATATACAATAATAAGAAAAATTACAGGAAGGAAGTTTGTGGAAAGGGGGGAATATGAGGGAGTATATAAAATGGAGGATCATTCATCTGAAGAATTCCAATACTAATGGCAAGTCCTGGACGGACTATGAAAAATATATGACTTCTTACCATCTCCCTTTTTTTTTATTTCAAACTTTTTAGTTTGTTCATCTGAGGCTACGTAATTCGCTATGGGCTGACAAATGAGAGGCTTGACATACGGGAGCAAGTCCTGTCATTCGCAGACTGCACATTGCAAGGCCTATGATGCACCACCCTCTGCTCCAGGCAAACAATACTTCTTCTCAACAAGCGGAACTGTCGGCCACCCAATGTCTTCTGCTGCCACAGACTAGCAACGCAGTTTATACGCGTGAAACTTTCTAGTGCGTGGATATCGTATCTTACACCGCTGGAAGAACAGACATTAAACTGAAAATTGCAGATGAACTAATGGGAATTCTGAACGTGAATATACCTGAAATGCCAACACGAGAGTGGCGCATGCGCGAAGGATATAAACGTATAAAAATTGTAGTGGGAATTTCTGAACGGGGACCTTTCCCGAAAACAAGACGGGTATGCGATTTGGAGGAATTATAGCAGAATGGTGCAGGCAACTTCCAAATATGCCACTGGAAATAGGTTGTTGTAAAAGGTAATTGTATGACTACATTTTTGGAAGGAAAAATGATTTTTTGTTTCCGAATCAACTCTGTACTCTTTTCGGAACAAAGATTCGTGTCTGTTCGCCCGTCTCTCGCTTCTTGATCAATTTTGAGTAATACTGTAAGAAGTTAACTGGTTGATATTCATTAACTTTGCACGATCACCTTAGCACTTTGGATCCTGGTTCCCATTAACCTTATCAGCTTGGTGACCGGGCAGGTTACCAGGTCAGAACAACACAAGCGCCATTCCTGAGAATTTGAAACCTATTACATCCTCGGGAAGCGTGAAACTCTTACTGTGATGTATTTACGGACGTGGAAAATGACAAAACTGACGATTTCAGGATATATTCCAGTTGATCATATTAACCGACGTATCACTGTACACAAACGTGTAGTAACTACACACTGACATATTCTACAAAAGCTTAGGCCTAGAGCCTTAATAGGAGCAGAACTAGCGAATCCTACAAGGTCCTAGTAAAGTAAGTAGAGTAAAGGTATCCCTATAATAGGCCAATGGAGTTGTGAGACGTCGAGGCTCCCACATTTTCTAGACAATCGGCTCATAGATGGCGTTAAGTTTGTCAGCCTTACGCGTCGGCAGTGCTTTACTCCCCAGGAAAATTATTTAATTAATTCCTGGTACTCATTTCTGCTAGAGGCTGAGTCGACCCCAGGGCTATAATGCGGTTGGAAGGATTAGGTCAATTGAAAAAATCCACTAACCTCATCGGGATTCGAAGCCGCGACTCTCCGGCTTGTAGTATAGTGCCTCAACCTACTACGCTACCGCGTGCCCCCACAAGGTCCTATTCGACCATAAAATAATTCGGCATTAAGTTGTGAGCCTTAATGCATACTTGACTTCCTGTCCCCTTCCCCTCTGTGTTTCATTTTCACTCCTGAAAGGATTAATGAATTTCGTTTAGAAGGTCTATCCGGGAATGAAACTGCCATCTTGCGCATTATGCGAATCCGTTATCATCAACAGCAGAGACGGGGCAAGTCTCATTATGAGTATAGGCCATGGAACGAATTCTTATCTTCCGTTCGCTAGCATTACAGAATAAAAGGAAGAGGTGTCATTCCTATCTGCCTCTGAATGACTTCGGGCTGTGGGACTTTCATGCTGCAGTACTGCATCGTATTTCCTCCGAACTTAAGAGCCTAATTTTGGTGCGAGGAAGAGGACCCTGAAATATTCATCTTTTACAGGGTTTCACAGTTTCCTCCAACTCCGCCTCCTTCAAAATTACGTTTATACATGACTTCACTCTTGCTTTTTGTCTCCTTTCCCCCTTTCTACCGTCTTCTTCCTGCTGTGTTCTTTTCTTTTCTCCTGTTTCCAAACCAATGTTGCAAGAGTGTATATTATAGGAGGGGCAAGAGGGGGCGGCGGCTGTTCTCATTATTCACTAAGTCTATGGAGACGAGCCCTTACTAAGAAGCTGCCAGTTGCTCTGCTACTCAAGAATTTCCAAAAATTTTATGGGTGCCGAAGGTTTCTTGCCATGTTCACAAGAGCCTTCTATTGGCCCTACCCTGAAAAAATGAATCCAGTCCACAACATTCCATTCTACTTCTTTAAGATCCACTTTAATATTATCCTCCTACCTACTTTAAGGTATTCTTAGTGGTCTCCTTCCTTCTGGCTTCCCCACCAAAACACTTATATGAATTCTTCTTCTCATCCGTGCTACATTTCCTGTCCATCTCAATGACTTAATCATTCTAATTACTCGTATAGTTGGCGAAAAGCAAAAGTTATGAAGCTTACTGTTAAGCAAATTTCTTCAGACATTTGTTATTTCATTCTTCTTCGATCCATTTAACCTAAAAATCATGTTCTCAGATAGCTTCAGTCTACGTTCTTCCCTTAATGTCAGAGATTATGTTTCACACCCATACAAAAGCACAAGCAAAATTGGTCCACCAACCGTGTCTTCCCAGTTACCACATGACATGACACACTTTCTGCCGCCGTAAAGCCGTTTCGAGATATCTAGACTTGTAACAGGTCTGTGGGGAATATTTCTTTTCTCACATTTATTATACATAATCTGCAGAAAATGTATATGTTCAATAAGTACTGGTTCGTGAATGAGTTACGGCCAGTGGCGTAACTCATATACTTTTTATGTATCATTTTAATTCTTGTATTGGTGTTTTACTCAGGTCTGTCTGGTAGACTTAGAATGGTGTAACTTATCAGTCTACGTGTAGTTTCGCTATTATCTAATAGGTTCACCGCTAGTGCATTAGTGTGGTTTTCTAATTTTCTTAAGTATATGTTATTTCACTTTTTATTTCATTGAGCTGGGGAAGATTTGAATAGGATCAGATTCCCAAAAGCATAGCAGCAATGAAGAGGCTAAAATGTATATTTCCCGGATCGCTTGAGTTCCAGTAGAGGCTTCTCAATGTTTTCAAGATCTAGGGTCATTTTTAAGCTCCTATAAAATTTAGTTCCATAATAAAATGTAAAAGTTCCAGAATAGTAAAAGTATAAATGGACTTAAGGGTCTTTATATTAGACAACTCCTGTACAATCAGTATTTCAGGAGAACTGTCGAAATTATTTTGTGAGCAAAATCTACCTCGAATTTTGATGCACTTGAAGCTGGAATCAAAACATGAAGCTCTGTATTCATATCAGAAGCCTGGAATTAGTTCTCGGGGAAATCTAAAACCCCAGGAAAGTGGCATGGGTTCGAATCTCAGGGTCCCCTATATTTGTGATTATCATTAAGTCTTCAAGCCTCGTACCCTGCCACAATTAGGCCAACTAGACTCACTGGAACCCCAAGTACTCCGGAACCCATCGGCTACTGAAACTGGTAACTGAGCAAGAACATATTTTCAAATGCAGTTCTTTTTTACACAGTGCTACAGTCTTTACCTACTGGCGCCCTGTGTTTTCGTATGAAATAACATGACAAGCCGAAAGACGCAGCCGCTGGCCAATACGAAGCTGGTACGAGAAATAGTCAGTGCGAACTATTTCGGAATACAATATCTGCGCATGCGTATCTTTCTGCACAGAAAGCAAAATGGCTGGGCCATTCTCCACATTCGCATACAACAGGTACATTGTTGGAGCTGTCGTTCGGGGTGATAGGAGAATTTCTGGCGTCATTCCTTTACGTATGGTAACCATATCCTGTTGTTAGTGGATGAAAATAAGGATATAAAACTATAAACTTGCTTCTTTTTGTTGCAAGGCTGCGAGACCTGGTCTCTTACATCAAGGAACTGACGGAGTCAAATAACACGTATTTGATATTTTTCTCAACAACATCGAGGAGCCGGGATAGCTCAGTCGGTACAGCGACTGGCTACGGCCTGTACGACCAAGGGGTTGGAGTTCGAGTAGCGGTAGGGTCAACACTTCGTCCAGATCGACTCTGGGGTTCACCCGACCTCCTATCCAATGGGTACCGGGGGCAGGGCATGGTACTCGTAACCACATTCTTGCATTGCTTCCCCGTAATAACACTGGACCAATAAGATCTGATGCCACTTCCCGCACTCGAAAGAGAGGAGGCCAGAAGGTTTATTAATGAGTATCATAAAATTATTTATTAGGAAATCATAATGAACAAAATACTGTGACATGTAGACCCGTTGCTAGGCAACGACAGCGAAAGAGGCAACTAAACAACGGCAGTTACTAGGCAACGGCCCGTAATTAACAACAGATAAACGACGTTCTCTGTGTGGTCCTTCCCGAGATGCTGCAAGCGAGAGTCAGCTAAGTTGAGTTAGTTGGTTGGTGAGTGACTGAGTCAGTTACAGTTCTGCTGGGAACAGATCGGGGAGACAGAGGAAGGGAAAGGTCTGCCATTTGAAGCTGCTATCAAGCAACAGCAGTGAAGACGTGACTGTGGACACTAGTGCGCGTGTGCGTGATAGTAAACTATAAAGTGTATTCACGCGCTGTATCAGAGAGTCCAATAAATCAAATAACCAATCCAAACCCTGTCTCTTTTCACCCCACACGCGAGACAATATGTAACTCAGTGACCGGAAGTGATATCAGGGTGCACTGAGGGACAAACCAACGATAGTGACGCGAATCTCTGCTCTGACTTGCAACTCGTCTCTTGGTTGCAATATTATAGAACCTCAGGCGCGGGCCTCGTAATGAAGAAAAGTCTAATCTTCAAGCATGAAGAAGGAACCTCCGACAGGGAGAGAGAATTTCGGCAAAAGGCAGCCTCAGGAGAGGGGATTTGGTAGGAACTGCAAACAGATCTGCATGTCACAAGTGAAACACATTCATGAGATCCCAGGGTCCCTCAGAATTGTGACTTGCGCTGCTTTTGAGGCAAGCCTGGAGTCATGTATAGAAGTACACGCGAGATACGGCCTCTGAAGTCGGTGCAGCGCTCTAATCTCGCAGTATCCGACTGTCTCCACGTTAGCCCAATTTTCTAAGACGGTCTTCCTCGTTTGCTTCCTTCACATAAAGCGAAGCCAAGCTTCACACAGCCCATTCACACTCTAATGAGGGCGTTTGCAGGTGTAATGTTGGTAACAACAGAAATCCTTGCGAAGAGTTATCCTGCTAACGCTGCTTCGCCCCACAGTGTCACACTGATGTCCTCTGAGAAGGAGAAAGGCTTCAAGACAGAGTTCCCTGTACACCTAACGGAAATCGAGTTTTTGTTTTTCGTTGGACGCATCCTGTTGTGTGTCATGTAATCGCGCTCTATGGGACAGTCTGCGCAACAAACCGATACTAACACACCTGCATTCGTTTATTTGGTAAAGGCGTCGCTACATGTTTCGACTCTTACAAGTACATCAACAGGCTAATCTACAGAAATGTGATTGTAGTCAGTGAACTGTTTTCTTAATATGGATCCGCATTATTACAATATTTTACCATTTGCTTAGCAAATACACCCTTTAGTTAAAATATAATCTAACGAATACACAGTTTTTAAAATTAAGTTTAAGAATTAAAATTAAAATTAAATATATGGTTTGGATTGATATTAAAATTAGGAGCCGCGATAGCGCAGTCGGTATAGAGATTGGCTACGGGCTGGACGACCGAGGGTCGGAGTTCGAGTACCGGTATAATCTAGAATATTCTGTTCTCCACGTCATCGAGACCGACTCTGGGGCCCATCCAGTCTCCTATCCAATGAGTACTGGGGGCTCTTTCCTCCGGGGGTAAAGCGGCCGGAGCGTGAAGTTGACCACTCACCTCCAGCTAGTGTCGAGGTCAAGAAAATGTGGATGTATACATTCACTCTCCCATACGCCTTCGTGGCGTAGTGTTTAATTAGTTAACCACAGGGACAACTTTACCTAGTTAGTCTTAAAATTAAAATTAATTACACGAATTACACTTCGATTTTAATAACTGATTTTAAATTAGCTTAAAACTATAAGTTTTTGTTCGTAGGGTTTTGTTATGGCCGTTGTTAGGTGGTAGGGCGTAGGTCGAAGTGTACTAGCTTACTATCTAACTATTACCAAACTAACGACCCTTTTTTGTGGGGTGGGGTGAGACTAGATCCACTTGGGACGCCGGCCACTAACTTGCTTATTGTACCAGCCCCAAAGAATTGGCATGTGGAAGTGTTCCGAGAAAATCTACCCTAGTGTCACTTTGTCCACCACAAATCCCAGCCACATTACTTAAACTGCGATTGAACCCGGGCCGCTGCGGTCAGATAGCGGAGAGTTACCGCTGGAGTTATGGCACAGTCTGCTTACGTTTACTGAGAAACTAATAGATGAACTGTAATATATAGAGGCTTCCTAGAGCAACCGGCTTGCATTTAGTTGATCAGAAATTTCTTGCAAATGTGGAAACCAAAGGTTTGTCAGAATCACCACAAGAGCACGCTAGCGGACCTTTCCCTGAGCCAGTTCAATACACTGCACATCTTCATAATTTATCTTCTAAGATACACTTTAATATTATCCTCATCGAGCAAGTTGGCTCAAATGGTAATCATTCACATTTATATTTGCGACGTTTCTGGTCCGAACTTCGGCCATTACATCGGCTATCGTGACTGAAATCTTTCGTATTTTCCTCGTTCCTTCCACAGAAATACCGGGACAGTGTATCAGCTAGGCCATGACCGTCTCCTGTCACATACCTTCCAATTAATTATTCATGAAACTTCCTGCCATTACCCGCTACCACAGCCTTGAGATATAGTGAGCGCCGTAGAACAAAGCATAAATAAATATATTACATTTTCCCTCAACAGTCACCTGATTTCTTCAAGTGGCTTCTTCCCTTGAAGCTCTCCACATTACATTCTGGATGGGGTGAAGAACGGCCTTAATTTGTGTCTGCACGTGACGAGCTGGGGCCTAGACCAGCGGCTGCATTTAAAGGAAGTCGTGTAGAAGAAACGCCAAGTCACAGGGGCTCCACTTACTCGTACAGGAACATACCAAACAAAATGAAATCTAATTTAGGCTGGAACGGCACTGGTAGACACTTCTCACGAGGGTGGCAGTAGACACTTACTGGGACAGGCGTGAGGTGCCAGAAGATGGCACAGATGTGCCTGGCATTTATTGAAGATGAAGGAAACGGGAGACTGGCGAGATCAAGATAACACACTACAAGCTTGTATCTATTGTCTTCCCTTTTTGTTGTCTCGGAGGTTTACTCTGTGCGTACCACGCTTTTGCCTGACATCACAGCTAAGGTGAAAGGTAAAGTTATCTCTGTGCTTAACTAATTAAGCATTATGCCATGAAGGCGTATGGGGCAGTAGATATATAGATCGACATTTTCTTGACCTCGGCACTAGCTGGAGGTGGTCAGCTTCACGCCCCGACCGCTTTACCCCCGAAGGAAAACCCCCAGTACATATGCATAGGAGGTTGGGTGGACCCCAGAGCCGGTCTGGACTACGAGGAGTAGAGAACATTCTTGATCCTACAGGGACTCGAACTCCGAACCCTTGGTCGTCCAGTCCGTAGCCAGTCGCTATACCGACTGCGCTATCCCGGCTCCCAGCAACAGATAATCCATGTTCAAGATAAACGCATCCGACCAATCTATGATTAACAAGGTTAATTGGCAATTAGGTTAATTTACGAAGATGTAATATGTTGCTAAGGTTAACCACCGCTGTTTAAGTTGCAGTGAGATGAGTGTGAATTGTGTGAGGCTTGGATTGTTTGTCACGATGCCTACTGTTGCAGGAACTCAGAAACAGCACAGGAAACGTCAATGAGAATGTCTTTACCCAGTCAGGTGTCGAACCGTGTATCTCCCGAACGCGACTGACAGTGTAACCGCTGTCACAACTCTCTCCAGCGATAGTGTATACAGATGTAAAGTTGTCCCTGTACTTAACTAATTAAGCACTACGCCATGAAGGCGTATGGGGGAGTGGATGTATAGATCCACATTTTCTTAACCTCGGCACTAGCCGGATAAATAAATAAATAAATAAATAAAGAAGTGTCGTGCATTACTGGACTATATGAGCATAAAAATATCACCCGATAGTCCTAAGCAGAATATTCAAATCTGGAATAATCCGTTTCACTTCGAATCTTGGCCGAGACATCGGATATCTTGACTGAGGTTATTCGTGGTTTTACTTAGTCCCTTCCGGCAAATCCCTGAACAGTAAATCGATCAGGCTACGACCGCTTTCTTCCAATTTATTTCGAATTAATTGTTCAACAGCCACCGATGCTATATCGTGTCTATACTGACTGCTTCATAAAGTAACACACAAAAATAAAACCCAGAGGAGAAATGGACGAAATTTAAAGAAGAACTGATTCCTACGGGCATAACAGCAGACGCTGCATAAATGTAATGCCGTCTCGCAGAAGGTCACCACAGTTTCCAGAGCATCTGTTACATTTATTTGCATCTTTGATGAAGGTATCAGATTCCTCCGAAATGTCGGTAACTATCTGGAAGATTGTGGGATGAGAGGACAGCTCCGAGGCTGTTATTTCAGTAACTGAACCCTGGAAAACAAGGCTACAGCCGTACGGCCTCAGCCATGGCGCAGGGTTAACACACAGCAAAAGATGGCAGTGCCTTTTTCGATTAATAATTTTAGGAAATATGATTTGAGGAGAATATTTCGACCGAAGAGAGATGAAGTGATAGGAGGTTGGAAAAAACTGCATATTGAGGAGCTTCATAACTTGTACTCTTCTCCAAGTATAATTAGAATGATCAAGTCAAGGAGGATGAGGCGGGCAGGCCATGTAGCATGGATGGGGGGAAGAGGAATACATGTAGGATATTGGTGGGAAAGCCAGAAGGAAAGAGACCACTGGGAAGACCAAGGCGTAGGTGGGTGGACAATGATTCTGCATTTCAGCATCCTGTTGCAATAGTTCACATTAGCGTCCATTTGTCTATAATCCGTCCAAATTGCAACACTTCTTATTTTTCACTTCAATACACTCTCTAACACTACATGTTTCGGCCTCAAACGGCCATCTTCAGGTGTTTTTTACAGATATTCCATTAAGATTGTATCGAAATTGCTACACTGTTTCACTGTTCTAATTCATTTCATTCATTTCATTTGAAACAGTGTAGCAGTTTCGATACAATCTTAATGGAATATCTATAAAAAACACCTGAAGATGGCCGTTTGAGGCCGAAACATGTAGTGTTAGAGAGTGTATTGAAGTGAAAATAAAAAGTGTTGCACTTTGGACAGATTATAGACAAACGGACGCTAATGGGTGGACAATATTAAAATGGATCTTAGAGAGATAGAATGGGATGGTATGGATTGGATTGGTCTGGCTCAGGATATGGACCAGTGGAAGGCTCTTGTGAACACGGTAATAAACCTTCGAGTTCCATAAAAAGCTGGGAAATTCTTGAGTAGCTGCAGATTTGGCTTCTCCTCAACAAGGGCTCAGCTCCATGAGTAAATACGTGCGATTTCAGGAATATAAGGCAGCGAAAGCATGACATCTCCAGAGAGAAGGGTCGAAATGCAAGACATCTGAATTCGTCTCCTTCCGATAAGCCTCCGAGAGATTGAATAGAATTTGCTGAGTGTAAGTAGGCAAGGAGGCAGATGAGGCTGGATAATAAGAAAAGAAGAATGAATCGCATCAATAAGGTGAACCTCACGGATGAGAGAATGATATGAAAAAAACAGAAGTAAGATGATGAGGGATTTATTTAAAAATTGCACCCCATCGAATGGGAATAGGTTTTGAAGAAAAATGTCATAAAAGACGAAGCAAATGCGAAATAAATGTGAATGAAACAAAGGTAAGATAGTAAACTCAACAAACTGATTCACAAAGTAGGCTTATATATATATTAGGATTTTGAAAGGACGAGGGCGAAATCGTGGGTGGGTGTTCTTCGTCAACAATTCATCCAACTGCAAAATGGTGATCAACGCGGAAAATATTCACCAAAAGAGGAGGAAGAAAAAGCACCATTTCAAAACTTAGAAGCTCCTTAGCTCATAACATTGAATGTATAAGTAGATATCGCGATGTTTGAATCATAAGGGACAATCAGAAATGCAATTCGATGTACGTAACCCGCTACCATTTTCATTTTCCAACAACGATTTCAATAATCTTAGGGAATATTATTTACATGGGTTCATCATTTTCAGGAATATCGTTGGGACGGACTTATCATTTTAAGAACATTTTGTATGGGTTTTCATCTTAAGGACTATTGTTTGAATTGGTTTATCATCTTAATGACTATTGTTTGCATGAGTTTATCATCTTAAGGACTATTGTTGCATGGGTTTATCATCTTAATAACTACTGTTTGCATGGGTTTATCATTTTATGACTATTGTTTGCATGGGTTTATCATCTTAAGGACTACTGTTTGCATGGGTTTATCATCTTAATGACTACTGTTTGCATGGGTTTATCATCTTAATGATTACTGTTTACATGGGTTTATCACATTACGTACCACTGCTTTCATGGTATTTTCACCTTAAAGACAACTGTTTCAATGCCTTATTATTTTATGGAGTGCTGTTCGCATGGGCTTATCATCATACAAATTTGTAGTTCATATCGGATAGTATCTATGCAACTAAAAGAAGAAACTAGAATATTTCAGAGCCGTTTCCCGTTTAATAATTTCATCTAAAACAAACACAAAAATGCACGATTTATTAAGAATGCAGGGAGCATTGAGATATCGCTCTTTCAACTCACGAAAATCTTAAATATGTGTGATGCTCTACACTCGGCAGCCATTTCAACATCACATAAACTTTACACAATATACGGTAGGAACGAAATGCAATGCATCCAGCAGAATTTATGGAGACGTGGAGAGACTGGTATAGCTTACATTGTACTCAGGATTGCATTCACTCCAATCCCTCTTCATTCGCTTTATAATAACTTCCAACACAGGGAGGGTAGAGAGGTTGTACGTATTTTCGTAGACGATACATTAGCAAACTTGGAATATCTTGTAGACTAAAGGATGCCTTCGAAATTTCAAACGGGAAATGTTATAAGGGCAAGAAGACAGTGCCAAACTAACATGAAACATTCTCATTCAAACTATTATATCCCCCACCCCCTTCACTGTCATCATCAGCCTCCTCTCAGTTATAATGTTAATGAGAAAAGGAGGCAAGGCTAGGGAAACCTTCTAGTCAGAACGAATATCTCTATGTAATCTGATTGTATCAGGAAGCCGTTAACTGCTTCTACCAGCGCTCGGAGTGGATGCAACAAGAAGCAACAGAGGGCGTCCACACTTGTGTTCATGTTCGCGTACTGCAGGATTGTGTTCTGAGGTGCACAGTGAAGACTCAGAGCCATAACTGACCCGTGGAGTACAGTCTCGCTTCAGAAAGAGACAGTCTCACAATTAATCTACAAATTTCATGCATACTAAGAAATCTGAAAGATCAATACCGTGTTCAAAAAAAAACTTCTCTGGTCCTTAGTCTAAAGCAAAGGATACCAGCCCCCATACTCACATCACAAAAAAAATCCGTGGCCTGTAGTCCGCAATCGAATTATACGGACCGAGCGACCGCCGCTTGTCGGCGAAGTTAATGGATGGTGTTGCGTGGTCAGCGCAACGAATCCCCACGGACATTAATCTCGGGTTTCTAGACCGGAGCCGCTGTTTCCTTGAAATAGCTCCTCAATTATACTCACGAGGCTGAGTGAACCCCGTTTCAGACCCATTTTTTCTCAGAAAATCTGGTAACAGGCTGTAGTCTACGATTAACGTTAATAAAGTAAAAGTAAAGGTATCCCTGTAACAGGCCGTGAAGGCCCATAGGGTTGTGAGATGTTGAGGTTCCCATATTTTCTGGACAAACGGCCCATATGGCGGCAAAGTTGTTAGTCATACGCGCCGGCCGCTCTTTACCCCAAAGAAAATTCCAAGAATATTCCTGGCACTCATTTCTGTTAGAGGTTGAGACGACCCCAGGGCCATAGCGCGGTTGGAAGGATTAGGTCAATTTAAAAAAAATCAATGACCTCATCAGGACTTGAACCCGCGACTTTCCGGCTTGTAGCATAGTGTTTCAATCAACTACGCCACGCCGTGCCTCCAGCGATTAGCGTTAACAGTTTTATATTCAAAAAGTGTTGAGTTCGATTAAAACAATTGCCATTAATTCTAAAATATGGAAAATATACGAAATCTCTGTGGATCTACAGTCCACTACCCAAAAGAGAGGGCAGAGCGACCTTCCGAAAGGTCGTTTATATCAAATACATATCAGAGAAAGGTAAATTTTCAACATAACTTCTTATATAATGAATTAACACCTATCACAAATCTTCAGAAGGGCATCTTCAAATCATGTAGTACTTCAATTCCGTCAAATGGGTAGGCCTGCAGTATCAATTCATTTTCTGTCATCAGGAAGAACAAGATAGCAGAACCGCAAAGTGTATGCCTGTATTCGGTTAAGTGCCCAGGTCGAACAAATGAGGGTCCGTCGCTCTTCATAGTTTCATTCAATCCTTGTAAGCAAACTTCACGGTAGTCCTATAAATAGTAAATGCATTTTCCTTCCTAAAACTAATTATTTATTTATTTACTTACTTAATCCGTTGGCCGCGCCATAGCTCAAGCGGTTAGTAGCTGGCTCCTCACCGCGGCGGCCCGGGTTCGATCCCGGGTCTGGTCAAGTGGGATTTGTGGTGGACAAAGTGGCGCTGGGGCAGGTTTTCTCCGAGTACTTCGGTTTCCCCTGCCAATCTTCATTCCACCAACTGCTCCACAATCACCCTCACGTATCATCTGGGGCTGGTACAATAGGCCAGAAGTGGCCGCAGTACAAGGGACTTAGTCCCACCCCACTAGCAATAAAAAATACTTAATCCGTTCCTCTTATACCTTACGGTGTCGAGGTTGTTTTTCGTGTGATCATTTTATAGACCGCAGGACTCATTGGACGGGTGATCAGCTCGTAACAAGGCCTCTACCTAAATACAGGACAACACAAAATAAACACATACACATATCAGACATCCATGCCTTGAGTGGGATTCGAACCCACGATCCCTACTTCCGAGCGAGCGAAGACAGTACATGCTTTAGACCGCTCGGCTACCGTGACCGGCTAAAACTAATTATCCTCATACATAATTTTCTTTTCATTCTATTCGGCAGCTAAATAACATATGCTCTTCA
Organism: Cryptotermes secundus; assembly: GCF_002891405.2. NCBI lineage: Eukaryota > Metazoa > Arthropoda > Insecta > Blattodea > Kalotermitidae > Cryptotermes > Cryptotermes secundus. Next base: position 716,975 of record NW_019744109.1, read on the forward strand.
TACAGCGTCGTTAAACAGACTATGTTCCAACCAAGACATTACCTTCCCTTATCTAAGTACAGGATTTCTGCATTATATCCTTCACCAGCATGAAGTGGAGCTTAAGGACAATACTCCGCCGTTATGATTTGCTTCTGGTAGGTACAGACTGCGTACACATTCAATGTACACAGAAGCTTTAAAGTTCACTTTAATTAACGCAATACATTCTCTTGCGTCTTACAGGTCTAATATCCTATTAAGTTTCACCCCTAACCGATTGAACGCCTCATTCATTGACTCTGTTATGTATCTCCCCACACACTGTCGAGGTATTGCTAGCTACATCAGGCGCCTGCGTCTTTCAGAAGCAGCTGAATTCATTGCACAAGACTCTTGATCAAATTCTAGCGGTCTTCTTACTTATAGTCACCCCATATAAGGCCGCGCCACAGCTCAAGCAATTAATCGCTGGCTTTCCACCGCGGCGGACCGGGTTCGATCCCGGGTCTGGTCACGTGGAATTTGTGGTGAACAAAGTGGCGCTGGGGCAGGTTTCTCCGAGAACTTCGGTTTCTCCTGCCAATCTTCATTCCACCAGTTGCTCCACAATCACCCTCACCTATCATCTGGGGCTGGTACAATAGGCCAGAAGTGGCCGCAGTACAAGGGACTTAGTCCCACCCCACTAGCAATAATAATAAAAAAACATATAAAATGTAGGTTACCCAGCACTAAGATCTTCTCGGACGATCAGCCATGTTAGTGTTCATCTTTAGCTCACTCTTTACGCGCCTCATTTCCCGAGAAGATTTTAGTGCATTTATTCGCCGTGAAGTTTTAAATTTTTCATACAAGGTATTATTTTAGCCTATTTTGCTTATTTTGGAAAAAAATAGAAGGTTGCTTACAAGATCACCTTGATGCCTGCGTGTCCCCCTTAATGCCTAAAAGCCGAAATAGTGGAGCCAGAATATAAGACCTTTGTTAGGCAACGGCTAGGTAAATACGTTCCCGCGGCAGCGAATACATACGCAACAATAGAAGCGCTATAGGACACTGTGTTTTCTATGCGATCCATGTCGTATCAGATATTCAATATTGAGTGGAAGGCGAATAGGCAATTGGTTATTCCTAGAACTTCTTGTTTTAATCTGTACGGTTGGGTGAGACTGAGTCAAATTGGTACACCGGCCATTAGTGGGCCTATTGTATCAGCCCCGGTTGATATATGAATGCGTAGCAATTGGCGGTAAAGAACTGCGAGGAGAACACAAAGTGTATGGAAAACAACAACCCCACGTCATTTTGTCGACAACAAATCCTACATGACCTGACCTGATATCGAACCCGGGTCTTCGGGGTGGGAAGCCGCCGACTAACCGCGTGATCTACTATACGGCCCGCCCAGATACTGCCCGTCTTCCCTTCCCCCATCCACGTGTGCTCTATACTTTCCCTCAGCCAGCATTGTTTCAATGGAGTCATTCCAACCAATCACAAGTCGCGTGCGCATGCTCGTACTACAGGAATCCAGTGCTTCACGATGTAATGTACCTCCCTGGAAGCCTTCAATGGGAGAATTATGTACCGTCTTCTAGAATGCGACATCGTGTGTTACAGTAGAAGTGTATGAACGTTTCGGAGGAAAGTGCTTCCTCAGTCTTCAGGCCAGAAAGGCATTCCAAACAAGGCAGTAGCTCCGTTTTACTGTCAAACTAATGCAGAGTACTACACGTATTTTCCGGAGGGGTACGCGGTAGCGCAGTTGGTTGAGGCACAATGCTACAAGCCGGAAGGTCGAGGGTACGAGAATCGATGAGGTGGATCTTTTCAACTGACTTGATCCTTGCAGCCGCACTANGGCCCTGGGTTCGACTCAGCCTCTAACAGAAATCAGTACCAGGAATCTTCCTGAGGGTAAAGGGCGGCCGGCGCGTAACAGTGACACAATCTCACTTCCATCTGTGAGCTGAGTGTCTAGAAGATGTGGGAGCATCAACCTCTCACAACCCTATGGGCCTTCACGGCCTGTTACAGGAATAGCTTTTAGTAATTTCCGGATATGAGGCCATGTGTTATGGTAGAAATTTAATGACGTTAAGAACACTGCCTCCATTTTCAGGGTAGGAGAATAGGTCCAAGCCGAGCGATCAAGCAGATTGGAGGTTGCCAGACTACACGGTTTCACACCCTAAGTCAATGCCGTTAGTATATCAAACGTCGTAATGAACTGTTTCCGCTAACACGACTTGTGCCAGTGGCTGATACATTACATTAACATTCTACTGGATGGTGCCAGCGGTAGCGTAGGCTCCTGAGACACTATGTTGCAAGTCAGGAGGTCGCAGGTTCGATTCCCGATGCAGTCATTGGATTTTTCAACTGACCTAATCTTTCCAGCCGCACTATGGCACTGGGGTCGACTTAGCTTCTAACAGAAATGAGTACCAGGAATCTTCCTTGTTCGGGGAAAAGGGCGGCCGGCGCGTAAGGCCGACAACTTCGCCATATGTGATCATATCGTCTAGAATATGTGGGGGCCTCGACGTCTCACAACCCTATGGGCCTTCACGGCCTGTTACTGGGATAGCTTTCTACTTGAGACTAACAACTTTCCGAAATATAATTCATGTATATAACATTCCGGGAGATGCTTGTACTCTCTCGTGTTCAAATGATAAGCTGGCATTACACTTAAAGATTTTTAATTTTCTTATATATTTAATACTAGTGGAAATAGTTGAGATAGGCTCCGAGACCTGTCGAATATTAAGTTAGTAGGCTAACCACCATAGTGATTTAGCGGTTACCTTACAAGCGTAGTGTTCAAAACGTCCTGAGGTTACACCCCAATCCCCTCCATTAATTGTAAAAATAAAACAAGGACAGCCATTCACGAAGAGACGGGAATATTGCCAAGTCTGATCCTTGTATGAAACACTCATCAAACAACGGACAATGTCTGAAACAGTACTGATACAATTCAGCTGACAAGGACAAACACATTTAAACACGTTGTTAATATACTGGTTATAAAAGATTTTAAAAATAAATATCAGTCTTCCGTGGCCTGTAGTCCGTAAGCGAACTATACCGACCGAGCGACCGCCGCTTGTCGGCAAAGTTAGTGCCAACTTTCGCGGATAGAGGGTGTACGTGGTCAGGGCAATGGTTCCCCACGACTGTTAATTTCGGTTTTCTAGACCGGAGCCGCCATTTCCTTGAAATAGCTCCTCAATTATCTTCACGAGGCTGAGTGAACCCCGTTCCAGACCCACTACTTCTCAGAAAAAATCTGGTAACGCCGGGAATCTACTCAGGGGCTTCTGGATCTGTAGCCAGGAACTCTGACCACTAGACCACAGAGGCGGTCAAATATCAGCCTTACTACTTTTAAATATGAATGTTGAAGATAAAACGGCAGTGGGACGTTTTCTGTGCTGATACAGACGAGCAGTCTAGACGACGAGATTAGCCGTACCTGTCCCGCGCGATTCGTGCAGAGCGCGGGGTGATTAATGTACATCACGACCCGGACAGTACTAACGAGGCAATGAGAAATTGCGACTCCATTATCGCCACACTAACAAACAAACAAAGCTGTGAATGATCGGTTTCGTGGGCTACAAGATACTTGCTGTTCTCATTACCTGGACAAAAATGTAAACACGGAAGGAAATGAATTACAGTAAAACTGATAAGCCTAACGAGTGGCTACCGCTTCACGAATATTCTCGGAGTAATAACTCAACATGGGAAGTTTCAGAAGATACAAGAATATAAAAATCTATCCCTGTAACAAACTGTGGAGATCAATAGGGTAATGAGACGTTGAGGCTCTCACATTTTCTAGACAATCTGCCTACAGATGGCGGTAAGGTTGTCAGCCTTGCACGCCGGCCGGCTACCCCTTACCTTCAGGAAAATTCATGGTACTCATTTAGAGGCTGAGTCGACCCCAGGGTTATAGTGCGGCTGGAACGAGTAGGCTAACTGAAAAATCCAATGACCTCGTCGGGAATTGAACCCTCGACCTTCCTCGACATAGTGCCTCAACCAACTACGCTACCGCGTGCCCACAGATACAATGATACAAGAATATATTTCAAGAAATGTGGCTAAAGAATTCCTGCGTGGAGGCGGTTTAGAGTATCTCCACGGTAGACCTGTGAGTCGTAGGAGGCGACGAAAAGGGAACCCCATACCTTAGGGTATAACTGGGCCAATTTGTCACTGAGGGACATAAATATAGAGACCCGGTCCTCTAGGTTGGGGGTTGGACGCAAGGCTGGCGACCTTGCTCTGTAAAATAATTACTGTTGGAAATCCAAAGAAGTGAAAACCAGATGGAGTCTGGAAGAAACTTCGAAAAATGCTGTTTTGACGTGATGACGGTGATAGCTAAAGAAACGATCTCTCTGACGCTTTAAGGCAGTATAAATTTGCTCCAACCGCACGACTGAGACATTTTACTCGTACTTCCTAGTCACATAAGTGGGATCGCTTAACCTCCTATACATAGGACAGGCTGGAGAGCAGCGGAGATACGAGCTAGGTACGGCAGTGACTATTAAGTTTACTGCCTTCTGGGATATGACGCCGTCTGGTGTGCTAAACATTTACTGATATTCAGAGGAACGTGCTGCCTCCATGTTCAGATTGGAGACGGAGAGTGCAGGTTTCTCTGAAACGTCGGTAATATCTACCGTACTATATGATGTCACAACTCGGTCGACAGTAATTTTCGGGGAAGAATAAGTCCATGAATGCATGTTCTCTTATACATGTGAAATTAACTATACAGTATTCTTGATTTTGGGACATGGTGTATCAAAACTATTTACACAGAAAAAAATTGACTGCTCTGGACATACGAAATATACTCCTATTGTGACTAAACTTAACGTAACATTTACTAATTAACGCGATCTTCACAGGTAATTGCCTAAGTTTTCAATCTGCAAGATTCAGTTTGCAAGCCAGTCCTTGCTCTGAAACAAATGATATTACGATTTAATCAATCGATTTCTGAGAACCCCTCGCAACAAAAACTAGCTTATCAGCGCCCCTGACAACCATGTCTCATAATTTAGTTTCATTAAACAATTAAAACGCTTGGAGTCGCTAATCGCATCTCTAGGAACGGTATCTCATGAACACTGGGTGAACTTGAAGCTAAGAATAGCCAACCTGAAAACTCGATTTGCAAACCTTTTATGTCGTGACTGGTTCAGTTGTAAACCCACAACCCCAACAGTGGGAAGCTTACAGCCTGTTACTGTCGACTGTTGCCGGGACACTAGGCTGGCATGCGTGTTGTACAGCAAGCGGCGCTTGTCCGATTACCTCACCTGGAACAGCAGAAAGACAAAGAGCCCGTATAGCATAGAACGACCAAGCGTACACAGCAATAAAGAATGAGTGATGGCCGACATGAGGTGCTGAATTATTCAGAGCGGCTAATATACTATTCAATATCACACGCACGGTGTAGCTAGTCACTATTTTTTGTAGAGTGTGGCACCTCATTCATTCTGTCTGAAGAGAAATGTTAAATTCTTCTACATGTTCTTATTTCTGCGCTAAATTAAAAACTGCTGTTCTTTAGCGCGTAGCATCAAAATTTGGAGACCGAAAAGTCTTATAAAGTGAAAGACAGCTTTGCAACCAGGAGATAACTCCAAAATTCCAAATCATTCTGCAGAAACTGATAGTAATTCAGCTACTCAAGAAATATGACAGACTTTCGGTGGAGCCTGAAAGGTGTATTATTCTGTTCACAAGGGTCCGTCACTGGGATCCCCTCATAATCTAGAAGAATCCTGTTCATATCATAACACTCTATCCATTTTAGATTAATTTTAATATTATCCCCTATGTCCAGATCTTCAGATTCGTTTGTTCCATCCAGAATTTCCAAATAACATTTAACATGTGTTTATAATCATTCCTAGGGGCACACGGTAGCGTAGTTGGTTGAGGCACTATGGTGCAATCCGGAAGGTCGCGGCTTCGATTCCTGATGAGTTCATTGGAGTTTTCAATTGACCTAATACTTCAAGTCGCATTATGGCCCTGGGGTCGACTCAGCCTCTAACAGAAATGAGTACCAGGGATTTTCTTGAGGGGTAAAGGGCGGCCGGCGCTTAAGGCTAACAACCTCGCCGCCATCTGTGAGCCGATTGTCTAGAAAATGTGGGAGCCTCGACGTCTCACAAACCTATGGGCCTCCACGGCCTGTTACAGGGATACATTTACTTACTTTTTACTTACTCGTATACACAGTCGGAAGGACTCCTTGGACGGGGGATCAGCCAATCGCGGGGCCGCTACTTACACAGAGGACAACACAAACACAGAATAAACGCATACACAGATATCTATGCTTTTGAGTGGGATTCGGAATCACGGTCCCAGCGTTCGAGCGAGCGAAGACAGTTCATGCCTTAGACAGCGCGGCCACTGTGATTGACGAGGGGGAAATTATGCAAGTAAATATTAGAGCTAATGAGATTGAGGCATCTTCACAGAGAGTAACGGAACTCAGTAGCAGGTGAGAAGATATCTGAAACGTGAGTCGGAATCTTGTCTTACTTAGGGTTCATACGCGCGAAAGCCTCCATCAAAGTGCCTTTTCTGCTAGCAGAAGCAATTACTCAGACACAACTTGCAAACAAGGCGCATTCGGAGGGAATTTCCGTGGCCAATATATCGACAATCCCGTCCAATTCTCCTGCAAGGATATTGGCAATGCACGGAAGGGGCCTACAAGTGGTGTAAATGTTGTTCATGTTGAAGTTCTGTGAGTCCGGAACTTTCTGGGAGGATTAGTATATGCAAAGTGCGAGAGAGAATCCTGCAATTTATAAAAACAATCTCTTACGCCAGCTCATCCATCATTGGCGGAAAATAACGACAAGCTGTTTAACCCTCTCCTGACGCGGATACCGCGATTGGTAAGACGAAGGCCTAACGGAAATTTGGGAGTTAGGGGAAACGCGGCTTCTATTAACGCTCATAAAAATATGAATAAGTTGTATACAGGTATTCCTTAAAGTCAGGAAAACTGTTTTGCCTCTCCTCCGCATGCAAATTAAAACTTCATCTACAAGGCAACATGGTTCCACATCCAAAGAAACCATAATCTTAATATTCACTGCCATGAGAACCTCAAAACATAATTTTAAAAACCGGATTTCTCAAACAAATAATTCAAATTAAATATTACTACCATTAATTGACACTGCGCCGGTAACGGTGGCCGAGCGGTCTAAGGCACGTAATGTCTTCGCTCGCTCGGAAGCCGGGATCGTGGGTTCGAATCCTACACAAGGAATGGATGTTTGGTATGTGTATGTGTTTATTCTGTGTTTATGCAGAGGCCTTGCGACGAGCTGACCACACGTCCAAGGAGTTCTACCGTCTGAAAAATTATCAAAATTAAAAAGAAACAAAACAGCCTCGAGAACGTAAACGTATAAGAGGAACGGATTAAGTAAGAGAGTAATTCAGACTGTTCCTGGTTGCCCACTGAAGCAGTAACTTAAAGGCATTTCCTTCGTTAATTTCTCGAGCCATCTGACTCTAAAGTGGAAATGGGCAGAGCACAAATTTCTTCTCTTTACCACAACATCCAGCATGAAATAGGATCTTCTTCGCGGTTCACGGCCGGAGCAACAATATGGCGCTTTCGCTATGGAAATCCTGCCCTCCGACTGTTCCAGATATCTGGCCAATTCGAGGTAAGAAAAGTACAAATATTACACTCCACAATTCAAATTATTTTAGGGCCAAATATCTCAAATCTTAATTTCTTCTGTTTTCTTTCCTGTTCTTTTCTGTTAACCTTCATAACTCGCACCCTTCTGTGGAAGTTGCGGTGTGGAAAAACCCACATTCTCGAAGAAACTGCGTATTCTGAACGAAGCTGCCTTGGCTTTATACTTAACACAATAAAGGAATGTATTTAAAGTGACGTCTGAAATAATAATCTAACATTTTAATAATCCGAGCCGGTACAGCTCAGTCGGTATAGCAACGGGCTACAAACTACAGGGCTGGGGTTCGATTCCCGTTAGGGGCAGGTATTTTTCTCTTCTCCACAGCATCCAGTCCGGCTTTGGGGCCCACACAACCTCCCATGCAATGAGCACCGGGAGCTATTTTCTAGGGAGTAAAGCGGCCGGGATGTTATGCTGAAAATTCCACTCCACTCCCGCATACGTCTTGACGGCGTGGTACTTAATTAGTTAAGCACACGGATAACCTTCTTTATTTCAATAACATAAGTTCGGAAAAGCGCAAAGCTTATCGGTATGGTTCAATTTACACAGGTTTCCTTCCCACGTCCCCATTCTTAAATCCCCTGATGTTCTGACCCGCCTTCATGAATAGGTTAAATAGTCTGATTATGATTTTCATTCCGTTTCGCATATATATATGCCTTTCTCGCTCTCAATCTAATCAATATACATTCAAAATTCAACTTTCTACTGGAGATTCTGTGAATTATGCACATTAAATAATTACCCATCCCACTCAGGGCATGGATGTTTAGTTTGCGTGTGTGCGTTTTTCTGTGTTTGTGTACAGGTAGAGGCCTTGCGACGAGCTGATCACTCGCCCAAGGAGTCCTACCGAATGTGTAAGATCTAGAAAAATCAACGTGAACTGAGAAGTTCATGGAGGTACGCCCAGGCCCACTGGCGCTGTAGTGCCAAGGAAAAAAAAAAAATAATTACCCAGTAATAGAATTCCAAGTTTATAGGATAGAAATAAAAGCAAAGGGCTCCTTTTTGGCAGGATGACTGGTGGATGATGATTCGGAAAAAATCTGAAAGGAAACTGTCATAGCCTATTCGAGGTATTATCCCAGCCTTCGTCTGCAGACGTTGAGAAATTTCTGTTTATTGCAACAGTCACGTGAAACATATAAGTACAGTAATATATACATTTTAAGCTTTAGTACAGGTGATAGTAACCCCGATGATTTAAAGGGTTAAATAATAATTTATGGAGGGGACCATATTATGGGATGTAACATCTTGTATTCAAATTTCGGATGGCAGCATGTTCCTCTGCAACATCTATAAACGTCCACCAGTTTATACGGGGTCACATTCCACAAGACGCGTCCACATTACTCGTGCTCGTGCTCGCCAGGCTTGTGCTCGTCGGGAGACTCGTCTGGTTTTTACTTGTGCCTGTAAATCTTCGTCCACAATACTTCAGTTGCTCGCCAGGCTTCGGCGCGTGAGGATCCGTATATTTACTCGTAGTGTGTATAGGCCAGTGTTCCGCAAACGGTGTGTCGCGGCACACTGGTGTGTCGTCACAAGGTGAAAGGTGTGACGCGAACTTTTACTTATTGTGAGAAATTAATTGTCGAATTTTATTCGTTTTATTTTATCCCAGTTACCGTGTTTCATGTGCTTGTATTTTATTCTCAGCCACTGCACTGATTAAATAAAATGATGCTTTGTAAGATTTGAGGCTTTCACGGCGGTGACTATGAAGAAAGCAGTCTTCTGGGATTTGGCACCGTGTATATGTGGTGTTAACCGACGTTTCGGAGGAACGTATCGCCCCCATCT
>NW_019744109.1:726952-770682 GCF_002891405.2 Cryptotermes secundus
AGTGGTGATGGACACAATTAAAGAACATTTAGAAATGCTGCAGCAGAAATCCAATAAGTATTTTGGAGAGAGTGTACAAGATTTCGACTGGGTTCGTGATCCATTTGTTGTGAATTCAGAACATCTTCCGATTAACATACAAGAGGAACTCGCAGATTTAAAAACAGACAAAACATTGAAACTAAAACTTATAGAAGTGCCTTTGGATACGTTTTGGATGGCAATAAGGAATGAATACCCGGCTATCTCCGAGATGGCAGTTAATGTGTTATTGCCATTTTCAACTACATATTTGTGTGAACTGGGCTTCCCGACGTTAACTGAAATTAAGACATCAAAGAAGGAGCGGCTCAAATCCATCGCTGAAGAAATGAGATTTGCGTTGTCAACGATTCCACCACGGATCAGTCGCCTGTGTGCAGCTACGCAGGCGCAAGTATCACATTGAAGCTATGAGCATAATTACTGTATTTACTTTAATAGCAATAGAAGTGTATTTTCTGCACTCTACAGTGAATTAAAGTTCATTAATTGTTAATGAAAGCACAAGTCGATTTCTGTTTAATGATAATAAAATAACAATATAATAATATTATAGTAATAAGTTGATCACGTTACGTATTTATATTAATTGTCTGATATCATGCGTTTGTGAGGGGAATAACATTTTGGTGTGCCGTGTTGAGTCATGGATACTTGATGGTGTGCCGCGAGTAGAAAAAGGTTGCGGGACACTGGTATAGGCTGTAGTCGTATTTTAATTTATTGGCTATAGTTTTTAAATTCAAAATTTAAAATTTGCTTGTCTCGTGACTTGTCATATCGTCTACATTACTCGCGAGCATAGCGAGTCACACGGGCACGAGGACGAGCACAAGTAATGTGGACGCGCCTTTGTCACCGCACTGAGGACCCAAAACTTCAAATGGGGGGACAAAATAATACAGTATATCAACTCAGTAGTTGATTACGAATGTAAATAATATGTTTGTATGTGCAATAAACGAACACAGAGAGACCAGTGATGGATGGGCAGTCACAAAAAGGATGCATATCAAGACTACGAACGCTTTATAGGTAGACGGACATTGAAAAGTTCTAGAAGGGACCGCAGATACTCTGCAGGCAGCACTGAACTGATTTCGGTTGTTGTACGTAGTTCAGTGCATCGACACCAGAGGACTGGAGTATCAGTGTTTGAACGTGTTGTTAAAATGGATGCTGCGCGAAGTTGGGGCAATGGACCAGCTGGAGCTGTTCATTGATCGGATCCCAATAAAACGTCCAGGGAGACTTGGGGGGGGGGCGGTGGGGAGGCACCCACTCCTGATATGATGGGGCCGTGATTTCACGAAATTGCGGCTCATCGCACACTTGTGTTGGATCCGAAATTTTCGCTGAGGTGACTAACGCCGTGTAGTTCGGAGAAAGCCGACGTTTCGGAATCTCTCCGTACTACACGACATTACAACCAGAAGACTCTTATTCTTACTTCAGATGACTTTTGTTTCATTAGTCCCGTTCTGATTTCATTTTTTTGGAAATGAAATTTATGTCATGAAAAACGAATTTGTGTCGTGTGGCACCCTTTGCTGTATCCCAGTTCTGACACCGTACAGATTAGCTGAGACGGTAGTTCTACCGTAGTTGAAGACTGGAGGCATCCACTTGGCTCGCTTTTCTCGCTTCCTTAGATTCTTGAGGATAGTAATGAGATAACAGCTCGAAGCAGTCATGACCGCTCGCTCCTTATTCCAATTCACCACCGTACTGAACGGTCTTCAGCGTTTTGCTGTTCACTGTTTTGGACCGGCACCGAAAAGGGAACGGCCCAATGACATAAAAAGTGCATGTGCCTTAATTTTGCCTGGCACAGCTTATCTACTAACAATATTAAGTAACTCACAAAGGATTGTGAGCATGCCCATGCCAGAACAGCTCATATCCGTTTCAATCTCTGACAGGAAGAAAAAAATAAAGATGAATATGTAGATAAGTTGTATATATAGATATATTTAATTACATTCATAGATAAACAGAGGGACAGACAGAGACAGATATGTATATAGATAAACAGGCAGATAGATATGTTGGTGGGTGGGTAGGTAGGTAGGTAGGTAGGTAGGTAGATACATGAGGACGTAGGAAAGAATGTAAAAAGCTCTTCAGATATAAACAGAAATAAAAAGAATGGAACGAATATGTCGGTGAAGGAAAGATTGCAATAAATTCCGAATCGTATCAAAACTATTATCAAAGCAGATCAGACAATATGTACCTGTACAGTCAGTGAGTTAGGAACGGCAGTAGCTGGAAAACCAACCCGTCTCACAGCTCAGAGAAGCACAGCTGCAGTGCAGACTGTTCGGAACTGTCACGTATGTGGGTAACACTGACGGGTGGTCCCACACTCAAGAAAACAATGACTGCAATTCTTGCACCGCAGCTTCGAGGCTGGGAGAAAAACGTAAATAACTTCCGTAAAGGTAAGGGATTAGCGCTTCAGTGTCCTGTGAGTCTTCTTGCGAAAGCACAGCTCCAGTCTTTGCTACCAGCGAAGCCCTGGCCGCTTTATCCCCGGGGAAGGAGCCTTCGGGAACTATGAATAGAAGTTTCGAATCCCGAGTCGGTATAGATGTAGAAGAGAAAAGAAAAGTGGCTTTCCGACTGGAATCGAATCCCAGTTCTCCGACTGTCCAGGCTGTAGTCTGGTCATAAAGGCCAAGCTCAGAGTCAAGAGCAGAAAGGAAAGACGTTAGCAACATTCTGAGACTTGAAGAAATGAGCTAAACAATGCAGAACAGAAGGTTCGTTGCCTCTGCGTCGGGGGACCGCGTCATTCTGGTCTATAAAAGCAACATTATACGTATTGGTAAACTCGGCACTTAAGACTTCAGTTTTATGACTCAGTTACTTTAGGCAGGGGCACAAGAACCCTCTATGGATGAACTGGTGAAGAGTTAAGCCTGTGCTCGTGCTGGGAACTGAACCCAGGTCGTGTAGACAGCAGCCAGTTACCATAGCGGTCGATAAATTCTCGCTATTAATTGTTTTGGCCCGTGTAACAGGTCTGCATCATACGCCAAGAATGAGCTGATCTAAGATATGAAATAGGCCTCGAACTGCGTATGGACAAGCTCCTGTATGTATCCTGTTTATTTGTCATTGTCTGAGTGAAGAACTGAAGTATTCGATGGGGAAAATGTGTGAGACCACTAGGAAGACCTATAAGTAGGTGGGAGGATAATATTAAAATTGGTCTTAGAGAAACAGGATGGTGTGACATGGACAGAATTCGAATGGCTCAGGATGTTGAGCAATGGGGGCCTTTTGTGAACACGGTGGACCACTGGGCTCTAAAAATGTTGACAAATTCTTAAATAGCTGAGGGGCTGGTGACTTTGCAAGAAGAACTCAACTCCATGGAGTTAGTTAGTTAGTTAATACATGGCAAGGATAAATCATTTACTCGTACTGAATAACGGAATGATATAATGCATCTCACACTTCAACGCGACTGCCTGTCTGCTTGTCATTTAATCAAACAAACAAACAAACGCCGTGCCCTGTAGTCCGCAAGCGAATTATACCGATCGAGCGAACGCCGCTTGTCGGCGGAGTTAGTGCCAACTTTAGCGGAGAATCCCCACGGCCGTTAATCTCTGTTTTATATACCGGAGCCGCTATTTCCTTGAAACAGCTCCTCAATTATCATCACGAGACTGAGTGGACCCCATTCCAGACCCACTAGTTCTCAGAAAATCTGGTAGCGTCGGGAATCGAACCCGGAACCTCTGGATCCGTAGCCAGGAACTCTGACCACTAGACCACAGAGGCGGTCTCGTAATTTAATAGTAATTTAATTATCATTATTGTTATTTCTCATAACGCCGCATCAAGTACTTCTGCAGTATAAGAATAAGCATACGTAACCCAAAACTCGTCTTCCTGACCGGACGAGCAATTGAAGTGGACATTGGTTTCCAGAAGACGAGAAGGAAAGCAGGATGAAAGGGACAGGGGAAGAACTGGACGTCGGTCTTCTTAAGCCTTCTTTCCTCAACTAAGGGTCTTCTCCAGATCTTCTCAAGTCGACGAAATTGCTACGTCTGGCAAGTGAAGAGCCTTCAGACATGACCCCAATCCTACCCTTCCCACACACGAACAAGAGCCAACTCTTGTATGGGATATGCGGCCAGCGAATTTTGTGTTTGCACTGGGATTGATCGCATTCCGAAAGTACACGGAGGTTAATGTGAAATCCTGCCAACCCTTCGCTGCGTCCAGGGACGAGCTGCTTACTGAGTGCAGCTGGATACATCCCTTCCAGAACTTCAAGAAGCTCTGAATCATAGGGACGGCTACAACTCAGTCTCATTCTGACATGCGCTTCACTCACAAAACAGGATGGACTATGATTTGGTTTAGTTTTCTTTCCTTTAGTTCCTGGGGGTGGGGTGAGACTGAGTCCACTTGCTACGTCGCCACTAATTGGCCTATTGTACCAGCCCCGGATTGTAGATAATGATGAATGTGGAGCAGTCGGTGGAATGAGAATTGGCAGGGGATGCCGAAGCACTCGGAGATAACCTGCCCCATTGCTATTTTGTTCGTCACAAATCCCACATGACCTGAGGCCGCCGAGGTGGGAAGCCGGCGACTAACCGCCTGAGCTATGGCATGGCCCTTATGATTTAGTTACTCGCTATTAAAAAGGCCTCTAAAATGTCCAAAACCTTCTAACGCCAAAAGGTCAGGAGGAAAAGTAAATACGTCACTTCGCTGAAATTAGTAGAGGTCGCCATTGATTTTTTTCCTTCAAGATTTATCTACTGTAATACAACGCCATGTGGTCTGATGAAAGGCAAGTGACGTTTCGGAAGAACATGTCGCATCAATTTTCAGGGTTGAAGGGTAAGTCAGCAAGAAACCAGTATGAAGCAGGCAGCAAGCACATCAAGTCTCGCTTGCAGTCTGCTTCATGTTCTTCTGAAACGTCGGTTGACTTTCACAGGACTGCGCAGTGTTACACCCCAGCAGACAGAATTCTTCGTAACCACTGTTGTTAGAATATAAAATCAAATGAGCATTTTTGAGAATATTTGAGCATATTCTTCACTAAATATGATTAGGGTTAATCAAGAAGGATGAGATGGGAAGGGAATGTAGCATGAATTTGAAAAAAAGACAAATACAATGATAAATCTAGTCGGGAAACCTGAAGGTAAGAGTCGACAAGGGAGACGTAAGTTTAGGTGGGAGGATAGTATTAACAGGGATCGTAAAGGTTGAGCGTGTAAAGATGTGGACTGGGTTAGTCTTCTTAGCAGAGAGTCCAAGCATTTTCAATATTATGATAAAAGGCGGGGAATTTTACACCTAACTGAGAAACTGGAGGAATTTTATTCAGCAGTTTCTGTATTTCGTCTAACAAAATGTCGGAAAGAGGAACACAGAAGAATGCAAATACGCGAATTCAGGAACAGAAATGGAAAACGCGCGAAGTTCTATATGAGGTGGAATCATTTCACGGTTTCTATGAAGTCGCCCCAGTGGGACGTATCGGTATGGAGTCAAGTTCTATGAAGTGAATCAGTAACTTTTCTCGCGTCGACAATATTAACGTAAATAGAATGAACTGCAGCTTTTGTCTAGCGGACTGCTGCTTCTGTTTCGTTATTCACGTGGGAACGACTAGCATCGGAAATTTTGCGTACATTTACTTCACACTTCTGGCACTATAGGAGGAGAATTTGAAAAATTCATCTATTAGTTCGTCATGTTTGTCTGTCGGCCTGTCTGCTTATTATCATTAAAATTCGCTTACTGGGGGTGTGGAGTCCAGATGGGTCCACTCGGAACGGCGGCCACTGATTGGCCTATTGTAGCCTGCCCCGGGTGATTATGATGATGGAGAATTTGGTGGAATGAAGATTGGCAGGGGAAACCGAAGTACTCGGAGAAAACACGCCTCAGCGCCACTCTTTCCACCACAAATCCCACTTGACCAGACACGGGATCGAACGCGGGCCGCCGCGGTGGGAAGCCAGCGACTAAGGAGGTTTGCTAAAATTTGTCCGTATATTCCAGTTTTGGTTAAAATTCGACAAAAGATAAGATACATTTTACAAGAACGATATTTGACACACCTCAAGCATAAATTATACGTAACTCGTCAAATCTTTAACGGAGCGAAAATTGTTTTAAACAAAAGCTACAAAGAAAAACGAAGCATACGCTTAATAATGAATACAGTTTTCCTTAAGTTTTACTTTATTTTGAAGTAATTAAACACAGGCGACGAAATCGCCAGAATTGTCATTTTGCTAGTACTTTCCCCAAGTTGTTACGTCTCATGTACTTCCGACCCAGACTTTTCACACAGATATTAGTTCGCAACAAAATCTGAGACAGATCAGACAGTGAACGACGAGCTACGGAGGGCTGGGGTTCGATTTCGGGCTGGAAATGATTAGTTTTTGCCTTCAACTCCACAAATATTCAGACAGCCAGCGGAACAGCCCAGTCCCCTGCAACTCCTTCGTTGGGGTAAAGAAGGTCGAAGCGTATGCTACTTCCTAAGGTCGTGTGTAAGAATGTTTAGAGATTCATTCTACGCTCAATGGGGACTGCTTTGCACCAACGCAACATCACGATTAAGTTCGGTTAGCAAAATGCACAATAAAATACTTTAGAAATATCTTAATTAGTTACAGAATTTACAAATTTTTTCCAAATGAGTTTCTCCGGGTTAAATAGACTACTTATAACTCTCTGACAAGCTGACTGTCATCTTGATATTCGTGTTAATACGACAGGTTGTTTTAGGTTAACTGACATTTGGGCCACTCTGGGTTTCAAATCTGCGATCTTTGGTGACGAAAGTATTTATAATCTGTGAACCCGAGGACTGCTTAAGTTAAACACAACATTTATGCCTGTAGCATTGTTAGGACGACTATTCGCAGCTTCTGCGCTTTCTTAACCCAATTAATAACTGTAATGTAGTGTTAAACAAAATAAGTCCTAACACAGCGTCGAAGGAAAGGCATAAATTTCGAAGACTGAAGACTTGTAGTGGATCAGACATATGTTGCATCTTGCAAGACCTCTCCTGCATTGACGTTAGCCTCACCTTCATGATCATTACACGTGCAATAGATATGACGTCACTGAACCGTGTTTTGTCGTATTAATTACTTCGTTGTGGTGTCGACGGAGCAGCATCTAGACAGTCCCGTATAAGTAAACGTTACATTGAAGGAAGCAGTCTTCTGAGATGTGGCGCCGTGTAGAAGTTGTTTTAACCGACGTTTCGGAGGAACGTCGGTTAATACAACTTCTACACGGCGCCACATCCCAGAAGACTGCTTTCTACATATTCACCGCCGTGAAAACCTCAAATCTTACAAACGTTACATTGATTAGAAGCAAATAATTTGAACAGAAAAGAGTGGGAAAGATAAAGTTGAACTTAGAAAAAGGGTAAAGTTGCAGAGAAATGAACACAGCAGTACATGTAACACCAACTGGTGTAAAATACACTGTCATGTGTTAGGCGTTGTGGCTATAGACGGGATTTTAATTGGAAATTATATTTACTAAATTGCTACAACTCGTAACTACAAGTAATTGTAACACTAATGCTGATTTCTTCACTACAAATCACTAGGACACGCAAAGACTTCTCAGTCTTCATTTTTCGTATCCTGGCAACGGATTTATATCAGTCTCACTGTTACTTCAGGAAGCATAAGTCTCCAAATCAAACGCTAACTATTCTCCTCACATACTGACTTTTAAGTCTCAGCTGAACTCTTTCAGCTTCTCACAACTAAGTCGTTGCTTTAAACTGACCTGTTCATAACATCTCGACAAGAACCACACAGAAAACACCGTTTCCTAACAATTCCTCTATTGTTACAGAAGTGTGTTTACCTCGCCGTTGCAAAGAAATTGTAGTTCTATTGTTACGAGGGTGTCAATTTCCGCTGGAACCTCTTTACCTCCGTTTCCTAGCAATTAACTGTTCTGGTTGTCTGGTATCATGTCACAATATATAATTTAGATGCGGAACGACAGGCAATAAATAACTACTCTGGAGACACTGGTTCCTGTCCTGAGCCAGGTGATAGCAGTCAATACACATATATCCTGTATTATTAAGGTTCCAAACTACGCCCACCTATACCTAGGTCTACGACGTGGGTTTCCGACCAAAATATTTTATGAGTTTCTTGTCTTTCCCATGTGTGTTATATCCCCGCCCACCTCAGCACCTTTGCTTTGGCCGCCCAATTATTATTATTATTATTATTAATTATCATCATCATAATTACTGTGTTAAGTAGTTTTGTTCCAAGCCTTCATCAGTACTTCCCTAGGCAAAGCACAGATTCGGGCGACTGAAAACAAACGGGACACTTTGACAAGGCCCTCGGGCCCTTTCACCCCGTCAGAACAAAGAGATCAGCAGAGGACGCGATATCCACAGAGCTGAGCCGTGACAGTAACGATCTCGTGCCTTAATAGCCTCGTAGATCAGTAACGTAATTTCGCATACATTTGTGCAAAAGCCAAAACAATTTGCAACTCAACTGGTGCATCAGCTACGCAGCCTCTCCAATATCGGAGTAAGTAGTGCAATTCCCCAACTAATTCCACGGAGTTGAATCGTTCTTGAGAAGCCACCAGTTGCTCATCTACTCAAGAATTTCCAAATATTTCACGTAACCAGGAGGTTCATTACTGTGTTCACAAGAGCCTCCACAGGTTCTTATCTAGAGCCACATGAAACCAGCGCACACCGCCCATCCTACTTCCCTGATACATCTTAACATTATCCTCCCATCTATGTCCAGGCCTTCCCAGTGGTCTCTTTCTTTCTGGCTTTCCCATCAAAACTATATATGCATTGCTCTTCTCTACCCATGCACGCTACGTGCCCTGCCCAAATAATCTTCATTGACTTGAACATTCTGATTATATTTGGCGAGAAACAGTTGTATCTCGTGTAATCTAAACAGAAATTGCTGCCAACCTCGGTATGAGCAACCGCGGATTCTTACGTTCTTATAAGTTGTGACGCCTTGAAGCACGTGTCGCTGCCTCAACGTTAGAAAATTCTGAATTTAAGTAACAGTGTGCGTCTGTGGGTTTCATATGATTCTCAGAAAGATATCGAGCATTCCCTTAAGTAGCATAAACCAAACTGGTCTTTGTAGTGGAATGGAGTGGTTTATGAGAAGCAGTACTTGAAGTTTTAAATATTATTCAGATTAAATTTATGCTTTACAGGGTAAACACGTGAATACCTGCATTGTTAAACAGTAAACAATAGAGTTTTGAAGTTTACCAGTCATTGTGTATGGTTAGGCGAATTCTTACTTGGTTGTTAATAAGCGCAGAAGAGCTTACCGTCAACATCTGTTCTCTATTAACTTATTAGTTTATGGCATATTTACGATACTGTCGACCGGTAAAATGATTATTAAGTAACGAAATGGAAAGATTATGTCAGGAAGAGGTCGTGGCCGAATCTGATGTGCTATTCCCCGCAGAGACTGAGGAAAAATATGAAAGCCGGTAGTCAAGATACTTCGACGAAGACCTGAGCCCAGGACTTCCCGAATATGAGACACACGTTAACTCAAACTTCAGAGTTAAGTTGTGTAAGTTGAAGAATTGCCTCGGTTATATAAGCAGATCACAAGGAAAGTGGTTATGAGGCCCAAGAAAAGGGGGTAAAGACAGGAGCACGAGCCGGGCCAATGTATATATATGTTACTCCCAAAGAAACTTTCCGAATTACAGTTCCTTTTTCAGCACGAGGGAAACCAAACCGACAAGTTGGGACAAGATTACGAGTATACGAGTTCGCCAGCTTCTACGTGGGGAAGTCGTGCAATTAACATTCCTCTTGCATGCACTGTCACTAGAACAGAACTTCGTACTGCTGGACGCTATGTTTCATAGCCTCGTTTAGTGCGCCCTCATTCAATGATTTTACAGCACGGAAAACATCTTCTAAAAACTCAACTAAGCTAAGATGATAATTGTCTTATGATAATCCGTTTAGTCTGGTAGATGTTCATCGAAATTTTGGAAGAATATGCTGCCTCCATCTTCACGGTGGAAGAATAAACCAAGAGTCGAGGGACAGCCGGGTTAGGGGACACGATGGGACCAGTTGGAAGTACGGATACCGAGGAAGAAAATGCGGCCCCAACGAGGCCTTTTTTGTTTTCCAGATTAGAAAGATGACAGCATAATTGCCGTTTGTGACCAGTGGGTGGTAAAGCGAATCCATGCTGAGTAATACCATCCATTAACCACCCACAGCTATTTTCTCCAATCTCTCTACTCCAGGGTGGGTGGTGGGGGGATTTAAGATCCTGAGGGCAGACAGCGGAATATTAACGACCGGAACGAAAATATCCCGGACGCCCGAGACATAAACGATACAGCGAAAAAATTTTGAATTTTGTTCTATTCATCAATGGCACTACAGCCCTTCGATGGGTCCTGGCCCCTTCAGTTTCGTAAGCTTCTTACACAGACGGTAGGACTCCTTAGATGGGGGACCAGCCCGTCGCAAAGCCGCTACCTATTCACAGAACAACACAAACATAGAATAAACACACTCACGGACACATGCCTTTGAGTGGGATTCGAACCCACGAACTCTATGTTCGAGCGAGCGAAGGAAGTTCATGCCTTAGACCCCTTAGGGTTTAGGAGGAGATACTCGAGCTTAGTAATGACAATAGTGATGATCATGCTGACAGATCACTAATCAGATAATTTTTCAAACATAAAGAGTTTTTATCAGTAAGCCTACACATTCTTAGGCACTACACGAATGCTTTGCGAAGTATGAAAATCTAGTCGAACCTTTTTTTTTTATTGCTAGTGGGGTGGGACTAAGTCTCTTTTACTGCGGCCAGTTCTGGCCTATTGTACGAACCCCAGATGATATGTGAGGGTGTTTGTGGAGCAATTGGTGGAATGAAGATTGGCTGGAGAAACCGAAGTACTCGGAGAAAACCTGCCCCAGCGCCACTTTGTCCACCACAAATCCCACGTGACCAGACCCCGGGATCGAACGCGGGCTGCCGCGGTGGGAAGTCAGCGACTAACCGCTTGAGCTATGGCGCGGCCTTAGTCGAACCTTAGGAGAAGATTATCTTGGTACTAGTCACAGCACCGTGACTGACCGTGACTGAGCACGAATGCAAGATGTCATCACGGTGCACCGACTGAAACCGCAGCAGGTGTTTCTGCAGTGGGTCTGCGCTGACGACACGTTCTCCTGCAAGTTTGACCAAAGAATTACGTGACGAGGGATTTGGGGGGGGGGGCACCAAGATAATTGACACGAATCTTCACTCGAACCCTGGGGGAGGGGGAAGAGGATGGCAGAAAGTAACAAATAAAAATCTCTCAATTTTCAAGGTTCCCCGAGGTCATCAGGATGGAATAAAAGAGCAGCTAACAGAAGCACGCATATGTTTCTGCACGGTTCTGGGAAGGGACTGTTGGTCGTTATGCGCGTGTGCGACGCACCATTTTGCAAACGTTGAAGTGCAGGCTTAGTTAAATGGGAACGGGCATAATGAGTTAGAAGGGAAAATGCTCTGTGCATAGTTGCGCTAAACCAAACAAAAAAAAAAAAACTCCGTGATTTCAGTCCGCAAGCGAACCATACCGACCGAGCGACCGCCGCTTGTCGGCTAAGTTTAGTGCCAACTTTTGCGGATAGATGGTGTCGCGTGGTGAGCGCAACGAATCCCCACGGCCGTAAATTTCAATTTTCTAGGCCGGGCGCTACACCAAAGAAGTACTGGAAAATATTCTCTGGTTACTATTTTGAAATTTGAACAAATCTGATTAAAGTAAAACAATGTTAATTTGATAGTTTACAACAAAAGCAACACGAAGGTTCATTATCGTGATCGCGACATCAAGTCAATGGACCCCATATTTAGCCAGTTCTATCCCTTATACACACTTACAGATTATTTATTTAAGGTACATTTTAATATTATGTATCCATCTACAGTTGATCCACCAAGCTGTCTCTCCTCTTCAGATATGCTGATAAAAAAATTATGCATTTCTCACATCCCTTTCATGCGTGCTACATATCTGACCACTTTATAACTCTTAATTTAATTATAATAATAATATTTGTTGGATCGCCTCTGTGGTTCTTTGGTCAGAGTTCCTGACTACAGGTCCAGAGGTCCGGGTTCGATTCCCCATTTTATCAGATTTTCTGGAAAGTAGTTGGTCTGGAAAGGTGTACACCCAGCCTCGTGAGGACAATTGAGGGGCTACTTCAAGGAAATAGCAGCTCCGGTCTAGAAAACCAAAATTAATTTTCGTGGGGATTCGTTGCGCTGACCACGCGCCATTCTCTATCTGCTAAAGTTGGCACTAAATTC
Source organism: Cryptotermes secundus (assembly GCF_002891405.2). Lineage (NCBI taxonomy): Eukaryota > Metazoa > Arthropoda > Insecta > Blattodea > Kalotermitidae > Cryptotermes > Cryptotermes secundus. Next base: position 739,399 of record NW_019744109.1, read on the forward strand.
GCCGACAAGCGGCGGTAGCTCGGTCGGTATAGTTCGCTTGCGGACTAAAACCATGGAGTTTTTTTTAATAATATTTCTTGAGGAGCACAAATTGTGAACCTCTCCACTGCACAAAGTTCTCCACCCTCTTGTTATATCCTCTCTCTTCATTTTCCTCAGCAACTTAATTTCAAACAACCTCAATTAATGTCGAAATTCAGATTCTCACAGAGATGATTATGAACAGCTTTTATCTTCTATGATATAACGTAGTATAGTTCGGTGAAATTATACGCACGTTCCGCAGGAACATATAGCCTCCAGATTCAGGGTCGAAGAATAAACGAGGAATGAAGTTCTAGTTGCTTCCTGATTCATGCTGGCATACATTTCAATCCTGGAAATGAAGGTGGCATGTTCCTCCGAAAAGTCCGTTGTCTTTCACTGGACCACACAGCGTTATATCCTAAAATATAGAACTCTTTTGGTGGGCGACATCTGTAGTGGGCACAAGGTAAGGTTCCGTGACGATCAAACCACTTACTATCACGTAACAGTACGACGCCATGATTAAAGTGCAGCTTGGTGTTTGCCTACTGACGGCGAAACCCTTGGAATACTGCAATCTTTCCTCCACTGAATATGCGAGCGACTTAGGGGTGAGGTCAAGTACGTGATCAGAAGCGATTCCTCTCCCTCAGCACAGCATCAACGCCGTCTCCGCCTCTCCGACTCGTTCCACAGATTTTCCGACGGAAACCGTTTCAACTCGGCACAGTTAAACATTCTGTTCTCCTCCATTCCGACGAACTGTAGAGCGCCCAACGTGCCACAGCCGCGAAACTAAGCGAACAATGAAACCAGGCTCGTCAAACACGAATCGTTGCTTTCAGTCAACAACGTAAGGCATACGGTGGTTCGTATGTTCTGAGTAGGTGATATGCGAATGTGCCCTACTAAATATAACTTGCTGGAGTTCATGGTTTATGCTATATTTCGTTTTGGATATCAAGTTCTAAAGTCAGTTGTTACAAAATTCAATGCAGAATTAGAAAGAGAGACCAGAATCTATACAGGCATACGTAACATGAGACGGTTTATGATATGTTATTTGTGTTATCTATATGCGTATGTTATGCCGTGCTAGTCTTCACACACACACACACACACAGACATACATAGGAGGCAGTTCTATCTGTAAAACTGTCATTTGAATGATAAAGAATTAAATTAAATTAGTTTTGCTGGAAAAAGGAGGGAAGGAGATAAAGGTACGCAAGGGATAAATGAAAGGAAGAAAGGGAATGAAGGATAAAGATTTGAAAGGAATAATGAAATTCAATAGGGTTTTCCATTAGCGTAAGATTATTTATGTGTCTATTGAATCTATTTGCTAACGCTGAAGCTGTAAGGGAAACTTGTGCAGTTACAATTATTCTTCTATTATGCATACTCCTTGTTTACTTAAAGTAGTGGCTGTTTTCAAATATTTCCGAACGGCACTAATAAATCAAAATTGCATTCATGAAGAACTCACGAGAAGACTGAATTCTGGGAATGCTCACTATTAATTGAGAGTCTTTTGTCTTTTCGACTGCCATACAAAAAATTAAAACATACAAAATTTTATGTAAGTTTTGAGGTTTTCACGGCGATGACAATGAAGAAAGTCGTCTTCTGGGTTTAGNTTTTAATTTACCGGTTGTTTCTAAAGTGTCTCTGATATTTGACAAAGAACACAGCTTGAGGGTATTCACGAATTGGTTGCTGAGGAGAATGTTTGAACCTATGAGCGGTGAAGTAAACAAAGGCTGAAGAAAAATCCAGAGCCTAATGTCCTTCATAACTGAATTAGAATGATCATCTCAAGGAGGATAAGATGGGCATGACATATAGCACTCATGGGAGCGAAGTGAAGCGCATAGATAATTTTGGTAAGGAACTTCGAAGGAAACAGGCCATTAGGAAGACAGTTGTCTGTAAGAGGAGGGTAATATTAAAAGAGATTTTAAGGTAAAGATTCTTCGCCTTATATAAGAAGTTGAAAACGCCTTGAGGAGCTGAGCAACTATTAGCTTTTCAAGATGGACTCAGCGTCATTGAGTTAGTACGTAGCTACCACTTCTTGTTGTAAGTCAACATTAAGTGATTCCGCCTGACTGGGCAGAAAAAGAATTTGCACCATGAAAGATATTCTGCCGATGTACCCTTTCAGTAACCCCCATCCTTCATTACAGACAACTGTCACGGAGTCGTACTTTACGTTCTGGGTACAAATATTCCCATACATTAAAGTGAGAATGTTTTGGATGTCAAAACGTTCTGCCTCTTTCGTCTGTCATTGTTTATATGCCATTAAATAATACATGAATATTCAGGAGAGAATAGAGTCCAGCCAGATGAGAGAGACAAGTGATTGACAGAGCTTAAAATGTTATTACATTTAACTGAAACATATCCGAATCGTCAAAAGCAAGCTCTTTACGGCAACAGAAATAGCAGGAGCTGACTGTGATACAGTGACGTTTATAACTGTAAATCATTTCCGATAGATTAGGAATTAAATAAATCAGATAACATCATGAGTAACAGAATTAAAATTGCTGACTCTGAAGGGAGGACCGCCTCTGTGGTCTGTGTGTGTGTGGTCAGAGTTCCTGGCTATAGATCCAGAGGTTCGGGTTCAATTCTCGGAGCTACCAAATTTTCTGATAAGTAATGGGTCTGGAACGGGGTCCATTTGGACTCGTGAGGATAACTGAGGAGATATTTCAAGGAAAAAGCGGTTCCGGTCTAGGAAACCGAAATTAACGATCGTGGGGATCCGCTGCGCTGACCACGCGACACCTTCTATCCGCAAAAGTTGGCACTAACTTCGCCGACAAGCGGCAGTCGCTCGGTCAGTGTAGTTTGCTTGCGGACTAAAACCACGGAGGTTTTTTTACTCTGAATGGAGGTTCTCATATATCTCAAATTTTCATTCGAATTTCTAACAGTCTATAAGAATCTAGGAAAGTGATGGGTCTACGTGTAATTATTTCTAAAATTTACCAAAAGCACACATATTTACACTCTCATTCAATTTTTCTCAAAAACATTTAACCCTTTAAATAGTCAGAGCCAGAGTTACTTTACGACTGGCGGTTTACCCCCAGTCCGTTCGTCTTTCCGTCAAGCCCCTTGAGACTCACGACCGGAGATCTCATTCTTTCCAACTGAGCCCTTGTGGTAATAGTCCTCATGTAATATTCTCCCTTACGAGAAGATGGGTTTTCTCTTATGAATATGATTGGTCTTTCGTCAAATGAACGTGTACATTTCTCACATATGGATGTCATACTCCCTCTGTCTCTCTCCATGACGAATGAGTCAGAGTCAGAGTCACTTCATGACTGGCGGTCGTCTTGATGACAATCCCCCTGACTCTCACGACCAGTAATTTTATTTGCAAACTGTACACTTGAGGTTATAGTCTGTATGTAACATCCTCTCTGAGGAGAGGACGGGTCTGTCGGTTACAATTGCTGCTGGAGGGCTAGGTCCCTGTACTTGTATTCCCCTGGAAATGGTGGCCCGATTATAACCCCAGGAAACATTTTACATCTCCGCTACGAAGATCAACCTGTTAATGATGTTCAGGAAACAAAACGCTGTTTATTTTTAGAGCCATACGGAACACAACAGTACACTGTATGGGCAGAATGCAGAGTTCTTGTGTGCTGAAACAGGTGGTATATACACTGACCATTGGACTAAAAGAGTTAATAAACGAATTCATATTATTCCGAAGCCGGTCACGGTAGCCGAGCAGTCTAAGGTATGCACTGTCTTCGCTCGCTCGGAAGCCGGGATCGTGGGTTCGAATCCCACTCAGGGCATGGATGTTTAGTTTGTTTGTGTGCGTTTTTCTGTGTTTGTGTACAGGTAGAGGCCTTGCGACGAGCTGATCACTCGCCCAAGGAGTCCTACCGTATGTGTAAGATCTAGAAAAACTGAAGTGAAAGGAGAAGTTCACGGAGGTAGGCCTAGGCCCACTGGGGCTGTAGTGCCAAGGGGGGAAAAATTATTCCGAAAGTCTCGGTAGACTCATTAGCTTCCCTGCTTCGTAATCACGAGAAGCCAACCCTGAATCCTGCCTGCAGACTTGTCAGCCTGTGAGAACTTAACACATACAGATGAATTCTGGGATAACATTTTGAAATTGGTCACGACTGCTCTTTCCTTGTCTATTTCAATTCGTCGTTCATAACTGACGCGATATTCTAACTCAAATATAACTTAAAGAAAGTCATTGATTAATAATCTAAGTCACAGTCGTGTTCATAATGAAATGAAATGAAAAAAAGGAAGCGCTTTCTTCTCTTGTCCGTTTTTAATCTGTTCCTACTTTTACACAGCGAAGTGGGAGTAAGTAGCAGTAATGCCAATATCATGTCCATACGCGGTAATTTACCCCAACTAAAAAGCTCTCCATTAAACCGATCGACTCATAGAAAACCTGAAATACACTTTCTGCTATTGGGGGTTACAGCACAGACAACAGGGTACGTTGCAATGAAACTACATGATTATGAACATTTTACACCTGTCTGCCACCTGTCCTAGGTACAAGAAGCTTTGCACAAATCTGCCATAACTGAAGCAGTGTAGAACTGCCACAGCCTCCATCTACCTCCGGCCACTAACATTTCAAGGGACCACCAGCAAAAGAGTAAAGACATCCCTGCAACAGGGCGTGAAGGCCCACAGATTTGTGAGACGTCGAGGCTCCCATATTTTCTCTAGACAATCTTCTCATAGATGGCGGTGAGGTTGTCAGCCTTACGCGCCGGGCACCTTTTACCGCCCAAGAAGATTCCTGGTACTCATTTCTCTTAGGAGGCCCATACACGTACGAGTCTGGCTCGCGAGTCCGGCTCGGCTGGGGTTCCAATGAGACAAACTCATCCGTGTGTGGGTCGCCACGCTCATACATGTGTGGTGAAATTAATCCGAGCCCGGCTCCTCGCCGAGCCAGACTCGTACGTGTACGGGCTGCCTTACAGGCTGAGTCGAACCCAGGGCCATAGTGCGGTTAGATGGCTTAGGTAAATTGAAAAAAATATCCATCTCATCGGGACTCTAACCAGCAACCTTCCGGCTTGTAGCATAATGTCTCAAACCAACGACGCTACCGCGTGCCCCTTATTTTTTTGATATAGAAAATTAAATAAATTCTGACCCGATGAGCCTAGTTTTATGTGACTTATATCATGTGCACCACGGCAATGATTAGGGTAATGGAGTTCCAGACAGAGGTGTTGGGGTATATTTATAAGGTATATTATTATCTCTGGTCCATTCCTTCCCAACATTAACATACTTATAAATAACACATCTAAACTGTGTCTGTACAGAACATAAAAGAATATTTTAAATGCCATTTTGGGTGGCCTTTATAAAGGTAAAGTAATGTAAAGTTGTTTCTGTGCTAAATAAATTAAGTATCAGGCCATGAAGACGCGTAAGCCTCGGCACGAGAAGAAGCCGAGTGGTCATCTTCTGCCTCGGCCGCTCTAACCCCGAAGAAAGACCCGCAGCCACTTACAGGATAAGAAGCTGGGTGGATCCCACAGCCGGCCTGGACACTGAGGAGAGAAAACCTGCTTGGCCCCTGCAGAGAATCGAACCCCGGCCGTCCAGCCGCTAGCCCGTCGCTATACCGACTGTGGTATCGCGGCTTGTGGGCGTCTAGAAAACTAACTCTAAACATGGAACAGGCCGCGGAATATAAATCAGTGTCTTTAACTAATTCAGTGGTATTCGTAACTTCACGACAGTTTATTATTACGTTAAAAGTTGCCCATCTCGAGCCTGTATTAACAACTGAAATAACGCGCTATCCTGAAACTCAGGATTTCCCATCTGCATATTAAAACGACAGAAATTTACAGTATTACTTGTTAGTTCTGTGCATGAAAATGTTCTGACAGAACGGCGTGAAATTTATAAATGGAGGGGTTTCGCAAAGTTGTGAGGGGTTCATACTGAGCAGACGAATTGGATTTCCATCGTCACACTCGTGGGCGGCTGCCCGGTGTATCTCTAGGGCGAAGGCCGTACAATAGCTCAGGCGGTCGGTCGCTGGCTTCCCACAGCGGCGGCCCAAGTTCGAGCCCAGGTCAGGTCATGTGGGATTTGTGGTGGACAAAGTGGTACGGGGGCAGGCTTTCTCCGAGTACTTAGGTTCTCCTACCAATTCTCATTCCATCAACTGCTCCACACTTATCATCTATCATCCGGCGCTGGTATAATAGGCCAGTTAGTGGCGATGTATCAAGTGGACTCAGTCTCAACCCACCCCAAGAAACTAAAAAAAAAAACTATAGGGCGACGTGCAATACTTTTTTGTAACTACACCCCAAGCTTAAATAACTGTTCTCTGTCAGATTTTCCCGTAAGTTGAAGTGGGCAATATGGTAACGCTTGTAATATTCAGCTGTACACATGCAAGTATTTACACACACAAACACACAATATATAAAATTCTTTCGCTTGCTCAGTTCTTTGGTTTGATCGCTATTCGACCACAGCTGGCTTTTACGCAGCAAGAAACGATAATATTTTCGTAGTTGTTTCGTTGCTTAGCAACCAGTGAAGCCATGGCAATAAATAACAGAAAATACGTGTGATATCACATCCTTTCGTTTTTAGCCTGCTTTCCTATTTCCATGCGATCTCCTTGTTGTGTGTCTACATTACCCCGTCCTGTTAACCTTTCAATGCCTGAACCAATCTTTATTAAAGGTTTCATGTACATCATGTTTGGCACATAGGCTTATTATACAAATTTATGTGCGCTCTTCCACACCCAATGTGTTCTCTATTAAAGTGTTATCTTACCGACAGAACTTTTTTAGTCTAATACGACGAAGTCTATACCGAATTATACCCTGTCTTATCTGGAGTTCCGCAGGGAAGTATCCTTGGGCCCAGGTTATATTCCATATATACGGCTGACTTGCCAGAAACCGGACAAACAATGCTTGCTACCTATGCCGACGACACAACAATACTAGCGTCTCATGAGAACCCTACTGAAGCATCCCGGATACTGCAAACGCACTTAGACCATTTCGAAGAATGACTACAGCGCTGGAGAATTAAGGTCCACGAAACTAAATCCGTGCACATCGCCTTCGCCTTGAGACACGGAACCTGCCCTCCGGTACTATTAAACGGAACATGCATACCACAAGAGGAATCCATCAAATACCTAGGCCTTCACCTGGACAGGCGGTTGACCTGGCGCACACATATTCTCGCCAAAAGAAAACAACTGGACATCAAATTTAGTCAGATGCATTGGCTAATTGGAAGGAAGTCAGAACTGTCTACCGAAAATAAACTCCTAGTTTACAAGATAATACTTAAGCCTATTTGGACTTACGGCGCACCATTATGAGGAATTGCAAGTACATCCAATATGGAAATGTTACAGAGATTTCAAAACAAAGCACTTCGCGCCATAGTCAATGCGTCGTGGTACGTCACAAACAGATTGCTATATGCCGATCTAGACATATCCATAGTAAGGGAAGAAACAACAAACTTCAGCCGTAAATATAAATACAAGATAACAGCTCATCCAAATGAATTGGCAACCACATTATTAAACGATGCAGACGAGCCCACAAGACTGAAAAGGCATAAGCCAACTGACCCAACTATACGCTTCACATAAATGCAATACACAAAATAACAAAGTCACACTCGAAATAGATTCCTAGAGAATGCTCACTGGAGCATTACTCTCCCAGACATGTTCTTTCTTAGTATTTAAGTCTTAGACTAAGTATTTCACAAGATGTACCTATAGTCCTAATATGGACTGATTGTACAATAAACGGAGATATAAAAAAAAAAGTATATCATGACACCTGAGTCCATCTCAACGGCCTTCTCCATACGTCAATCTCATCAGTCTGTGTGTCTGTATGTGGATCCCTGCATATCGCTGCCAGGCAATGACTCGGGAGACACGTTCCCATGACAACGAATGCATGCAACAATAGAAGGCGTCCTTTTCTATAGGGTCTATGCCATATCAAAGCAGAGCCTGTGGGTCTCACTGTGTATCCCTCTAACGTTACTAAATAAAAACTCGGAAATAACGTTCCTGTGGCAACAAAGAATTGTTGAGGACGTCGTTTTCTATGAGGTCGGTGCTGTATCAAAGGAGAATAGGCGATCGGTCCTTCCCAGAACTTCTTGTTAAAACATGGATTTGACGACAAGTAAGAATAGTTTATACAGATAATGGAAAGTATAAGCACCTAATTCTTTCATGTTCAGAATCGGAGTTTAACGATAAGAATTATTCAATGTTTTTGCAATATACGATGGTTGGAACTTTAATAGTAGCAACTATTTATTTACAACTGATACAAAATAGATTCATGTTTCGAAGTTTTACTGTCCTTCAGTGTAGTTACCAGCATTGTGTACAGCCCGTTGCCAGCGATATGGAAGTCGTAGGATACCTTTAGCAGCGCCTGTTGTGTTGATAGTTCGAATGGAGCGGTCTACTGCCTGAAGAATCTCTGGAACAGTTCTGAAGCGAATGCCACGAAGTGGTTCCTTCATCTTAGGAATCAAGTCGAAGTCACAAGGGCTTAAGTCCGGGGAGTATGGTGGATGGTACAGCACTTCCCAGCCCCATCGATCGAACAAATCAGCCACAGCTTGCGCTGCATGCGGCCGAGCATTGTCCTGCAAAATGATGGGTAGGTTCTGCAGAAAGTGTGGCCGCTTCTTTCCCAAAGCTGGTTGCAGGTTGTGTCCCAAAAAGGAACAGTAATACTGCGCACTGACGGTCTGCTGTCGGGGAACGGTATGCGTTAGGATAACACCATCACAGTCGTACACGAGAATCACAGCAACTTTCACAGTGCTGGGGTTCTGACGAACATTTGATTTTCGTGGTGACCTGTAATGACGCCATTCGTTCGATTGGCGTTTCATTTGTGGCTCACACGATTTGGCCCAATGTCTCATCCAGAGTAATGATACGGCGTAAGAAAGGCTCTCTTTCGCGCTCCAAGTGGTTACGAGCAGCGTTGTATAGTAGCCATTTCTGTATTTCCGTCAAATCATGCGGAACCCATCGTGATGCAATTTTTCTCATGCCCAGGCGTTCCTTCAGAATGTGAAGCACAGTCGTATGCGCTAATCCTGTCTCTCGTCCCAGCTCACGTATCGTATGGCGTCGATCACTCTCCCGTAACGCGGAAAGAGCATACACTTCTTCTTCACTGACACTAGGATGACCTGGCCGATGCATGTCTGCCACATTTTGGCGTCCCTCGTTGAAGGCTTTTACCCACCTTGCCACTGTTCTGTAAGGCAATGCAGATTCCCCGCAAGCCTCTTGAAGGCCTTGATGACACTGTCGTGCTGTACAGCCTCTGGCACATCCAATCTTTATCCAACTCCGTTGTTCCTGTTTCGAAAATATCGTGACAACACTACATTAGACCGCCAGCTAACACGATGCTCTGTTCTTCTCGTCACTGCGCATGCGCTTGATGTGGGAGGGGAGAGTCCATTTGCTCTGAGGTAAGGTAGGTATGTAACTAACGTGTGGTATGAGCGACATTATTTGGTTCCTTTTCATAGCGTCTCTACAGCAGTGTATCCACTATTAAAGTTCCAACCCTCGTATTAATTTTCGTGCTTCAGTTAGAAGTTAAGAGAGCACAGAGCTAATATAATGAATGAAATGTTTCGTTGCTAAAGTAGGTTTCAGAGCTTATTGCAGAAAAAACAGTGGGGAAGAACTAGTGTATCCGCCAGTGGGGGGGGGGGCATGCAATTTTTGTCTTCCTGTCGTCATCTTCTTTCTCAAGACCTCGTCCTTCCCGTGTTTCAGTAAGTTGCTTTAACCTTTCAGGAGAACTCGAGCCCACACTTCGTCCAGCAACATTGTTTCTAGCACTGGTCGAAGGGGTATTGTTTCAACTGTACCGAACACGTCCCTCTACTCCCATATCTCTATTTCCACTCCTATTATATTATGCAACTCACGCCTTGAAGTCCTTACACCACTTCAGTAACTGCAAATGTGAACTTATGTTATTTTCCCCCTGTTCAGAACTCAGGCTCTCTGCCATTCAGTCCAGACTTTTGTCTTTTCGTCTGCTGTCTAAAAACGTAAAAATTAGAATATAAAAAAACTATAATTTTACCCGTGGTTCTCTATCGATGTAAAACTTGGTCTCTGACGTTTTGGAAGCAACACAGACCAAGAGTGTTTGAGATAGGGCGCTGAAGAGAATATTTGGATCAAAGAGATATGAAGTGACAAGAGGCTGGAAATGAGGAGCTCCGTAACTTGTACTCTTCGCCAAGTACAATTAGAATAATCAAGTCAAGGAGGATGAGATGAGTAGGACACGTAGCATTAATGAGTTGAAGAGGAATGCATATAGGATTTCAGTGGGACGGCCAGAAGGAAAGAGACCACTAAGTACAACTAGATGCAGATGGTAGGATAATACTGAGATGGATCTTAGAGAGATAGGACTGGAATTGTCTGGCTCTGGATAGGGACCATTTGAGGGCTGCTGTGAAAACGTTAAGTCTTGAGCAGCTGCATAACTGGCGGCTTATCAAGAAGTGTTCATCTCCATGGATTTAGTTTGTTAGTTAATTAGTTAGTTCAGAGCCCACACTTTTGGTGCAAGTCTTGAAAAGTATAATATTATCTTGTAACTTGTTTTGATTTCCGTGTCGCGTCATTACTCAATAACATTGAATCTATCTGCATATAATAACTACACATTTACTAAGACAATATATGCATATACGTGGAGATATATTGCGCTGACCACGCGACACCCTCCATCCGCTAAATTTGGTACTAACTTCGCCGATAAGCGGCAGGCGCTCGGTCGGTATAGTTCGCTTGCGGACTTCATGTCACGGAGTTTTTTTTTACATGTATACATACGACTCATAAACACTAATCATTTAAATCATCCATATTCATTTTTACTTCAGGTTATTTGTCGACAATGTTTGAATTACGTACGTGAACAACTGATTAAACATTTGAAATGGTAGATATAAGCACTATCTTTAAGAAGCTGTGATTGAATCGCAATAAAATATATACCATAATTATTTCTAAATTGAAACCGAAGTTCAGAAGAAGTTATGGGCAACTTATCAGCAATGCAGATCTATTCTAAAATTACAGCCAGTAGGCGGGTTCATAGGTAATACGTTACGGCTTTCAGCTCCCCATGCACACTTGATTATTGCTATCCTAAGAGCATTCAAACTTCCTCGTCCCGATTTTTAGATACAAAATTAAAACGTGTGCTTCATGTTAGCTGTGTATACAGCCCGCTACTAGTCATCTCTGCGTATTATCGCCACACTAAGCACACCGCACCTTCAGCTGTCAAGATTGTGATTGATGATGGGAAATATCTATGCTTTTCTCCCTGTCTTTCTACCTTCCCCTCATAACCTCTTTCCATCACATAACTCCAGCAGGGGGATGTCTCCTTTTCTCCACTTATGCCCAAGATTCTATCTATAAATTTCGCATCTCGCTGTTATAACAGAAGAACATCGCTTTTCCCACTCGGGTATCTTAATGTCATTTTGAGTACTCGGCAACCATTATTATCAGTAGCGGAGTGAATTTAATCCATCATTTGCTCCAACACGTACACATTTGTATCAGAGATGGATGAACCTGCCAGTAAATTAGCATGAGGTTGGCAAGCGTGCAGTGAAAATAATTCCTTACGCTCTTCCGCTGCACTGAACTCGATATCGTGTGGTTAAAGTACGAGACCATCACTCAATATGTTATTGAAATTGTCTTAAACAGGCAAAGAAATAACCACTCATATCCATGAGAAGTCCCAAAAGCGTTACATACAAAAACAAAACCTTATAAGGCCTGTTTACTGCCGGAGAAGCTTATGGGTACCGTTACATAAAAAAAAAGAAACTCCGTGGTTTTAGTCCGCAAGCGAACTGTACCGACCGAGCGACCGCCGCTTGTCGGCGAAGTTAGTACCAACTTTAGCCGATAGAGGGTGTAGCTTGGTCAGCACAACGAATCACCACGACCATTAATTTCGGTTTTCTATACCGGAGTCGCTATTTCTTTGAAATAGCTCCTCAATTATTCTCACGAGGCTGGGTGGACCCCGTTCCAGACCCACTACCTCTCAGAAAATCTGGTAGCGCCGGGAATCGAACCCGGACATCTGGATCTGTAGCCAGGAACTGTGATCTCATCCCCCCCAAAATATCTGGGTCAATATGAAAGACACTTTATATAGAACTTAGAAAGAGAAGCAGACTGTATTCGTGTCATCCTACAACCGCCTCTGTGGTCTAGTGGTCAGAGTTCCTGGCTACAGATCCAGAGGTCCAGGTTCTATTCCCAGCGCTACCAGATTTTCTGAGAAGTAGTGGGTCTGGAACGGCGTCCAATCAGCCTCGTGAGGATAACTGAGGAGCTGTTTCAAGGGAATAGCGGCTCCGGTCTAGAAAACTGAGATTAACGGCCGCAGGGATCCGTTGCGCTGACCACGCGACACCCCTCTATCCGCTAAAGTTGGCACTAACTTCGCCGAAAAGCGGCGGACGCTCGGTCGGTATAGTTCGCTTGCGGACTAAAGCCACGAGTTTTTTTTATCCTACAATGTAACGGAGATCTCTTCACTTATTTTAAAAACAACCAATTCAAATGAAATTCCAGATAAGTTACCGATCCAACAACATTGTATTATTTGTTAGCTCTATTTTTAAACGACTTGTCATTATAAACAGTGGATGAACTTTAAGGTGACTCGCAGTGAAATTCCGGTCTTTGTGTGCAGATAAACTGTCACGTAGCCAACTTAAGTTGAAACACAGTCATGGGTCATTTATACTATTCAAATATTATAAACTGCAACAGTAGGCCCACATACATTGTGGAAGTTTAGCTTCGAATGTCTGACCTTATCAAATGCATTTATTTCTCAAACCTCTCTCTCTCTCTCTCTCTCTCTCTCTAGCTCTCTATAGGTATAGCCTTTGTGGACCTTGGCCAATTTCGGCTACATTTTCAGTTTCTTAATTCTATACAAAGTCGATAGGAATCCTTGGACGAGGGATCAGCCGGTCCCAAGACTGCTACCTACACACAGAACAACATAAACATAGAATAAACTTATAGAGACAACAATGTCTCAAGTGGGATTCGAACTCACGATCTCGGTGTTCGAGCGAGCGAAGACTGTGATCAGCTTTTCTCCAACTTCCTTCTAAATATTCTGTGGTACATAGCGAGACAACAGCTGGATAATTTCAGCAGACGGAATCCGATCATATTCAGCGGAAATTCTCTTTGTTCTCTAACTGCCATGCATTTGAGAGCTGGTGTTCGCTAACTTTATGCAGATAATCACAACTTTTTATATTCGGATTAAAACTGGCTGCCAGCAAGGATTTCAAGCCAAAAGTAAAAGTTCTATAAATCCTTATCAAGACACATAGAGAATTAATTCGATGGATGACCACACTAGCGCGAGTATCGAGGCGCCACAGGACACGATAGAAGAAAGAAAACCATTCATGCTCCGTGAGGGACTCGAAGTCGCAATCCCAGGGATGAAGCTGCCTGAGACAGTGAACATGCCACATCACCAGTGAAGATTCCGACATAGTTAATTATTTTCACTGTCGTATATTTAAGAACACTGGAATACACTAGAGGTTTTCATACAAGGCGGGAGAGTTCTTAGCCCACTGAGTGAACACTGGGATATCAAACTGTACATGTAAACTACTGTCACGTGTATGTGTGACTATAGGCGGGGTCTAGATTGGTGAATGGACTTATTGACCACTTGTACATACGATTCGGAATTACAAGCAATTACAGCACCACCGCTAATCTCCACAATTTATCACAGCACCCACTAAGCCTTTTACAGCCTGCTGTGTCTCAACCAGCCGTTCCCTGGCAACAGCTTCTAAGAGTGAAGATTCTTCAATTTCGCTCTCAGGTCCTCTCTTCACAGTCTCTCATGCAGAACTCAACTCACATGCAATTAGTTTTCTGCTTGTAACATCTCGGCACGGGCAACATAGAAAACAAAGTTCTTTTATTGTTGTGTTCAACTGTTACATTATAAAGAATCTGTTGCCTAGCAACGGGAACTTGTTTACCTAGCCGCTGCCCGGAAACGGTCGCATTCTACAGAGTCATCGCTTACCACGGGTCTATACGCCACAGCAGAGCTGGATTCGTGACTATTTGCGTAGGCTACAGTATCGTATTATCCTGTATCTTAACGTGCACGATATTCCTTTTTGTTGTCCACGGAATAAATTAACTTTAAACCTCCTAGAAAGCGGAGGGAGGAAGCTCACGCCTCTGATACAATATTCGGCCCGTTATTCACAGGCTGATCTCGTCCTGTTTCCGTCTCACACGAGGAAAGTGATATGGCCCACGAATAAAACTCCCCGGGTAAGTTATGCAGCAAGTCTCTCTCTTCTCCGGAACATTCATTGTTAGGAGACCCTAATATAGCCACCCAGTCCCCCCTCCCGCCTCCAAATCAACCCTACTTTCAATTCCTAACACAGAGGAGGAAAGAGAGACAAAGAGGGAGAAATAATTTTTGAATCAGCTGGAGTCAGCATAATCAGTCGCATATCTGGCATCTGGTACTCGAATTTCATTTCTGAAACTCAAGCGCTTTCCGGACGCATGTGACTGCGATGGGCGACTGAGTTTATATTCCAGTTATGGAGGGGTTGCACTACAGAGAAGTACACTAATTGAGGGTTGGAGAACTCATTAATAATACATGAAGGGATATTCAGAATGGAGAAGGATGAAAACGTGTAGATGCTAAGTGGCTGCTGTTTGAATTTCGTTTCCAGAGCCCAAATACAGCACCTGGAGCGCTCAGAATGTATGCTTCAACTAAAACAACGAGTAAAAACGGTAGTATTTTGAAATTGGTCTCTGATTTAGCTCTTTGGAATAGACATGTCCTTGTGTCCTTAGTATTTGTTACTGTTCAACCTGTCTATTTAGAGGCAACTGTGTCCTGTCAAGCGTGATACACAATATTTTAATAAAATTTTGGGGCCCACCCAGTCTCCTCTCCAAAAGGCACCGGTAGCTCACCGGTGATAAAACGGCCGGGGCGAGAAGCTGACTACTCACCTCCATCTAGTGCCGAGGTCAAGAATGGATGAGCTATACCTCCACTCCCCCATACGTCTTCACGGTATTGTGCATAATTAATTAAGCACAGTTTTAACTTTACTTTTTATGGTCTACATATTAGGGCATCCATTACTAAGTGAAGTTAATAATTTTAAAGTTTGACTACAAGAAGTACAGAATAAAAACTGACAGAACTTAAAGGCAACGTGACCTACAACAATGATATCTGTTCTAATTCATGTGCAACATGCTTACTTGCTTCACATGGGCTAAGTCACTCTGATGGTAGGAGGTGGGTTTCGCCAAGTCTCACGCGTAACCCTGGCGCTCTGTCAATATGGTCACATGTATCAGTGACTAAAGACGGGGTTCGGATTGGTGATTGGATTAATTAACAACATAAAAATGTAAGTAAAGCTATCCCTGTAACAGGCCGTGAAGGCCCATAGGGTTGTGAGACGTTGAGGGTCCCACATTATCTAGACAATCGGCTCAAAGTTGGCGGTACGATTTTCAGCCGTATGCGCCGGCCACGCTTTACTCCCCAGGAAAATTATTTATTTAATTCCTGGTACTCATTTCTGTTAGAAGCTGAGTCGACCCCAGGGCCATGGTGCGGCTGGAAGGATTAATGACCTCATCGGGAATTGAACCCGCGACCTCCCGGAATGTAGCATAGTGCT
This sequence comes from Cryptotermes secundus, assembly GCF_002891405.2. Classification (NCBI taxonomy): domain Eukaryota; kingdom Metazoa; phylum Arthropoda; class Insecta; order Blattodea; family Kalotermitidae; genus Cryptotermes; species Cryptotermes secundus. The sequence goes on from NW_019744109.1 coordinate 755,299, forward strand.
TCAACAAACTATACTACCGCGTGCCCCTATTATTAACCATCTGAGGTAGTAATTACAAAGAATTATTACACTATTGGTGATTTACAAAATTTACAATCACTCCACACCAATCTTCTCAGTCTATTTCCACTATTCTTCACTATTCGTTTCCTGGCAACAGCTTTATAACAGAGGGACTGTAATATCATTGTGCTACAGCATCCATAAAATCTTCAAATCACACGTTAAATCTTCAGAGGCAGACTTCTTGTACTCTTCTTCAACTACGAACTTCCCGTGTCTATCTCGTACAGAGAATTGCCTTCCTTGTTTATTCGCGAGTTTCTGCCGCTACTATATTACTCGTAACTGCTGTATCCAGCTTACTGCTATCCTTCTGTTTGCGTGCTTCTGCCGCTACTACTCGCTCGTAACTCATAACTTTCCTGAATGAATTCTATCCCTTACTTATATAACAGCGGAACGGACACGGTCCTACAGTAAACACGTGATCGCTAGCCAGCCAGTCTATTGGCGCGTCCGTCGGATCTACAGAAATCACAGCTTCCTCTATTGTTGCTTGTTGGACCGTGTTTACAGAGCCGTTGCTTGGCAACGCGTTGACCAAATTCGTTACAATATTAGTTAAAGAGTACAATTTATGAAGCTCCTCATTATGTAGTTTTCTCCAACCTTAAAGTTGTCTTTTTAAAGTCAGCACGATGTTCTTCTCTCACAAGAGTGGGCGTCTGCGCGTCACACCCAGTCCACTGTGAATAATTTGACGAAAGTGGACATGTGCTGGACTGCATGATGGTCTCGGTTGAATGGAAATATTAAGCATCGCCTTCGTACCATCTGACCAGCCACATAACAGCCCGGCCCACAGGTCGACTCCCCGCTGAGGTCCGAGATTACATGTCGCTCAAGGCTGATCGCATGTTGAAACATACACTGAGCGAGTTCTGGGTCCGAAAGTCTGCAGGAAGGAGCGTTCATGTGTAGGGCCACACGTTATGCTAACATCAGTCCCAACCGTCCCTTGAGGCGCAGTACGTCATAGCAAGGTTTCGGAAACTCTCAAGTTTTTTAATTCATTATTCACAGAGAATCATATTGTCCGTTGTCACATAATCTTATACTTTGTAAGCATAGTTAAACAAAAACGAATAGATAAAATAAGACGCAATGCAGTATTTGTGGCCATTATATCCAGACCAACTTCAAGAACCATCCAACTTCATACCCAATAAGTGTCACCGACTTTAGGACCCATAGAACCGCATATACAATGGATACCACCGACTTCGGGGCCCATAGAACCTCATATCCAATGCATGCCACCGGCTTTAGAACCCATGCCGGCTCATATCCAATGATTATGCCTACCACCGAATTTCGGACCCATAGAAATTGATATCCAGTGGGTACAACCGACTTCAGCACCCGTAGAACCTCATATTCTATAGGTACCGTCGACTTCAGCCTCACACCCATTGGGTACCATTGACTCTGGAACATATACAGCCTCACATCCACTGGGTATCGACGACTCTAGGACTTCGCAACCACACATCCAGTGGGTACTAGGGCTTCCGTCCCTGAGACAGGAGCCCTCGAAGTGAACCTGACCATTCATTTCCTTCTATTTCCACTTAATCTAAATGACAAAAATGCAGATCAGTTTATATCATATTCAAGGCCTAGGGTTTCCTTCTCGATCTTAAGAATACTATTTGAAAGAATGTGTGGAGCTACGCAGGTATTCCGTGCACAAAACGCACTTTCAATTGGGCCACGACTAAGTCTTCCAACATCGCCCCCAACACATCACACTTATTTCTAGTTTGATGATATATATATATGTGATAAACAGTCGTCTGATAAACAAAGAAACAGAATAAAATGTCGATCATTCATCTTACACCTCGCGACACAACATATCCTACACAAAGAAAACATAAACGACTAGAACCAGTCAACGATTTCCTTGGGAAACCAAGGTTTAGAAGGAACGATACTATTGTGACATGTGGGCCGATTCTAGGAAACGGACGGACAAACATGGTGCCACGGAGAGATGGATTCCTGGAAACCAACTGATTACGGAACACTGTTTCCATGGATACATAAACTGAAAGTTGTGAACACTTAGACAACCAAACCGTTGCTTGGGAATTAAGGGCGAGGGTACACCAAGGAAACAGGCAACCGCAACGCAACGCAACGCAACGCAACGCAACCGCAATTTCCGAGAATTGTTATCAGCCTGAGTTGAACACATGTTACTGAATGTAGCAGCGCAAATTGAGGAAACTGTTTCCTTGGTGTGTCTCCGCCCTAATACATGGTTTCTGAGACAACGCATTCATGAAGAACGGTAATGGAAACCTTCGAGGAGGTTCTCACACAGTTATAAAAGAGAGTTGATTCGTGAATTAAATTCAGTCAAGAGATTCATTCGTAAGAGAATTCGCAAGGCAGTTCAACCTGATTCAGGAGAAAATTCAGAGGAGATTGAACTCGGGTAATGCTTGCTACCATTCAGTCCATATCATTTTGTCTTCTCGTCTGTTGCCTAAAAACATAAAAATTAGAATATACAAAACTATAATTTTGCCTGTGGTTCTGTATGGGTGTGAAACTTGGTCTCTGACATTAAGGGCAAAAAATAAACTGAGGGTGTTTGAGAACAGGATGTTGAGGGGGATATTTAGACCGAAGAGGGTGACAGGTGACAGGAGGTTGGAGAAAACTGCATAATGAGGAGCTTCATAACTTGTATAATTAGAATAATCAATTCAAGGAGGATGAGATGGGCAATGGCATGTAGCACGAGTGAGAGAGAAACGGAATGCATATAGGATATTGGTGAGAAAGACGAAAGGAGAGAGGCCACTGGAAAGACTAAGACGTAGGTAGGTGAACAATATTAAACTGGGTCTTAGAGATAAGATGGTATGGTATGGATTGGATTGATCTGGCTCAGGACAGGGAACAGCAGAGGGCTCTTGTGAACATGGTAATGACCCTTCGGGTTCCTTAAAATGCTTGGAAGTTCTTGAATAGCTGCATACAATTGTAACTGACGGCTTCTCGAAAAGGGCTCAGCTCCATGAGTGAGTGAGCGAACGAGTTCAATAGCTGAGAATTCATATAAGATTCGTTACCAAGCAACGGCTACCAAGCAGACACTGAAGACTTTATTTTCTGTGTCATAGTTACAGTAATCTTTGAAGTGCTATAATTATTTGTATTACGACTTGTGAGCGTTCAATAAATCTAGTCATCTAATCAAGAAATCATTATTAGTCACGCTAACAAGGAATATGTGACACTATTAAATGAATGCTGGAGAAGGAGGTCCTGAGAAACTGTACTGATAGAAATTGTGTCTAATGATATTCTCTCGGATTGTTGAACTTTCTGTTCCATATTATTTGTTTTGGTCAGAAGAAAAGTTTGTACATCCCTTGTCTGGGAACTGGCAGTCAATATGACAGCGGGAAATCTCACGACAGAATTCACGGATGACTTGTTACTAATCATCGAGTAAACTAAAGTAACAAACTCTACTGGATCTAACAAAAACTTCAGCAGCAACAAAAACTGACAACCTGGGTCTAGTTACCGAGTTTAAACACAGCGTGTGTGTGTAGTAGATAAATTAGACAACGAATTTAAAATTTGCTGCTCAGTGTTCCGTAATATTTATAATTATTGTATAAATCAAATTATACGAGTCGATGTAGTAGCTATCTTTATTTGTACAAAGTTCGTGACCCGACAGAAGAATTCGCCTTACGGCAACACTGTTAACTTTATTTAAAAGAGCAACTTTAAAAAGAGAAGAAATTGTATCTCCTACTTCAAAGCTAATGCCATTATCAACTGAACAGGACATGAGCAGTACAGAATGCTCGACAAGATATTTCTTTTACTTCAATTTGAATATTCCGTGAGAGACCGGAGAGCTGTTCCGGTGCCTAAGCTACCGTTGTAGCATAGGATACGTGAAGTAGACATGATCTGCTTTCGGAAACCTGGACTGACAGACGACTTATGTACAGTGCAAAAGCAAGAAATTTCAATAACACGCTACAAGCGCGATATGTACACTTGACAAAAGCGAAGCATATTCATAAGAGACAAACCCATCCTTTCTTCAGGATATTAGGTAAGGACAATGACAAGGATCCAGTTGCATAGAAAAAAATCTTCGTGATCCTCAATGGGCTTGGCGCCAAGACGAACTGATTGGCACTAAATAGCCAGTCGTAAAGTAACTCTGACTCTGATAGTGCTGGCGAAGGCCAGAAGTAATTTAACCGACCGACTGACCGACATATTTGGCGTCATGCGTTAGCTTCGAAACAGTCGCAACAGGGACAGCACTACGCAATGAATGCGTATGGAGGAGTGGCTGTATAGATCCACATTTTTATTGACTTCGGTACTAGTTGGAGGTGAGTGGTCAGCTTCACGTCCCGGCCGCTTCGAAAGGTATACAGAACTCGTACTAAAGCATTTCTTCAGCACGTTGACAGTGCAGAATTCGAATGAAGAATTTACTATGCGTTACATATTACCGACACGGTAACGACTATAATCATTTTGACTGGCCTGAAAACCTCGGAGTTTCGGGTATGTCGCCATCTGTTTATTATCTTCGGCTTCGTGGGCCTTTATGTGAGCGATTTTCATTCAGACTGTGTTACTCAGAGCAGAAATATCTCATTATAATTGTACAGTCACTTCAGCGAATGAATAAGTCACTTTTGACGATAAGCAGAACACTCACAGCTGTATTAACTTCATCTAACGATACCCATCAAATTAGCAGTGTACTGAAACATTTAAGCAAATAATTCACATGCGCTAATCCTATTATTGCCGGTCACGATACCCGAGCGGTCTAAGGCATGCACTGTCTTCGCTCGCTTGGAAACCGGGATCGTGGGTTCGAATCCCACTCGGGGCATGGATGTTTAGTTTGTGTGTGTGCGTTTTTCAGTGTTTGTGTACAGGTAGAGGCCTGGCGACGAGCTGATCACCCGCCAAAGGAGTCCTACCGAACGTGTAAGCTCTAGAAAAACCGAAGTGAACGGAGACGTTCATGGAGGTAGGCCTAGGCCCACTGGGGCTGTAGTGCAAAGGAAAAAGAAATCCTATTATTAGGCGCTCTATTGCTACCAGTTTTCATCATCTAATTCAATTACGGATGCAAATATAGAAATAAATGCTACTTCATTTTGGAACTGTTAATTCTACAAGGCCGAACACAGTGGCCGTGCGGTCTAAGGCATGAAATGTCTTCGCACGTTCCAGCACTGGGATCGTAGGTTCGAATCCCACTTCAGGCATAGATGTCTGTGTGTTTATTCTGTTTGTGTTGTTCTGTGTGTAGGTAGCTGCCTTGCGACGGGCTGATCCCCATTCCAAAGAATCCTATCGACTGTGTACAGGATCAAGAAACTGAAAGAGGCCAAGGTCCAACAAAAGGACTGTACAGCTGTAATAATAATATAATAATAATAATAATAATAATAACAACAACAACAACATCAACAACAACAACAACAACAACAACAACAATGTCAATTCGTGTTTATTTACGTGCAAACTCAACAGCACAGAGGCCAATTACAAAGTTAGTACGAGTGCTTAGAAACATACAAAAATAACTAAAAAACAAAAAAACAAAATAAGAAATATTATATAATGGAAATAAATTAATAATTATTCCAAGAAAAATTAAAGGTAGCCTTAACAGGTGAGAAAAATAAAATAAGTACATTTCCAATGGTTATCCCATTATGTGGCGAGAAACAGTAATTCAATTAATTTTACTTGTCTGTTAACACATCATCCAAACAACAACAACAACAATAACAATTACAGCACATTACAAAAACGATAATAATGTCAACCCTATATGACCGAGCAGGTTAATGTAGCAGTAACTTTCTACACTTGCATTCGGGAGGTGCCCCTTTCGAGTTTTGGCCTGGATATCGGTTACCCTGACTGGAGATTTCTTGGTTTTCTTTAGTCACTTCCAGCAAAATTCCGAGATAGCATCGCGATTACGCCTTCACTTTCTTTTTCTTAATCCTTTCAACTTAATTTTTCACCAGTCATCCTAACATCCAGTGTCATACAGCCTTAGATACTGACAGTGCAGCAAGAGGAAACACAAAGCACTCTAACTGCAACAGTATCAACTCGAGCTTCACGTGCATGAACAGGCAATGTGGTAGACGTATTCTATAAAAGGACTTGTAATAGTACATTCCCGTAGATCTGTGAAAAACAAAATCTTTCCTTTCCTTAAGATCATTTCTTACGCAAATGGAAAGTGAAATTGCAACTGTGCACATGACATTAACTGATTATTAAGGCATACAGCAAGGCCACGCCATAGTTCAAGCGGTTAGTCGCTGGCTTCCCACAGCGGCGGCCTGGGTTCGAGCCCGGGTCTAGTCAAGTGGGATTTGTGGTGGACAAAGTGGCGCTGGGACAGGTTTTCTCCCAGTACTTCGGTTTCCCCTTCTAATCTTCATTCCACCAATTGCTCCACAATCACCCTCATCTGTCATCTGGGGCTGGTACAATAGGCCAGAAGTGGCCGCAGTACAAGGGACTTTAGTCCCACCCCACTAGCAATAAAAAAATGGCATGCAGCATGCATATAGAGAAGAGAAATGCGTGTTGGTTTTTGGTAGAAAGTAAAAGGAAAGAGGCCACTAGGAAGAACTAAATGTAGATATTAACATGAACCTTAGAGAAATAGGATGGGGTGGCTTGAACTGGATCGATATGGCTCAAGATAGGGACCAAAGGAGGGCTCGGGTGAACAGGGTAATAAACCTCCGGGTTCCATAAAAAGTTTGTCAATTCTGGCGGCTTCTCAAGGGCTCAGCCCCGGAGAGATAAGTTGGTTAGTGAAGGTCATAATACTGTAAAGGTTTTGTGTGTACTTTTAGTTGAATAGAATACGGTAATCATGTACATCAGCTAATGTCCCCTCACCCCTGTGATGGTTTAGATCACTGATTGCTAGAGGAGCTGACGTTTCCACACATGCTAATACCACCTGCCCGCATGGTGGCTGGTCTTCAGTCGCTGACTGTTGGGAGGACCTATGTTCCATAGGAAAATAAACACGTGTGCAAACTGCCACTGCGCACCTTGTCATTAGTACAGTAGCTCGTGGAAACCAAACACATTCTGGACTTATCAATATAATGAACGCTCGGGCATTACACTCCGAAACNAAATACACAATAATAATAATAATTCAGTTGAGTTCTTTTATTTATCTACTTGCTGAGCCCACAGAGTCACCGCGCGTATAAACAACAGCAATAAAAGAAAACAAGGAAGAACAAAGAATAAGAGATCATTTAGGGTGGCCGCACACCAACTGAGTCAAGACAAGCATCAAGACATGAGACAAATGACGCAGTCTGTCTGCATTCGTGATTCGTTGGCATGAAGCTGACGTCAGCACCATGACTCAGACCGGTGTGCGGAGGTTTTCATAATCTCATTCGTTTCAACTGTCTTCCTTTCTTTGCGTCATGTCACAGACATTGTGTCTTCACTGTTACATGCCGGTGTGCGGCCTACCTTAATGTTGTATATGTTTAAAAAGATAGGCATGCGTTTTTTTCAGATTTACAGAATTCATTGGGGCACGTGGTAGCGTATTTGGTTCAGGCACTATGCTATAAGTCGAAAGATCAAGGGTTCCTGTCCCAATAAAGGGGATGTTTAGGTCGACTCAGCCACTAACAGAAATGAGTATCAGGAATTTTCCTGGGGGGTAAACGGCAGCCGGCGTAGGGCTGACAAACTTACACTTATCTGTGAGCCGGCTGTTTAGAAAACGTGGGAGCCTCGACGTCTCACAACCTTATGGGTCTTCAAGGCCTGTTACAGGGATTTCATTTATAGCAGAAACACATCGAGCTGAAGAGCGAGGCTGGAGGAGAAACTGAACGTTGTAGTCAAGTATGCTCCGAGGAGCAACTGAACGTTGTAGTCAAGTACGCTCCGAGGAGCAACTGAACGTTGTAGTCAAGTATGCTCCGAGGAGCAGCATGAATGCCGGGGAGAGGGGTAACATTTAGAATCACTAAAGAGAATTATTGCCGGTCACGGTAGCCGAGCGGTCTAAGGCATGTACTGTCTTCGCTCGCTTGGAAACCAGGATCGTGGGTTCGAATCCCACTGAGGGCATGGATGTTTGTGTGCGTTTTTCTGTTTGTGTACAGATAGAGGCCTTGCGACGAGCTGATCACCCGTCCAAGGAGTCCTACCGATTGTGTAAGATCTAGAAAAACCGAAAGTGAACGGAGAAGTTCATGGAGGTAGGCCTAGGCTCACTGGGGCTGTAGTGCCAAGAAAAAAAAAAGAGAGAATTATTGAAAACAGAGCAGCCGAGTGACGACGCCTGATATGCAGTGTCAGCAAATTTAATTTTCCCAATAATTTATAATGCAATATTCCATACCTGAACAAATTTATTATTATTATTATTATTATTATTGTTATTGAACGTTACACAGCAGCGAAACCGTCTTCATATATACGCTCAGAGTTTCCGTAGTCACGAGTGCAAATACTGAATAATGAGGGAATTAATGCATTACTCTTCTACAGGCAAAACGTATATTTGTCCCTGTGCTTCATTTAACACAATGCCATAGCGAATTCTCGTAAGAATTTTAATAGGCTCTTATACAGTAGCAAATCAATAACGCTAGTCAGCAAGTTCCTAGTAACAAGAATTAAAATCAAATTTTCAGATAAATTCTTCTATGCTGGATTCAAAATCCGGACACAAAATCTTCCATCGCGCTTCAGTGTTTATATTGGACAGTGGGCGAATGGGCTCCGGAAGACGATATCAATCATTGTGAATCAGATCTATTCATTCATTTATTCATCCATGGCTCTACAGTCCTTTGTCGGGGTCTGGCCCCTTCTTCAGTTTCATAATCTTTTTTACATAGACAGTAGGACTCTTTGGACGAGTGATTAGCCCGTTGCAAGGTCGCTACCTACACACAGGACAACACAAACACAGAATAAACGCATACACAGACATCCATACCTTGAGTGGGACTCGAAACCACGATTCCAGTGTTCGAGCGAGCTTAAACAGTTCTTTTATTGCTAGTGGGCTGGGAATAAGTCCCTTGTACTGTGCCACTTCTGGCCTATTGTACCAGCCACAGATGATAGGTGAGGTTGAATGTGGAGCAGTTGGTGGAATGAAGATTGGAAAGGGAAACCGAAGTACTCGGAGAGAACCTGCCCCAGCGCCACTTTGTCCACCACAAATCCCACTTGACCAGAGCCGGGCTCGAAGCCGGGTCGCCGCGGTGGGAAGCCAGCGACTAACCGCTTGAGCTATGGCGCGGCCAGCTTAAACAGTTAATGCCTTAGACCGCGTAGCCACTGAGATCTGCGAACCGGGAACTATAGTATCCCCAAATTTGTGCAGAGACACCCGTCTCCAGGCCAAAAGCAGAACCGAACGCCCCTCCAGTACGCAACAGAATGTCTACTCTCTATGGAGTACTGCTCATGAAGGGGATTCTAGTCTACTAAACGGCTTCTTTTCTATAGCGTGGCCTCGAGCGATAAGATGATTTCTGAATAACTGTGACATGAATTGGACGCGGAACCCGACGGGGTTTATTGTAAGGTAAACCCGAGAGTTCCCTTCAGGAACTCACGAAAAGCACAACAAATGTCACTCAGGATAGCCGATCTACGAGCAGATATTCAAACCTATGGCTTTAAAAGTAGGAAGCAAAGTGCTTACCACTAGGCGGAGAGCAGTGGTACACAGCTGGCAGGAAGAAATGCAGCTATGCATGTTACAGAGCCCGCGTTTTCGAACGTTTTCATGTGTTGCGAGTCCTGATGCAAGCTACATACCCACCCCAACTGGAAAATCTAATCCAGACAGTTGTACCCAGTCCAGCACCCACAGTAACAAAGTTACTCCTACAAGGGGATGCTAATAGCGCGGACGCAGACAAAGAACAAAGGGTGGAAGTGTTTCAGCAACGCAGAACGTCAAACACAAAAGACATCATTTAGAGTCAAAAGTGGAAGAAGGGGAGAAGGTGGGATAACGAGAGAGAAAAGTCAGAGGACGAGAAAGAGACACAGTGGATATGGTAAAGAGAACAGGGGAACGGAGAGGAGACAGTGGCTGTTCAGTCGGCCGGCTGGTCCGGACGTTGTGTTGGGAGTTCTGCCGTTGCCATGGTACCATTATCATTTGAATACCAGTGCTTTCTTTTTCTTCCCTGACTCAGAAAGTGCCACTTCTGTTTGTACATGCAGACTGATTTTACAGTTGTGAACCTAATCTACAGCTTTGTACTGTGATCTCAGCCTCAGTGAGGGGGCTCTCGAACCAGAAAACTCTCGCGGATATTTGACTCAAATGAGATACGTTATCAGGACTGCTGACCTGCTAGTAATACTGATCTTTGTAAAGAAGAGCCCGATATCGGATTGTTTTTAGGGGATTCGTTGCGCTGATTACGCGACGCCCTCTATGAGCTAAAGTTGGCATTAAATTCGCCACAAGCGGCGGTCGCTAGTTCGATATAGTTCGCTTGCAGCCTCAAGCCATGGAGTTTATTTTATGGCTTTCAGCATATTTACAAAGTAATTCTTCTTACGTCAATTTCGTTCTTGGGTAGTTGAGCCATATGGATGTGGGCGATCCTGACAAAAGTTTCGGAGATACAAGCTGCCTCTATCTTCATGGTCGAAGTCTGTACAATGGATGGGTTTGTGTACATATACGAGTAAGTCCACGTTTAGAAAAAAACAAGGGGGAAGAGTCGAGGTTGGTGCCTTATGCGTCTTCCAGTGGACGTTTCGACACAGGGGCTCATACACACACACACATTCACAAACTCAATCATTTTATATGTTTCGATCCTGAAGACTGTAAATTATTTGGGCAGCCGACTGTTGGACAAAGCTACTGCCAACAAATTAATCCAAGCGGATAATCTTCATAAAATTTGTTTCCCAACACCACTTTGACCTCCAAGCTGATATGGGTCCGTGGTTAGAACATGTAACGAACTGGGGGGGGGGTTACTGCAACACTGGCTTAGTGTAGATCTCAAGGGAGTGAGTTCCCGGGGTTGGTCAAACCAGCTTCATGGTTTGCTGGGGGGCTTCAGAGAGAATCCAATCCGTGTAGTGGCCCACCAGCAGTGCTCACCCCGCCTGTTTCCGACCACAATGCCCCTTCACCCCATGTACTCAAGGAAACAAGCGGCGCACGTATGTGGCCAGAGAAAGTCAGTTCAGAGATCTTGGTATGGCAAGGTAAGGCGAAGTTGTCATTAAATCTCCTTAATTTTAGTCCGCAAGCGAACTATACCGACCGAGCGACCGCCGCTTGTCGGCGAAGTTTAGTGCCAACTTTTGCGGACAGAGGGTGTCGCGTGGTCAGCGCAACAAATCCCCACGGCCGTTAATTTCGGTTTTCTAGACAGGGACCGCTATTTCCTTGAAATATCTCTTCAATTATCATCACGAGGCTGAGTGCACCCCGTTCCAGACCCACTACTTCTCAGAAAAAATCTGGTAGCGCCGGGAATCGAACCCGGACCTCTGGATCTGTAGCCAGGAACGCTGGCCACTAGACCACAGAGGTTCTTATCCTTAATTAATTATGTACTATTCCATTCAGACGTATGGGGAAGTGGAGGTATTGTGAAATCACCATTTCCTCACCAGCTACTTATCCGTATTCAATACCAGACAACGGAACAAAACGCGGACATCTGGGGTTTGGACATAGGGATCAATAACAGGATAATCTGGCAGTGAGGGTGTAATTTATAATCAGAGGTTACATGGGAAGCATATTAAGATAAAAATTGGAAAGCGATCGGAAGAAGCGACTCAGGATTCGTAATTAACAGGCGCATAGGATGAAAACGGTTTGGAGAATGGACCAGCCGCAGAGGTGCACTGGACTGCCCAGAGCTGTAGGTGCGACAGAAACAACACCAATTACATGAAGTTTTAAATGGGATTAATTTAGCTTGTTCGTGTGTTACTTCCCAAACTAGTTACTGCACAGCCATTAAATACTCCCCACTTCTGGAATATAGAGCCCTCGCCCTATATACACCCATTTCCTCAGTCGAAACCGCCAACTTCAGTACAGTTATGGAGATAAAGGATGCCAATATTTGTCGCCTAACTCGCAAATGAACGTGTGCGTTAAACTGCAAAACATTATTTTAGATTCATAACCTCATAAAAGGCAATCTAAAAAGTACAAAACTGTCATTTATTTTTGTGGGGATACCGTTCACTCCTGGGCGAGATGTGTTTCATTCGTATTTGTAATCTGTGTTAATATCTCTCGAAAATCGGGGCCATCAGAAGTGTTCTAAATTTGAGGAGGCAAACTGAAAAGCACATGGTATGTGCACACGCATATATACAGAACAAAAACAAATTCCGTGGTTTTAGTCCGCAAGCGAACTATATCGACGGAGCGACCGCCGCTTGTCAGCGAAGTTAGTGCCAACTTTAGCGGATAGAGGGTGTCCCGTGGTCAGCGCAACGAATCCCCACGGCCGTTAATTTCGGTTTTCTAGACCGGAGCTGCTATTTCCTTGAAATAGCTCCTCAATTATCCTCACGAGGCTGAGTGGACCCCATACATACGTAAATACATATACTATTACGTAGGCCTATTGTATGTATGTGGACAAATTACTGTAAGGTATTAGTAACAATACTGTGTTGCATCATCCTCTTGCACTGTTCATTCCAGTTTCAACAATATTACTCGACCGTCTCTCTGCAACGTCGTCCATATATTAAAATCCATACCTCAAAGGCTCTTTGAATCTTCTTCTTATTCTTTATTTAACACTACATATTTCGGCCTTCTCCAAGTATAATTACAATGAACAAGTCAAGGAGGATGAGATGGGCAGGGCATGTAGCACTGATGGGGAGAGGAGGAATGCATACAAGATATTGGCGGGAAAGCGGGAAGGAAAGAGACAACTGGGTAGACCAAGACGAATGTGGGTTGACAATATTTAAATGTATCTTAGAGATATAGGATGGGATGGTGTGGATTGGATTGATGTAGCTCAGGATAGGGAGCAATGGTGGGCTCTTGTGAACACGGTAGTAAACCTTCGTGTTCCATAAAATACTGGGAATTTCTTGAGTAGCTGCACAATTGGCGGCTTCTGAAGAGCGGCTCAGCTCCATGAGTGAGTACAATGTTTCGGCTTAACTGGCCAACATCAGGTGTATAAGATTGTAGATGAAAGCTATTGTTCTGTTGTTACACTGCGGTATTTTGCATTTTATGAGTAATGTAAAATGTTTATAAAATATTTGAACAGCAAATGTAACCACGGCATGATAACATAAGAAAAAGTATTTCATAAACATTTTACATTCCTCATAAAATGCGTAATATAACAGCATAAGAACTAAACAGCAGTTTTCAGCTACAACCTTATGCACCTGATGATATCAGTTAGGCTGAAACATGTCGTGTTACATAAACAATAAGAAGCGATAAGGAGTTTTCGAAGTGCGTATTTTAATATATGGACGAAGTTGCACAGAGACGATGAAGTCAGAGTGCTATATTATTAGTAACAAATTCATTTTGTTATAAATAGCTAACTGCCTAAACCATAATAGGTGAAGCCATCCCTGTAACAGGCCGTGGAGGCCCATATGGTTGTGAGACGTCGAGGTTCCTACATTTTCTAGACAATCGGCTCACAGATGGCGGTGAGGTTGTCAGCCTTACGCGCTGGCCGCCCTTAACCCCCCTCCCCCCAGGAAGATTCCTGGTACTCATTTCTGTCGGAGGCTGGGTCGAACGTAGGGACATATTGCGGCTGAAAGGATTAGGTCAATTGAAAAATTCAATAACCTCATCGGGAATCGAACCCGCGACCTTCCGGCTTGTAACATAGTGACTCAACCATCATGCGATTGTGTTACCCCCTATCTGAAACACAGACCTAACCACGTAACTACATCTCTGGTACAATCAGAATAATGGACAACTTGTGATCTTATTCATTTGAGGAATATTTCCTTATTTAATGTTTTATATCTATTAGAGCTAGGCAAGTTTTAATGTTCATATTCTAAAGGGTCNTCTTCTCTTCTTTATCGGCGCTAGAACGCTGCTAGTATCTTAGCCTTTTCCATGGTTTTGCAGTAGTAACATTTTCAATGGTGGTGTCGTTAGTCCCAAGCCCAACACCCAACCCTGAGGACACTTCTTGTGGCCCTTACACTTTGACCTGTTTGGCAAGGAAGGCTCTATCAGAGTGTCACTGGAGAAGACAAAATTTATCTCACTGATGATTCGGTATTCCTCGAGGAGGTTTACTATTTAAACAGAGATTCTAAATTTGAGACTAAGGAAAACTTCAAAGAGCCTTGCTGATGGTGTAGTGCGAATGCAAAACCGAGCTTTGGTGTTACAGAAGAGAAGACGGCGTGCTAAGGATGAACTACCGCGCTCTGTACTTCATTATTTTAAAGTCACAGTTGAACGGACATACAGCTGAAGACCTGCACACAACAAATCAATCGCATCGAATTCACCAATATGCAACAAGCGAGCGTATTGCTCATGGATATAATTTCATAGCCAAAGGGCTCTGGGCTAGAAATCATGTAGGCTTATTGGCACGCTGCTTTACTAAAATTATTAATTAAATAATCCCGTACAACGTAGTCTGCATTGGTAATTATTTTAATATTAATTAGTAGAGCATAGCGATCAGGCATCAGGCCTGGGGCTTGAAGTGGTGACACGCGGATTGGACTCACTTCACAAAAAGGAACCTGAAATATCAGGTCAGTAGCTGGAACGAGAGGACTGAATATGTGGATGTGGCAGTGAGTCCGACGCAGACTTCTGTACCACGGTTGCTCAACTCACAGCCGCGACCCACCAACGGAATGTACCAATATTTTATGTATATTGTGACATGTTGCGCAAAGGAGGACAACCCCTCTCTACCCAGCAGTGACGTGGCGGGTGAGTCAGCGCTCCGTCCCCCCCTCCGCACTGTAACATGGCACGTAACGCCGCGACGACACGGCGCCAGGCAACAGCGGCACTCATTACGCAACAGGCAAGCACTGCGGCTATATAAGGGAACTGCACAGCCGTCCCCGGAGACAGTTAAAGTGTACCAGCCGCCGAAGTTAGTTCTCTAGCCAGCAGTGAGCCGTTAGAGTTGAGTTGAAATGTGGCCGTCGCTGAGTTCAGTTGTCGCAGTTAGTTAAAAGTGTATCAGCGGCCGAAGACAGTTCTCAAGTTCTCGAGTTATCTAGTTA
>NW_019744109.1:770795-778154 GCF_002891405.2 Cryptotermes secundus
AAATTAATGTAACTATAGCACATGTAACGTCACACATTTGTCTTCTAATTCTTCTCCCGGCAACACTGCAGTGAAGTTAATTATAACCGCCCCAACACGGGGAAAGCAATATAATACAGAAAAAAAGAACTTCGCTGGCGGAATCAGTTGAGCAGTACGTTTTATAGAACAGATTCAATATCACCTAAGCGACGACTTCGTAAATTGCGAAGATGAAAAGGCAGAACTCTTCGGTGGAATTTCGAGTCATACCCGTGCTATTAAGGTGGCGACATCTACTTCAAATATGCAGAACTGAGTGTGTTGTTTCGTTGTCCAAGACTTCTTAATTAACAAGAGGCACACCGATATACAGTAGACAAAGTCAACTCGGATTTTACAGTCTTCGTGCAGATCATATGAATTCATGCTTCTCTATATGCTAATGATTTTGCCGTCATAACTCTTAACTATATCATTTCACACGCCGACTATATTATCAAAAGGGAACAGAGACAGAGGATTGTCCATTCGCCAGACACGCAGATTACTAGACAGATGAGGCGCCCATACTTTCTGAAATATGTGAAAATATAATTGAGTCTTATGCCACTTCAGTAGGACATGATAAAGTCATTCGAAATTTTTACGCTATTTTCTTGCTGCACACCCTTGAAATTAACACTTCATACATTAAATCTTGAGAGGGCTAACGGAATTTACCACCGGCACACATGCGGTGAGGTGAAGGTATAGCTATCCCTGTAACAGGCCGTGAAATTCCATAGGGTTGTGAGACGTCGAGGCTCCCACATTTTCTAGACAGTCGGCTCACAGATGGAGGTAAGGTTGTCAGCCTTATGCGCCGGTCGCCCTTTATCTCACCCCCAGGAACATTAGTAGTACTCAATTCTGTTAGAGGATAAATTGACCCAGGGCCATAGTGCGGCTGGAACAATTAAGTAAATTTGAAAAACTTCACCTCATCGGGAATGGAACCCGCGACCTTTAGGCTTCTAGCATAGTGCCTCAACCAACTAGCCTACCGCGTGCCCACATTCGCAGTAGGTTGCAGTATTACTATTGGATACGTTTCTGTTATCATGAAAATTTCATAGGTATTCATCAGGTACAGTCATCAAATCAACATTGTTCGTGAGGCGGCCATGTTACTTTCCATTCTCTCAAATTGCTACTGTCATACGTACCGCCAGAGCTGACAAGCAACAGGACAGCACATACTGTCTCGACTGTAATATGGAAGATCATGTGAGTTTACGGACAAATTGAATCTCTATATTTTCTGTTAACTTTCTTACTTNGTTACCCCCTATCTGAAACACAGACCTAACCACGTAACTACATCTCTGGTACAATCAGAATAATGGACAACTTGTGATCTTATTCATTTGAGGAATATTTCCTTATTTAATGTTTTATATCTATTAGAGCTAGGCAAGTTTTAATGTTCATATTCTAAAGGGTCCTGACGATGGTGTAACACTAAGAATTACTATGTGTTTGGAG
Source organism: Cryptotermes secundus (assembly GCF_002891405.2). NCBI lineage: Eukaryota > Metazoa > Arthropoda > Insecta > Blattodea > Kalotermitidae > Cryptotermes > Cryptotermes secundus. The sequence continues at coordinate 772,302 of NW_019744109.1, forward strand.
TATGTCCATCGTCCGGTATTAATGTTTAATGTTTCAATATCTACAGCATTAGCACCAAATAAAACTCTGCGACCTGTAGTCCGAAAGCGAACTATACCGACCGAGCGACCGCCGCTTGTCGGCGAAGTTAGTACCAACTTTAGCGGATAGAGGGTGCCGCGCGGCCAGAGCGACGAATCCCCACGGTCGTTAATTTCGGTTTTCTAGACCGGAACTAAATAACAAAAGTAATAAAATAAATATATATGCAGTCGATTAAGACGTCTAGTTTCTTGATGCGGTTGGAAAGCGGAGTTTTTGTGACCGGAATTCTGGTAGAACATGTAAACTTCAAGTTTTAATCATGGAAATAACAATTTATTAAAATCTGAGCTAATTTAAAACGAAGTCCCTGTTTTATGTTCACAGATTACCCCATAAATTTCTTCTTTAACACCAACAAATCTTATTTCAATCTTAAAATAGTGCCATGAACACGTCCGTTCATTTATACAATGAGGTGAAGCGAGTTAATGAACTGAAGGTAGGTCCAACTTCACGGGAGCAGCGTCCGCTTCAATGGGAGCTTGCAAACGGAAAGAAAAAGACAAAAGAAAAACCTGCCGTATCTCGCAGAGAACTTCACGCTTCTGCAACTGACAAATCGAACGATGACAGCGGTCAAAACGTTAGAATAAACAGCCCTACAAGTCTTCCAAAAAGAGAAATATTTTAGTAACTGACTTACAGGACGGACTGGAAGATGACACGGCCATATGATAATACGCTTCCAACGAAAGGGTCAAATAAGTTACTGATTAGAAAACAGACTGAGATGGCGAATATTTTTGTTTCATAAAATTGAAACTGTATCCATGGGCTCTGAAGTTGGGATAACTCACTCGATATAGCTATTTGCTACGGGCTAGAAGGCCGGGTTCTATTCTAGGCAGACCCGCAAGATTTTTCTTTTCTTCATAGTTCGGAGACCGGCTCTGGGGCCCACCCAGCCTCATATCCAATGGGTACCGTTGGAGATTTCCCCTGAGGTAAATCAGCCGGGGCGTGGAGCTGACCTTTAACCTCCATCTAGTGCCGGGGCAAAGAATGCTGAAACTATACTTCCACTCCCCCATATGTATTCATGGCGTAGTGCTTAATTAATTACATACAAGGACAAGTTTGCCTTTTTTACTCCGTGGGTTCGATGCATCTGAATCAATCACACAAATATATGAAGAATGTAACGCTCATATAACGCTCGTCCGAGTCAACATTCTGTTCACGGTACAAACGCCTTCCCTGTGAAGGATTTCATGCAATCTGGTATTGATTAAAGCCATCTAGGCAGTTGGCTGCACGCTTATCGACTTATCGTGTAAAGCCAGCCTACACAACATGCCACGCGTCAGAACTGCCAGGATAACAGAATAGCCGACTCGCTCTGAAATAGAAGTCAAATAAAATACTATTTAAAAGGGACAGATACTCGCTCTCCCCGTGGTGCAACCTGCTTAATGGACGTGGGTTGTTGGGTAAGCATGCTGAATGCTGCACAGTCGTCGGAGGTGGATTCCAAAAGTTTCTGTACGTTTTCCTAGGGCATTTGGGCTTCTCAGTGTTACCACAGATCTTACATTAAAGTATCAGGCGTGTATCCAGCTTCCGGCACTGTCTTATTTTAGTGTTACATTTTAAAATAATCACTGATCATAATCATGCGTGTGAATTAAGAAAATGCTTCATTTCGGATTTTCTCTTGCCACTTCTTAATTTATAATAATAATAGTTCAATCATACATTTAACAATATTATAAAAAAAACTCCGTGGCTGGAGTCCGCAAGCGAACTACCGACCGAGCGACCGCCGCTTGTCGGCGAAGTGAGTGCCAACTTTAGCGGATAGAAGATGTCGCGTTGTCAGCGCAACGAATCCCCACGGTCGTTAATTTCGGTTTTCTAGACCGGAGCCTCTATTTCCTTGATATAACTCCTCAGTTATCCTCACGAGGCTGAGTGGACCCCGTTCCAGACGCATTACTTCTCAGAAAATCTGGTAGCCCCGGGAATCGAATCCGTACCTCTGGATCTGTAGCCAGGAACTATGACCACTAGACCACAGAGGGGGTCTTAACAATATTATATACTTATTATAATTCATATATTTAATAATATAATGTATAATAATAACTGTTCATGCGTTTTATCTCTAGAACGGTTAGGTTCTGCAATTTTTGTCGTTAGGACCAAAAGGTTCGTCTAGAAATGTTCCTGCAGATCGTGAGAATTCGCGGTTGATGTGATTGTGTTAACTGCCTCTGCGTATCTAATACTTCGAAGAAATCATGCAAGGATTAGTACAATTCCAGTGCCTGAGCGTGCGGACTAGACAGCAGGGCAGTCAAATTCTGCTTACTTATTTTTGCTCTGAAGTGCAACGGCGCACGGACAGTGAAGCTCTATTGAAATTAATTAAGCGCACTCTCTGAACGTCCATCAGTCTGTTAGTGAATTTATTGGGTAATGAAGTGGACAGTCTATACGACACACAACCATATACGAAATAGGACGATGTGGCATGCGACACGAAAATGATTCTATCCGTTATTTTTTATGAGCTTCATTGAGCAAGGGGGGGGGGAATACATATATACGTGGAAGCGATGAAAGCGAAACACACGACTCACTAGTCGCTGCGTCAGGGAAACACTCAGTGCTTTAGGACTTCCCGTTTCCTAACTGAAACAAACATAAAAGTGAGTTTTATTTCTGTGATGTGTCTTTCGCGAGTCTGTAGCAGTAGGTAAAGTTACTGGAGGAAGGTACGCGGTAAACAAACACAGAAAGTAAAAGAGCATAAAGAAGAAATACAGTTCATATCAGCGGTACGATGTTTCATATCTTGTTTACGACATGTGGTTAGAGGCCTACTCTGTTTCAGGACAAAACAAATGTCTCTCTCATCTTGAAGAAAGGTAAAGTTGTCCCTGTCAAGTAAAAAACGTAAAGCTATCCCTGTTACAGGCCGTGGAGGCCCATAGGGTTGTGAGACGTTGAGGTTCCTACATTTTGCAGACAATCGGCTCACAGATGGAGGTAAGGTTGTCAGCCCTACGAGCCGGCCACCCTTTACCACCAAGAATATTCCTGGTGCTCATTTCTGTTAGAGGCTGAGTCTACCCCAGGGCCATAGTGCGGCTGGAAGGATTAGGTAAATTGAAAAGAATCCAATGATCTCATTGAGATTCGATCCCGCGACCTTTCGGCTTGTAGCATAGTGCCTCAACCAACTACGCTACCTCGTGCCCCACCTACGCCTTAGTCTTCCCAGTGGTCTCGTTCCTTCTGGCTTTCCCACCGATATCCTATACGCATTCCTTGTCTCCTCCATTAGTGCTACATGCCCTGCCCACCTCATCCTCCACCATACCGGAATATATGTATTTTAAAAATACTGTTGCAACTAACCAAATACCTGCAGGTGGCAGAGTCCTTAAAAATATTAACGGGAGTTATCCTGAGCCAGGGGGCTTGGACCCCACTGGTTCACCCCGTTTCTTTCACATCCATTTTACTACTGTCTCCCGCCGTCTACATCTAGGTCTACGAACATATCTCTTGGAGTTTTGCCAAGAAAATTGTGCATGCATTCTTCATCTTTGCGAGACGTATTACATTCTTCGTCCATCTCTACTCCTAGATTTGATAACCGTAACAAAATTCGGCCACGAACACAAATCATAAAGCTTCTTCTTGTTCAGTTTTCTCCAGGTTCCTGTAACTTCCTGTCCGTTCTCAAACGCACGCAGTATATTTTCTTCATGTAGAGTGAAAGACTAATATTTATTCAGGTCTATAGAAAAACAACAGGTTACACTCTCACAGTTACGTGTTTAGATAGCAGATGGGAAAACTGAAGACTGTGAAACCGAATAGTTGCAAGCATTCCCCAGATATAACCACCTGTTAATTTCTTCTTTAACTGAACCTGCTCTACTGTAGGTCTACGTATCATAAGTAGGTTCCTGATGCCAATGTGTTTATGTTGGATATCCCTGTACAATGGGGCAGGAAGGTGAGTTTTGTCTGTGGGCACTCCTTCACGGCAGCCCCAGCAGCTGATCGGGAACACAGTACTCCTGTTACATAATGAGAGGGGGGAAATGAACACGTGTTAAAACAATAAACGGACGTGAGGCGACAAGGGTGCCAGAGTGGAGGTGTTAATGGGATAAGGATTATAACCTCACACCCCTTCACCCCTTGTTCATCATGTGGGCGGCTCCTAATGTCATACCACCTGCACTCGATGTGGAAACTTAAGGACTGCTGACGTCACGATTATATGCAGTTCCATTTGTTTTGGCAGGTTCCATTAACACAGCGACGCCATCTCTGACGCTCATTGCAGCGACAAACGGCAAGTAGTAAGCTGAGGGCAAATATGCGTGGCACAAACCAGGCTCGGAGGCCAGACGGTGGTAGGATCAGTCCGACGTTTCGGATAATATGCCGCGACACAGTATGAAAATAAATTTTGTTATTTTCTTGGAAATGTAAGACTTAGGGAAAATAGTATTATCATAAAACATGTGTTATATGTACATTTCCAACTTACACGTAAAACGTTTTTGTTCGGTGTAATCATCTCGTTACATGCGAAGATAGGCCCAGAACTGCATGTAGGTCTTTAAGCAGAGTGTCCGCTAATGTTGTCCAGCTATGACCAAAATCTGGAGGTGGCAACAAATTTCAGTGACATTCCCCAATATCATATTGTGATATCATTACATGGTCTGTTGTGAGGCAACGGGTGGATTAGCACGTTTCCACAGCAACAAATAAACAAAAAATAAGATGAATTCTTGAAGGTGTTTTCTACGAGGTCCTTTCCGAAGTTACAAAACGAGGACACCAGCCGAGTCGCGTTGGGGTGGACACCCCGTGTGGAGGCGGGTTCGAGTGCCTCCACCGTAGCCCTGCTAGTAGTAGGAGGCGACGAAAAGGAAACCCAATGCCTGGGCCACCCTGTTCCTGGGGGTTATAATTACGGGGACCTGACCCTCCATGATGGGGTAGTCTCGAATCTGAGACAGTAAAACATGGTTCTTAATTCGGTAGGACTAGGATCTAGGAATGAATTCGCTGGCGAGGGCCAGCAACAATTGTAAAGGACAGACCCGTCCTCTTGTCACAGAGAGCGCCCCACACAACTGTCTGATGGTAACAAAAATCTTGCCTTGGGTCCCAGATGGGAGGTTAACACCAAGACAGACTGGCCGACTGACCTTCTATCGTAACATAACTTCGATTTGTCGAGTCAGTCATGAGTCAGTCAGTTGACAGCTGAGATAGTTGTGAGATAGTCGCCAGCCGGCAAGGACGTGAGCAGGGAAGCAGAGAACATTGGTGCGATCCGTTGCCAGACAACAATTAGTAGGAGTTACAATGTGCTATAATGATCTGCTAAGTGTGTAGATTAGCTGCACAGTTGTAATTCCTTGTAATTACGAGTTATAACTCTTCAATAAGGCCAACTGTCAATCTAAACTCCGTTTCCCCATGCACTTAGACCAGTACTGGTCCACTCTGCTTCCCTCTATGATATTCTACCAGTCTCTTTATCCTACCGATATTGGTGCGTACCATCAGTCCCGACTGAACCAGCGAGTTCGGCCTCCACTAGCTTGGCGGTATCTATAATGCTTCCCCCATCTATCAGAAGTGTTAGAGACTACTTGTTGGGCGGGAAACGTCCTTGAATTTGGCTCAGTGACCTCCTCTGGAGATATGAGGTTCTTTTACGTGCCGTAAAGCTACGACACGGGACCCACGGCTTAAAGTCCCTCCCGGAGGACTTGTTCCCTGAATTTT
>NW_019744109.1:778472-974789 GCF_002891405.2 Cryptotermes secundus
TTAGCAGGAGCAGCACTAGCAATAATAAAAGTATTGTAACGTGTTTGGAGTAGTTACTCCCATGACAACTGATGTCAGAAGTGGGATTGGACTTACACACGTGACAACTGGTGTCAGAAGTGTCAGAAGTTGTCACGGAAGTACCTACTCCAAACATGTTACATTGCTCCCTTCTAAAGGTTGTTCATCCCCGAACAGCCTAACGGTACTTCCTTTCTTTCAGGTATTCACCTTCCTAGCGGTACCTCCACCCTTCTTTCGTTCTGATGTTCGACTTCTTCCATGTGCTCGCCCCGAGCACTTCCATGGTCCAGCGGTTGTTGATTCTGTCGTGTCACATTCATTCGTCGCTCATTCCTCTTGATGGGGAGGCCGGTGTTTCTGTTACCAGTTCCTCCTCTATGCTCTGTTTCTTTTCTTTTTCCGTTTCGGAGGGGGTCGACCCCTCCACAGTGTCCAATCCTTGAAAGTCAACGTAACAGCACTTGAAGTGTAGCCTGCACTTGCTGACGTCGTCGTTCCTCCTGGTCTTCCCGCCAATTGCTGGTACGAGGCCGTAGCGCAACAGTGCCCACTGCTGGTTTCTCTACGCTGCTACGGGCACCCCGCAATGGCTGAGACTCGTCATAAGGCTGCTTGCAGAGACGGTGTAGACAATTGGCGACGGCCAATTCCTTTCTCCGGCATCCGAAACTTCCCTTAGTAGTTTCCTTCTTCAAAGCATCTCTCCTGCGTCGTACCACTGTTGCGCGACGGGACAACTTCCGGTCGGGTTGTGTTTTCCGTCCCACTTTCGCACGGCGGCTCGTCCCTCTGCGGGCGACGGCCAGTCTTTTCGGTGCCTATCCTGACTCTGGGTCCGTTCATTCATCTGGCGGCGGCGTTCCGCGGTCGCTTTTGGGTCCTTGCGCCTTTTCTTCTTCGGTTCTCAGACCAGCATTACTTCGGCGTCTTCTACGGGGACCTCTTCTTTCTGTGCCGCTTCAGGTTTCCTGTCCAGTGAGGTCGGTTGTTCTTCTCATAGACGCGCCTCCGTCTCTTGGCAGGCCGTCTTCTTTATGTCCATTTCGGGTTTACTTTCGGCCACTATCCCCTTGTGGCTGGTGTCCATCATTTCTCGCCTTGCGCCCATTATTTGGCCTCGCGTGCAGGCAACCTCTTCTAGCCAGGCTTTCGTATCGGCCTGTCTGTCAGCCTCCAATTTGGCCAGCAGCTCTTTGTGCCGGTCTCCGCCTTGGTCTGGTTGCTGTTCGCTTCTTCGTGTCTGGCGTCCGCCTTCGCCTGCTTGGCGTCCATCCTGGCTATCGTTTGTTCTTGGCAGGCCCTCAATTCTTTCAGCAGGAATTCCATCACCTGCTGTGTCTCCATTTTTTTTTTCAGGTAACGCTTGTTGTGCTCGTAAGTTTAAGTTAGTATCCTGTCGGTCACGTGTGGAAGTCCAATCCCACTTCTGACACAAGTTGTCACGGGACTACCTACTACAAACACGTTACGGTATTATTTTTATTATTTAGTTTATTTCTCTGCATTAATGTGTTTTCCTATAGTACTTGCCTGTAATTTACCTCTGACTTTGTGTTGTGTTTTTCCGTAATGTTAATTACCTGTATTTCCATTGTGCTCTGTCTGTAATTGGCCCTGCGGCTGTTGGCTCAGCACATAAATAATAAAGTATTGAACTAAACTATTTCTAAACATCTATACTTCACATTCATTCAATAGAGAACTCCAAGGATCACCCACGAAATATTCGCGGACCAAAGTTTGGGGAATACTGATTTATGCCCTTAAGATGTGTTCCTGCTTAGGACTTGATATGAATCAGTACTGGAAACGCCTCTCTTTGACTTTGCTTGCAATATGAACAGTTTTAATCAGAGTGCTAATATAAATACTGGTTCTCAGTTGCGGGAGAGGGCATAGAATAAGGACAGTTGAACTCTGCTGCAAAAACCAGTGCAGCTGGAGAGCGACGTTTCGTTTAATCAAAAACAGAGGCGTACGTCCGGCAACACAGAGTCGGTATTACAGATTCGCTACAATGCTGCCGTTCTGAATTATTAAATTTCAATGGTTTTAATAAAGGCGATGGAAGAAGATGAGACTTGTCAAAATCCATAAGCAATATCCGCTCCTTTATGTACTGTATGCTTATCAAAGGAAAAGGATCGCCCCGCCGGAGGACAGATTACAACCTGCCGCAGCTGCAAAGGAACCGGACGAAAGGAAACCAGCCGGCCGATGTCTTCACGCAACGAAAGACACTGCCTACAGTTTCACGACTTATGTAACGATAATTTCGAATCTTGTGTGTTTATTATGCAATAATATGTGACACGCCACTTGGCTACTCATGGACATATTTTTATAATATTTAAAAGCAAAGGAGGCAACTCTTCTTTAGAGAATCATAGGAAGGGGCAACAAATTTACGATTTGGCCATCTCTGTGGTCAGAGTTCTTGGCTACAGATCCAGAGGGCCCGGGTTCGATTCCCAGCGCTACCGGATTTTCTTAGAAGTAGTGAGTCTGGAACGGGGTCCACTCAGCCTCGTGTGGATAACTCAGGAGCTATTTCAAGAAAATAGCGGCTCCGGTCTAGAAAATCGAAATGAACAGCCTTGGGGATTCGTTGCGTTGATCACGTGACGCCTTCAATCCGCTAAATTTAACACTAACTTCGCCGAGCAGCGGCGGTTGCTCGGTCGGTATAGTTCGATTGCGGACTAAAGCCATATAGTTTATTTGTTTTGTTTTTATCTTGCCTCTTACGACAAAGAAATTGGTATAAGACACAATGAGGGGAGTTTCGAATGATGTATGAAAAATAAATACGACTTGAAGAAACCAAGGACAGGTAAGAAATTGATAAAATATGCAGAATTTGCCACCGGGATCCGTTGTTTGAAAATGCGGCGCTACAGAAGGGGAAGTGGGGTACGTGCATTTGTATATGTGTAAGCCCACACGTAAGTACACAGACTGTTAGTAGTCACGGCGCACTGGACAGTGAATAAATGCGCATTCGCTCTTTACTTTCCCTATTTTGAAAAGAACTTACGAGATCACCATGCTTTCTGTGTGTCTGTGCATCCCCCCCCCTTCCCAAATTATAAAGGCAATAAATATCGTAGAAGAGATTTTTAAATACCGTGTGATGAATTGTCAAATACATGAGAACTGCATAACGATCAAGTCAATATTATTAATAACAAAAGGCATAATAATAATAATTAGCAGCAGCAAAACAGCACTGTTTGAGCCACAGTCTTCCTTATAAAATTCTGTCTGACTTGATCCGGGGTTCACTTCTTTGGATTTCGCAAGCAAGAATTCTTTTACAGCCTTGAGTCCAAACCCCCCCATCCTGGAGGTCTAGTTCCCTGTATAAGTCCCCCAGAGCGCCATAGCTCAAGCAGTTAGTCGCTGGCTTCCCACCGCGGCGGCCCGGGTTCGATCCCATTTCTGATCAAGTGGGACTTGTGGTGGACAAAGTGGCGCTGGGGCATGTTTTCTCCGACTACTTCGGTTTCCCCTGCCAGTCTTCATCCCACCAATTGCTCCACAATCACCCTCACCTATCATCTGGGGCTGGTACAATAGGCCAGAAGTGGCCGCATTACAAGGGACTTAGTCCCACCCCACTAGCAATAAAAAAAGTCCCCCAGACACCAGGTTCCGTTTTCGTCGCCTTCTACGACTCGCAGGGATATTGTGGATATATTCAAACCCGCCTCCACACTGGGAAATATTAATAATAATAATAAAGTAATAATAACAAGAAGAGCAAAAATTTCAAGTGTTAAACTCTTTCTGCCTTCAGGTTCTATCTTACTTACTCTCTTATTTATATCCTGATAAGCTGAATGATCCTCGTAAATAGGCATAGCCCCTTGCGCAGTGTTCGAAATATGACAAGTAAAACTTGCTTTTAATTCTCGGCGTTCATGCTTACAAACGAATCGAAAATGCTGTTTCAAACCAGGCCCTAATTAACTGAAATACGAAAAGGACTTACCTACTTTTTCTCCTCAATTCTCGATGTTCTATAGGCAAATGCTGTTTTCTTTCTCTAGGGTTTCCGTATCTTATTTGGTGGGAAGTTTTTCGTAGTTATTCCCGCGGGTTTACAAGGAGGGGCATCAATACCGTGACACAGGCAAGTGTATTCCCTAGGCACTCATCATCTGTGAGATGGTCAGCATCAGGTCCGAGATGACCTCCAGCAAGAGTGTATTTGTGAATCGTGCCCCCGAATGTGTCCCGTGAGACTAGGCAAGGCACACGCCAAGAAATTGGACTGCGCATGTGCACCACAGGGAGTCATGTCTGGCGCCGACCAATTTATCTGTGGCGATGATCCTTACAAGCCGGATTCCGTTATAGGAAACCGATGTTTATGAGGTTCCAGTAGGGCTGATCATTAAGTTTACGTACTCCTGAAATATGATGCCGTACACTCCAGCAGATAGGTACTAAGGTTCTGGAGAAGACTGCTACTCCCATTACTTCTACCTTGAAGGAAGAGGCACCAGTTTCCACCGAAATGTTAGCACTTATCCACCGAACTACATGACGTCATATCCAACAAGGAAAGGAACTGCTTGGGTCCCGATCTAAATAACTGTTCATGTCCATGCGAATTTACCACAGAGCTCAAGGCTGATATCAAGAGCTGTGTATTTCCCAGAAATTCTCAAGACATGTTGGTATAGCACATGAAAGGGAATTAAAACGTAGCAACATGCACTGTCCTCCAACGCCATGTTAATCACACAGATTTCTCACGAAGATTGATCACTTGGTGTCTAATTTGTATCTAAATTCGAAACAGAGCTTTATTAAAAGTCCTTACTGCTAGCCTTATTGAAAACGTATTATCACTGCGTTTCAAAACAGAACAGAAAAGAATGTGGTAACAATTACATACATATTTTAACATAAGAAGGTGTAAGGTCGCGCCATAGCTCAAGCGGTCAGTCCCTGGCTTCCCACCGCGGCGGCCTGGGTTCGATCCCGGGTCTGGTTAAGTGGGATTTGTGCTGGACAAAGTGGCGCTGGGGCAGGTTTTCTCCGAGTACTTCGGTTTCCCCTGCCAATCTTCATTCCACCAATTGCTCCACAATCACTCTCACCTTTCATCTGGGGCTGGTATAATAGGCCAGAAGTGGCCGCAATACAAGGGACTTAGTCCCAACCCACTATTAATAAAAAAACATAAGGTAAAGCAATTCCAGTAACAGGCCATGGAAGCAGATAAGTTTTTGAGAAGTCGAGGCTCCCACATTTTCTAGACAATCGGCTCACAGATGGTGGTGAGGTTGTCAGCCTTATGTACCGGCTATTGTTTGCTGCGGGGACAACGTTTATTGAACCACTGTCCGGCAATGTATGGCTCTGTATGCGCTGTCTCGGAAACACGTTTTAACAAGCCGTTGACTAGCAATGGGCGCCTGAAAAGATATTCTGGCTTTTAGGTGGCACGCCACAATGTTACTGTCGGGATGACAACGGTACCAGAGAATAGCAACGAGTCGACTCAAGCATAAATTTGGACATACCTTCCTCCTGCTTATGAGCATCGCGGCCGGCGCGTAAGGCTGACAACCTTACCGTCATCTTTGAGCCGATTGTCTAGATAGTGTGGGACCCTCAACGTCTCAAACTCTTTGGGCCTTCACCGCCTGGTACAGGGATAGTTTACTTTTACTTTTACTCATTCATGTAACAGAAATATATCTTGATTATTCTCATAGAGCCTTTATGTACAGTTTGTATAAAAATGTTACTGAGGAAGACGGAGGCGATTTCATAAATAAATCATCCAATTCATTGTAGAACCGATGAGTTCGACTCTTCTGTTAAAGTGGCTAGAGTCACGCCAATCTTTACAACACTGCCTGTGATACAAACAGTAACATCCATCGGTATCAAGGAATAACTTGGACGATAACCAGAGCACTGAAACCGACATGTAATGGAGGACGTTTTTATTTTATGGTGACGCACCTTCTGCTCTTGTAAGTCTGAAATGAAAGGAGTACAAAATTGTTCATTATAGTAAAACAGCGCAAATGAAATATTTACATTGTGTATTAACTTAAGCGGAATTAAAGACTAAGGTGAGGAAGGGGGGCATGTCTTTATTTGGCAAATGGAGAGTAGACTGTTACAAAAGAAAACTTTAAATTCTCACCAGAAAACAAAGGCCTACATTAACGGCTTACCAGAACTTAATGATTCTTTGAAGGTTTGTGACAATGCACTATTTTAGCCTACTTTACTCAAGTACGCTTATGCGATCTCCATCCTGTCTGTGTGTCTGCGTATCTCCCGCCCCATAATGTTCTTTACTGTGTTCGCAACAGCCCGTCACTGGACATTCTTGAGCCAGATTAATCCAGTATACATATACACCCTTCTCATGGTCAACTTCAATATTGGGCTTATCTTTCATCCGCGCAAGTCTGTCCATGTTTTAATCTTCCGCTCACACATTTCTTCTAAAAATTGTTATACAGCTCTTAGCTTTCGGAAATTTCAGCTTCCTTATGGACGATGGGAACAGGTTTCGCATGATGAAGTGTTTTCAAAATCAAAACGTTATCAACCATGTGATAAGAAACCGCAGGCGATTTCTGGGATGTAGTTGGAAGGATGGTTACGGAGGGGAGGGAGGGGAGGAGAAGGAGGGGGTGAATGGACCATGAAGGTGGAACGTGTCAACTGGAACGGAACAGACTAAGTGGTCTACTAGGCTCTTAAGGGAACTGCTTTTATAGAACAAGGGAATGAACTAGGGTCGTAAATGAAGTGGCGAATGTATGAACGACGTTGTCTTCCTTAACTCGACCCCACCCGCCATTCTTGCTGTACTCCAGCGCCGTAAATTTCCTTTGGGATGTCTCATATTACGGTGAAGACACTGACATAACATCTGACAATAGTCCACGAGTTAATTTGGTCTCACATAATAAATGTTTTGGGCACAAGGCAGAGGTCACAGCTCTGATCTTCCAGACGAAAATACCTCTTCATTTTTACATACAGTTCACAATATAATATTAATTAAATACAGGGCTCAGTTCGCAATCAATAATTGAAAAGCTTATTCATTTACGGTTCAGTGTAGAACAAGGATATTCAGGAAATTATTAAACATACAAAAGTATTTCCTTCCTTCCTTCCTTCCTTCCTTCCTTCTTGTCGTACCCTTTCTGTCTTCCATCTTCATTTCATTTTATCTCCTCTCTCTGTTGATTCCTACTGTCACGTAATTTCTCTGTCATATTGCAGAAGTTCTCCGTCGACGTGAACTGGACTTCAAGTGACTGCACACGAAAACAGAGAGCGAATCACGAATTTGGACACGTTACAAAAAAAAACGTACCACGGTTTCAGTTTAATGTGGTTCAGGGTCAGGGGAGTTGAACCAGCATTACTGTCTACTGACCTGAACCATGTTGGCAACCAACTTGGTGGCATCTGCAAATATTTCCGCCCGCTTCACCAGTCCTTTTTCCGGGGAAACACCGGGAGTGTCATGCAGTACCCGTACTTGATGTGGGCAGGGGTAACCGACAGAAAATCAACCGTGTACAGTTCGTCTCATTACGCCATGAGTATATTTGTCCAAGCAGTTCGCATGAAATTCGCTAACGGGTATCGGGGGTTCTTTCCCCGGAAGTAAAGCGGTCGGGGAGTGAAGCTGATCACTCACCTCCAACTAGTGTCGAGGTCAAGAATGCTGGAGCTTTATCTTCACTACCCCATACGTCTTCATGGCGTAGTGCTTAATTAATTATGCACAGGGACAAATTTATCTTTTCCTTTTACTTCAGAGTATACACCTAGGTGTCACAGAAAACTGCAACGTCGTTTCGGGCGCCGTTTAACGTTTTGGTAGCCTATTAAACGAATGATGCCCGAATACACTTATCGACAAATTACTGTACATCTAACCAACCACTATGCACCTTCATAATTCCACGGTCTTTGCTAGACTAGTATCAAAATTTGGCTTCTTTGAACGCTTTATCGAAGGCAGCAAGTTTTGCTTTAACTAAAGCTCTCTGTTTTTTTTTATTACTAGTGGGGTGGGACTAAGTCCCTTGTATTGCGGCCACATCTGGCCTACTGTACCAGCGCCAGATGATAGGTGAGGGTGATTGTGGAGCAATTGGTGGAATGAAGATTGGCAGGGGAAACCGAAGTACTCGGAGAAAACCTGCCCCAGCGCCACTTTGTCCACCACAAATCCCACTTGACCAGACCCGGGATCGAACCCGGGCCGCCGCAGCGGGAAGCCAGCGACTAACCGCTTGAGCTAACCGCAAAGTTCCCTATACTTTATATAATAATGAAAGGAAAAGAAGACCAACTCAACGAAGAAAAATCTTTCCCGGAAATTAATAGTCGTTCAAATGGTCTACACAAACATCGCCTTTTGTCTAACAGAGGCTCATTACTGTACCCACAAGAGCCCGCCACGTCCACAAGTTCTAATAATATATTTTAAGATCTATTTTAATATTATTCTCCCACTTGCGCCTAAGTCCCCCAAATAGTTTATTCTATTCAGTGTAACAAATTAAAACTCGATACGTAATTCTCATATCTCCCATGCGTTGCGTCGTATTCCTCCCATCTCAACCTCTCTGATTCGACCATCCAAATAATTTATGTTGGGAAGCACGAATCCTGAAGGTCCTGCAGTCTTCTGTGGTCTCCTGTTACTTCCTCCTTTAGCACCCCGTTTCAAAACAAAATTAAAAATAAACTAAATACAAACAATTAAAATACAGATGTCTCTTCTTCTTCCTGCTGTAGCGACTGACAACAAAACGCGCTTTCAACTACTGTCATAAAAAAAAGTAAAGGTATCACTGTAACAGGCCGTGGAGGCCCATAGGGTTGTGAGATGTTGAGGTTCTCACATTTTCTAGACAGTCGGCTCATAGACGGCGGCAAAGTTGTCAGCCTTACGAGCCGGCCGCCGTTTACCCCCAAGAACATTCCAAGAATATTCCTGGTACTCATTTCTGTTAGAAGCTGAGTCGACCCCAGGGCCATAGTGCGGCTAGGAGGATTAGGTAAACTGAAAAAAAAATGACTTAATCGGGATTCGATCGAGCGACCTTCCAGCTTGTAGCATAGTGCCCCCAACCACTGCCATAGGCACTGAATAGTCTGCATGCGTCAGAAGAGAAAGAAAAAAGGTAAAGCTAACCTGAAACAGGCTGTGGTAAGTCGAGGTTCCCACATTTTGTATACAATCTGCTCACAGATGGCGGCGAGGTTATCAGCTTTATGCGTCGGCCGCCGTTTACCCCTCAGGAAGACTGCTGGTACTCATTTCTGTTAGAGACTGAGCCGAACCCATGGCCATAGCGCGGCTGGAAGGATTAGGTCAACTGCAAAAACCTAATGACCTCGTAGGGATAACACCCGCGTATTGCCTCAACGAAATACGCTACCTCGTGCCTCCAGTCTGCTTGCGTAATCACGAAGATTGTGTTTCTGTGTTCAACTTGGCTTCGGTAAGCTTGATGTGTATGTCGCTCAGAAGGTGTGGCTTCAGGTAACTTAATGAAATGTGTATACTGTAGACTTAATGCAGCATGCTCCGTTGTGGGAGGGGGGCCGGGAACGAGAGGGGCTTTATATGTTGCGACGCATATAATATTATCGATTCCGCATGTTAAAAGAGGATATGAATAATTACAGCTTCAGGGCGTGTTCCGTTTAGCTGCTGAAATCACGTGATCAATTAGTTCCGACAGGAGGCAGCTCCTCCCTTCATGTTACGAAAACGTGTTGATGTTAAGATTGTAACCTGTGTTTCTCACGTTGACGGAGTTCACTTGTTTGCGAACCAGACGCTGGGGCATGTGTTAGAATCTCGTTCATTCTGTAACTGTTGCAGTAGGAGAACATCATCATCTTCGAGATGCCCAGAGTGCAATAAGTCACCCTCAGCTTCTTTCTGTGTAGGGTTCAATTTCGTAACCGCTCTTTACGGTTTTTGAAAGATACACCAAACATTAGGCGATGGTAGAAGTCCTTTAAAGAAACATAATTGCATTAGGTCTAAGAAGTTAAAAGTTTCAACATGGAAGTAATTTGATCAGTGCCCAGAACGGAACCACACTATTGTCGCCTGAGGAAAGCCCAGAAGTGACATTTTCCTTGCTGTCTGGATGGACGGACGCAAATGTGTCGTTACCTGTTTGCTATAAGGCTTCGCTAGGGGCCGCGTCCAGATGTCCACACTGAGCAACACAAAATGTCAGTTCATAAATACGTGTAATTAGCGAAATTAAAGGAAAATGAGAACATGACATTACACATTCACTGCTGTTAGTTTATTATATAGTAATCGTATGTTAATTTTCTACTAATGTTTGTGTGCTTTTCTAGTAATGTTTGTGTGCTGTGTTTTGTTTGGACGTGTTTATGTGTGTTATTTGTCTGTTGTCTTATTGTAGTACCACTGCCACCGTGTGAAAACCAATTTGCAGTTAAATAATAATAATAATAATAATAATAATAATAATAATAATAATAATAATAATAATAATAATAATAATAATAATAATAATAACAAAACACCAAATAAACTCCGTGGCCTGTAGTCCGCAAGCGAATAATACCGACAGAGATTATATGTTCTGGCGTTATGTAATTATCCTCAGGAACGCAATTAAGCGCTTCGTAAACTGAAGTCTACCTGTATTTGGCATAACACCACGGAAGAGTATTTCATATAAGAATAAAATACGAGTCCAAGCACTAAGCCAGAGCGAAGTTGATTAAATACGGACTTGGCCGCGCCATAGCTCAAGAGGTTAGTCGCTGGATTCCCACCGCGGCGGCCCGGGTTTCGATCTCGGGTCTGGTCAAGTGTGATCTGTGGTGGACAAAGTGGCGCTGGGGCAGGTTTTCTCCGAGTACTTCGGTTTCCCCTGCCAATCTTCATTCCACCAATTGCTCCACGATCACCCTCACCTATCATCTGGGGTTGGTACAATGGGCCAGAAGTGGCCGCAGTACAAGGGACTTAGTCCCACCCAATCAGGAATTAAAAACAAATATGGACTTACCACTGAGCATAATTTAAATGCAGTTATCTCTTATGGGCAAGCATGCCAACAGAGAAACACACAGAATCCGTGCAAAACGGACGCTGCCTATTCTAACACGTACCTCACTTTCACGTGGTGTAACCCGTCTTCACAAAGGAAGATACCGCAAAGCTGTTACGTCTGCAGTGCATGTCCGCTCGTCTGTTTGATTATCCGAATTACTCTGTTATTTTCACAGCCGCTAATCACATACCTGAAGCAAAGAATAAGAGAACGAAACACAAGTGGTTAATGTCGGGATGAAACCTCGTTCATTTTTTTTTAATAAGCTGAATGATGACCGACTACTCCAGAAGACAGTGCGCCGTGCTGCAGCGGCCTATGTAGCCTCCGGCTGCTTCTCAACTGAGACACGTAATTACTTAATTCGTTTTGCCACTCGCTGGAACCCATTTCAATACTCTGATGACACAAAGACAGCGTTCCGTACACGTTAAATTGCCTGTTATTTCGGCTGTGTAATATCGGCAGAACAAGAAGGATTAGGAGTTATTTAAGAATAGATATTATTATTATTATTATTATTACTTTTATATTCCCTACAGAATATCACATGAAGAGTTTTAACCTTATTTTACGCCATAACTTTCGTTTCAGTAAGTTTATAGTTCATTGTACTTTTATACTTTGTTTTTTATAATGCATTATCAAGTAGCCAGCTTCACTATCACAATTGCAGTTCAGTAGAGTGTGAATATGGTAATCATGTGTTTGCCTGATGATGGCTTTAATAGCCGAAATATGTAGCTAAGGTAATTTTAGCCTTGACCTTTATATTGCTGTGTTGTGATGGACTCTTAATAAAGAAATTTTATTATTATTATTTCTAAATATCTATACTTTATTTCCTTACTAAAAGCTGTCACAACGCAACAATTAATAATATATGTATGCAGTTTCAAGTAGTACTTTACTACATGTTTCGGCTTTCAAGAAGCCATCATCAGGTAAATACACTTAAAATATTTAGCTATTGAAATGCGTGCTAATTACATGATGTAGTATAGTATACAATAATATAACATATAACGCTAAAATGAAAGTAAAGTCTAAAAATGAACTAGTTACATAATTAAAGTCCAGTTAAGAGCTGTACATAAAATTATACGGTAATTCAAATTAGGTACTTGTAATCGTACTAAGGTATGGTATATCTATACTTTACATTTTTCAATTGACAATGGCAACTTAGATTTGTGATAATGAAATTATTATTATTGTGACGTGGACGGCGCAATGCTCGGTAAACACCCCCCTTCCAGCGGTGATGTAACAGCATCGAAGCAACTGCCGCTGCTACGGTAACAGGCCAGTCAACAATCCGTCCCCCTCCTCCGCAGTGAAGTAACAGGGGACACCGCGGTTACTACGCAGCAATAAACAACTCTCAGCAGCGTTCCCCAGCAACGCCTGTAAACACGACGTTACGCAACAGTGGTAGCTATCACGTATCTGTTTTCTGTGTTTTATTATTTTGTTTGTTTCTTTATATGCATTAACGTGTTTTCCTCCAATGTTTACCTTTAATTAGTCTTTGACTTTATGGTGTTTGTCCAGTATGTAACTATTTTTATCTACACTGTGCTGCGTCTGTAACTGGCCTTGCGGCTGTCGGCTCAGCACGTAAATAATTGAATTTAACTGAATTATTACAATGGCTCTATATCCCTTTGTTGGGCCTTGGTCGCTTTTTCAGTTTCTTAAACCATACACAGTCGGTAGGACTCCTGTGACTGGGGATCAGCGCGTCTCAAAGCCACTACCTATACAACACAAACCCAGAATAAACGCACACAGACATCCATGCCTCGAGTGGGATTCGAACCCATGATCCCAGTGTTTGAGCGGGCGAAGACGGTTCATGTTTTAGACCGCGCGGTTCCCTGTGATCGGCAGGGAAACATACGAGTATATTGAAGTTTCGTGATATTTCTGAAATATTTTGATATATCTGAATTTATTTTACATTCTTAATTTGAAGCTACATAGTATTAAAAATTAAGTAAAAAGTTTATTGTTGAAGCTTCTACAAAAACAAATGCCACTTTTATAAATACTAAAGGCATTCGCAGTTAACAAGGTCAGAACTGGGGTTGCAAGACTTCGTAGTGTTCAGTACCACTACCAAAACCAGCATAATACTAACCAAATTTAAGATCCAATGCTACATCGTATCATCAACATCCGTCGACGGGCCAATATTGATCGCCCAATTAGATCCTTTATTTGCTACTGCTGTAAGTTACTCGCGTGAAATAATACCACAATGGGAGAATCCATCTGTCCGCCCGTAGGATTCATTTAGGAAAACAATGAACCGATTTTGATTCAATCATTTGCGGGGGTCTATATCAAAATTGTGAAAGCTATTTGTTTTTGATCATTACCGAACAAATATGGGGGCACGCTGTAGCGTAGTTGGTTGAGGCACTATGCTACAAGCCCGAAGGTCGCGGGTTCGAATCCCGATGAGGTGGATTTTTTTAAATTGACTTAATCCATCCAGCCGTAATATGGTCCTGGGGTCGACTAAGCCTCTTAACAGAAATGAGTACCAGGAAACTTCCTGGGGGGGGGGTTAAGGGCGGCGGGTGCGTAAGGCTGACAACCTCACCGCCCGCCATCTGTGAGCCGAAAACGTGGGAGCCTCAACGTCTCAGAACCCTATGGGCCTCCACGGTCTCTTACAGGGATATCTTTATCTTTTTCTTTTTACAGACCCAATATAGTACCTGCTTTACAACAAACACAAACAGAACTTCAGTAAGTTTTCGCAAAATAAGTAAATAAATTCAAACTAATCGTAAGGAAACTGCGCGCATTAAGAAAGATATATGCGTTAATAAGGGGTAAAATTATTAATTCAAACAGATTTAGAGACGTTTATATTTAGCGAAATGGAAATCTTAATATATATTTGAAGAAAAGATTGCGTACCTTCGGAACCCTGTAATGTCACAATGCAATGCGTTGCATGAAGAAACTGTTTGGATACCAGCCTTAGATTTTCAGCTGTAAAAGTTAAATTTGGTGCGTTACACCAAAGAGGGTCACTACTTATGCCCTGCTTCTTGAGGACTTAACTGCACGCCAAACTTGAGCAGAGGAAGCAACGAACTGGTGTGAAGTTCTAAACCCACACTTGCCTTTCCTGTAACAATGTGGTTCCCAGAGCAAGAGCAAATTTGGAGATAAGTCCTCCTAATACTCGGGACTTAGATACGCGTTACCCGTACTCCCTTGCCTCTCCAACCCTCGCCACTGTCATCGAGATTATCCAACCCTCCACATCATAGGACGTGGCTCAAATTCGGAAACATCCCATCTAGTTATGCAGCATAGCCCAAATACCAAATATAGACGCACACAACGTTGGGAGCCTTACATGATCCAAGTTCCATATATTAAAGCATTCCGACAACGTCAGCCACTTTGTAATACTCCAGAGCGGCATCTGCCTAACCTACTGACCAAGTGAACTCCAGGATCCAGTACCCGGATGTAAAAACGGAAACGTGTAGACATGCTCAAAGGCTCAAAGGAATTAGCCTCTTCATTAATGCAGACGTAGAAATCTATTTATGTCAGGGATAATACATACCAGTAGTAGGCTTGGCGGGTAATTTTCTGCTGGTTCTTGCCAGCACAGTCATTCTTGTTTCTGGGTTCCGCGGGACTGGCGACCATATTTTGTCTCACGAATCTGCGAGTCGTGGACTGCCTCTAGTGGTCAGAGTTCATGGCTACAGATCCAGATGTCGGGGTTCGATTCCCGGAGCTCCCAGATTTTCTGAGAAGTAGTGGGTCTGGAACGGGGTACACTCAGCCTCGTGAGGATAATTGAAGAGCTATTTCAAGGAAATAGCGGATCCGGTCTAGAAAACCAAAATTAACGGCCGTGGGGATTCGTTGCGCTGATCAAGCTAAAGTGGGTGCCAACTTCGCCGACAAGCGGCGATCACTCGGTCGGTATAGTTCGCTTACGGGCTAAAGCCACGGAGTTTGTTTTTTTGTATCTGGGAGTCGTGTAACTCACCTCGTATTCAGAAACAGGCATATCAAATCGCCATCATTTTCATATAGTTGACAATATAATCACCGGTACAGATATTAAAATATGGATTGATATACGAGTACTTATCATCAGAGCAACCGAGAAATTTTAGGCGCACTTTTCTCTCAAAACGAAGAGAGGGCTCACGGATTCGAATGTTGCATAGACAGTAATTGCTGTATTTGGATTAGCCCAAATACGCGGAAACAATTCAGTGGCCCAAGTCCCCACGCACCTACTCATAACGAATCTATTAACCAAACATACGGAGCAAAGTGACTCAAGCTGTAGCGATTCTAACCTTACTTCCACGTTCGAAGTTTATTCTGAAAACTATCGTGACTGCAGGTTTTTGTAGTTTTCTCAGTCTCTCTAGGCAGCATCGTAAAGCAGTGATGCAGTTCGCTACAATATTATTAGAAATGTCAGGATATCCTATTTTCAACACTATTTATGGCTCTACAGTCCTTGTGGGTCTTGAATACTTTTTCAGTTGTTTATTCAATACAAAGTCGTAGGAGCCCTTGGACGGGGGGTCAACCCGTCGTAAGGCCGCTACCTACACACAGAACAACACAAACACAGATTAAACGCAGACAGACGTCCATGCCTTGAGTGGGACTCGAACCAACGATCCCACTTTTCGAGCGGGCGAAGATAGTTCATGCCTCAGACCGCGCGGCGACTTCGATCGGCTTTCAGCACACGATAGTAAACGAAATCCCTCTACCTGAGATCTCGTTGAAGATTAAACTTTTCTCCCGCGGGGTTCTCACCCTGGTGGTTGTGAAGAGTTCTATATTCTGAGATATAACGCCGTGTAGTCCGTTGAAATCAACTGACGTTTCGGAGGGACATGTTGCCTCAACCTTCTCAGAGTTGAAGAGTAAGCCATGCAAGAAAGCAATATGAAGCAGGTAGTTCCTGAATATCGAAGCGACAGTTCGGTTAACTTTGGAAGAACTACAGGGAGTTATATCCCAGAAAATGGAACTCCTCTTATATTCGACGGCGTTTTTGACAGACAACTCTGACTGTGAGCGGAACTTCACTACGCTACCTCCATTTTATGCTGGTGAATCCATGCATTATCATAATGTATAGCCCATTTAGATTTTTTTTCGGGTGCAAACACAGGAAAAGAAATTAAATCCGTAATTCTATCTGAAAAGGAAGAGATGTGACTGAACTCTGCTATCTAATTATTACATCTACATCGGAACACAGAAACAAAGAACAGCGCGTTATACAAATGTAACAGGAGTTTGTGCGTCACAATGGATAATGAGGCTCCTAATTTGCACGAAAGCTGCGCAGTAATTTCAGTGTGCACACGGACAGTGAGAACATTTGTTTTCAAAAGGAAACTACATTTAATATTTCAATACCTAACGTTGTTACTGCAATTCGCCATATTATCCTCTAGTGAACAGATGTAGGACTGGCAGTCCGCGGGCCACATTCGTTCCGAGATATCATGTTATATGGTCTTAGGATTTCTGCCAGGCTGATCACATTGGCCGCTCGGTCTAAGGCATGAACTGTCTCCGCTCGCTCGAAACCTGGGATCATGGGTTCGAATCCCACGTGTGGAATGGGTGTCTGTGTGTGCATTTATTCTGTACTTTTGCTGTTCTGTATGCAGGTAGAGGCCTTGCTAAGGGCTTATCCCCGCTCAAGGAGTCTTAGCGACTGTGTAAAAGATAAAAAAACTGAAAAATGAGGTCAAGGCCCAACAAAGGGCTGTAGAGCCATAGATAGATAGATAGATAGATAGACAGACAGACAGACAGATAGACAGACAGACAGACAGATAGATAGACAGACAGATAGATAGACAGACAGATAGACAGACAGACAGATAGATAGATAGATAGATAGATAGATAGATAGAAGATAGATAGATAGATAGATAGATAGATAGATAGATAGATAGATAGATAGATAGATAGGGTTTTTGTCACGTATGGTTTTCAGAATATGAAATAAATTCAATAAATTATTTGTTTTGTATTTACAACTTATTGCACAGAAAGTTTTGGAAAATCATTATGCATATATACATACTTTTGATGCCTAAATTAATATAAAGAAAAAGAAATCAAAGTTAGCCCTTAAAGAGCAGTGGTAGATATATGTACGATTTGTTATAATATTAAAAAGCCTATACATTGTATTTATGGGTTTCCCGTAATTCTTGCATTACATGGCGACGGTTTCCCGAATCCATCTTTAATAAGATGGATTCCGTTATGTTCAAGCAATACGCTTTACATGAGGCAGAATTATTTCTAAACGGTGCTTACATGGGTTTAATTCTTTGAACGGTTAGTAATCATAAAATTGAGATTCATTAGTTTACTTGTACACACAAATCTACACTGTAATTTCAGGAACATGTTTTGCTGCTCGTGACTATTAATTACATTTAATGTCTGTGGGTTCTTGGACACGTCATTTTCGTGACCTTCAGAAAACAGTTCTTGTGGGGAAGGCTGCACAAAGAAAATGTTATTCAAGCAATAAAAGCGCCCGTCTTGGGAACTTCATATACATTACGTAGTTACTATAGGATTCTGACGATGGTGTATATGAAACACAGAGATATTGGGTTTTCGGACTTTATCCATCGTCCTGGTTTTTAACTCTTTCTAAGGGACCCAACATAATATGTGTGTTCCCTCACCTGAGGACGGAAACAAATCCAGTTTCCGAAACGTCGTGTTTTTTCTTAGTTATCTTAAAAACCATGACGATGGATAGAGTCCGAAAACCCAAAATCTCTGTGTTTCATATACACATGCCGAAACTATAGTACCACTAGAACACATGGTTAAGCTATCTAAAACAAAACGTTCTCGAAGAACTGATCACCTGCTTTCCTTCCATATGACACGGCCCGCATAGAATACGACTGATCCAACATTTCTTCATTGTTGTGTCTGTATTCGATGCCACGGTAACGTTTTTACAGAGCCAATGCCTAGCAACGATCGGGGGGATATACATACAGACATACAGACACACAGACTGATGGGAGCGATTTATGAACTACGCCGTTGAGATGGGCTCAGGTGCCATGATATAGATACCAAGTTTCATAAAGATTGGTTCAGGTATTCAAAAGTTGGTGAGGAGAGGGTGTAATCACAGACATACATACAGACAGCACGGTGATTTCATAAGCCTACTTGATTTTTTTTTTAGAATAAGGCAAGAAGGGTTAAAAAAATGAACATATATCACGCCATAAACTAGCTAAACTTTTTGTTATCCTCGCCAGATCCTTCACAGATACTTCAAGAACGGCACATTCGTCTCACGTTCCACGTGGAAAGGCACTTCTCTATGTGGCAAAACAACAAAAACAAACCCCGTGATTTTAGTCCGCAAGAGGACTATACCGACAGAGTGACCGCCGCTTGTTAGCAAAGTTAGTGACAATTTTTGCGGATAGATGGTGTCGCGTGATCAGCACAACGAATTCCCAATGCCGTTAGTTTCGGTTTTCTAAACCGGGGCCGCTATTTCCTTGAAATACACAGTGTGTCCAGGTTGTGTTAGGACTGTGTTCATTAAAAATACAAGACGTGAATTATTTTCAAAATTGCAATATTTTTATTAAAAACAGTCTCCTTCTGAATCAATACATAATTAAAATCGATTGAAAAGTTTTCGAAAACAGTCACTGTATTGCTTTTTTGGAATTGCATTTAAAACTGCGATAGATTCCCTTTGGATATCCTGGATGGTGTCATGACGCTCTCCTTTCATCGCCAACTTAACTTTTGGGAACAACCAGAAATCTGCTGGAGCCGAATCTAGCGAATATGGAGGATGATCAAGGACTGGTCCATTTTCTGGCCAAGAAATCGCGCACGATCTTGGATTTGTGAGGTGGGGCATTGTCGTGGAGGAGCGACAAGGAACCTTGCTCTCGATATTCAAGTCGAATTGGAAGAATTATCGCCCACAAACGATTAAGGACTCCGAGATAATAATCAGAATTCACTGTTTAACCTTCTGGCAGAAATTCCTTGTGAATGATTCCTTTGGAATCGAAGAAAACGGTTAGCAGTGTCTTTACTCGACCCTTTTGTATGCGCACTTTATTTGGTTTCGGCTTCTTTGGGCTCAACCACGCTGCACCCTGCCGCTTTGTGAGAGGCCCATATTGAAAACACCATGTCTCGTCACCAGTAACAATCGATTTTGTAAATTTTGTATCACTTTGGGCCGACCGTAACATGTCTTTGCAGTGTTCCACTCTGCCATGTTTTTCATCGCCTGACAGCGCGTGCGGTACAAACCGCGCACAGACCTTCCGTTTGCCCTAATTCTCGGTCAAAATTTGATGCACAGTACTTTTTGGTATGCCCAAAAGCTCCTCGATGAGTCTTGCAGAAACACATCTGTCTGATGCAAGGATTTCGGTCACTTTTTTCACATTTTCTTCAGTGCGACTTGTTCTCGGCTTTGATGCACGTGGAGGGTCTTCAATGTCCCCCCCTGTCGTCACGAAATACAGCATACCATCGAAAAATGTTCGAGCGAGCGACTCAAACGATCACTACCGTACACACTTTTCATCATTTCGTACGCTTCTCCGGCTGTTTTGCCTAACTTCAAACAAAATTTGATGTTGGCTCTCTGTTCAACCGCCATTTTCCGACGAGCGTCAGAACAGTACTGTTACATTCAAGGTCAGAACACATGATGCAGCGATGCTTGCGCTTTGAAATTAGAGACAGCCACAGCTGAAACTTCAAGAATCTTAACGCCATAACTCGCCAACAGATGGCACTTCAGGGGGAAAAAAAAGAGTCCTAACGGATCCTGGACACACCGTGTAGCTCCTCAAATATCATCACGAGGCTGAGTGAAACCCGTTCCAGACTCACTACTTCTAAGAAAAGTCTTGTAACGCCGGGAATCGAACCCGGGACCTCTAGAACTGTAGCCAGTAACTCTGACCACTAGACCACAGAGGCGGTTCTCTCTATGTGGTACTAATGTAAAATTATTCATAACGTGAAAAACACTGGAAGTCTGTGTCATATTAGATTCGGGGTCAACCTGTGTCTCTTTACTGAAACAGAAAATAACAAATTATATTTCCAAATACAGCTCATCAGAGGAAATTTTTCTTGTATTAACCATTTCTTACATTATACATCGTCTGGGAAGAATACGATTTTGGAGAACTCTGAGACAAGTTCTTTAATAGAAAAACCATCCACTTTCTCGGGGTTGCTTATTCAAATTCGTCGTCTGGTGGAAACAAGCAATGTTTGGGTACCGGGCGATGCTTGTAACATTTAACACACGAAGAAAAACCCAAATCAGTGAGTATGAAAATTTTCAGAAACAAGAGACCCAGGCACGAGGATGTCATAAGCCTAGCTCCGCTTAAAAATGGAGCTGAGCCCTTCTCGAGGAACCGAAAATTCTGCAGCTACTCAAGAAATACCCAGAATTTTATGGAACCCGAAAGTTCATTACCGTGTTCACAAGAGCCCTCAACCGGTCCTTATCCTGAGCCAGATTAATCCAATCCATACCATCCCATCCTATCTTTCTAAGATCAATTTTAGCATTGTCCACCCTTGGTCTTCCCAGTGGTCTCTTTTCTTCTAGCTTTCCCACCAATATCCTATATGCATTCCTCTGCTCCCCCATTCGTGCTACCTGCCCTGCCCACCTCATCATCCTTGACTTGATCATTATAATTATACTTGGAGAAGAGTACAAGTTATGAAGCTCCTCATTACGCAGTTTTCTCCTACCTCCTGTCACTTCATATATATATATATTGCTTTTAAGATATAATTTCAGTACACACTCCACTGACGCAGCTTGGCCATTGAAACCTTGAGGTTCGAGGTTCGATCCACAGACTCTCGTGTTTAAAGACTGCGCAGCTGAAGTTCGTGGAAACTTCTGGGCCTATGTTCCATTTAGGAATGAGGACGAGTGAGAGCGAGTCTGCGAATTGAGGTACTATGGCCATAGTTCAGAGGAATACTATCTTCGGGGATATAGCGCCGTGTGGCACTCGCTTTCACACTAGCATGTTGCTTGACTTATTCGACCCTGAAGATGGAGGAAACATGTTGTTCCGAAACGTCGACTGACTTTCAAGGAATACATGGTTATATGCCAGAACACAGTAGTCTTAATAATCACCGCTGTGAGGACCTCAGATCCCAGAGAGTTAAGAGGGTTTCCATGTCCTTCCAGAAGGAACAAGACAATTGCATCTGGTCGCGGTTTGTCGGCCGAACGGACCATAATGCATTGCAGTTGGAATGAACTCTGTTGTGAGACTGACGAACTAGCAGGACTGCCGACTCTTCGCAACAGTGTATTATCTTCGTTCCAGTAAATTAATACGAGAGTCTATCAGGTCAATAGACTAAGAAACACGTCACTTTACGAATGTGCTACGAACACAATTTAGTGCAGTTCTATATTAGTATTTGCTTCATTTTCCTTCACCTCGTCCTTCGGTTATTCATTCATTTTTCCCCCCCTTCCAGTATCCTTTTGTAGATAAAGGTAAATTTGTTCCTATGCTCGATCGCCTCTGTGGTCTAGTGGTCAGAGTTCCTGGTAACAAATCCAGAAGTCCCGGGTTCGATTCCCGGGCTACTAGAGTTTCTGAGAAGTAGTGGGTCCGGAACGGGGTTCACTCAGCCTCGTGAGGATAATTGAGCAGCTATTTCAAGGAAATAGCGGCTCCGGTCTAGAAAACCGAAATTAATGACCGTGGGGATTCGTTGCTCTGACAACGCACCACCATCTATCCGTTAAAGTTGGCACTAACTTCGCTGACAAGCGGCGGTCGCTTGGTCGGTATAGTTCGCTTGCGAACTACAGGCCACGGAGCTATTAAGGTGAAAATTTGGGTGAGTGTGGGTTGGATTCATCTGGATCAGGATATGGACCAATGGCGGACTCTTGTGAACGCGATGATGAACATTCTAGTCCCGGAAAATGTGTGGAACTTCTAACTCGACAGCTAGTAGCTCCTCATAATGAAATTTACTGTATCGAGTTTGTAAAAACTCTGTTAATATTGAGCGATTTAAACTGTAAAGATACGGGGAAATTTATTACTGTGCTTAAGCGCAATATCATGATGGCGTATCGGGAAGTAGAAGTATAGGTCCACTCATTTCCTAATCTATATGGAAATGACTGGCCATCTATGTAATCTGACGGCTTAAACCCTTTGCCCATCATAAGGGAGGCTTGACGTGCCCAGAGTCAGTCTGGACACGATAAAGAAGAGAAATGAAGCAGGCAGAATAGTCCGTTGCAAAAAGATGGCGTGTTAAAATGGGTAAGTCCGACAAATATAGATAAGAGTTGCTCAGAGAAACATTCAGGGGTTCAGCTCAACGAAGCTAAGACAAATCTTGCAATGAAGTGCTAATGCGTGTCCCGCATGTAGATTACAGCCCACCGGTTCGTAAGTGGCCACAGTTCTACTGCCGCAGGTACTAAGGGGGAAGACAACATGGACCCTTCTCATTGCCTTCAAGCTCAATTTCTCTCCCAATCCCTCTCTCTCAAACACACACATACAGTCTGGGTGTTCTCTTCATTGTGTTTATTGCTCTCCTCACATCTCTCCATGTAACATTTTACAGGAACGTAAACACGTAAACCGCTGCTGTTAATCAGTGAATGCGAAAAGACTCAGCTGTCTTACCGGTATTAGCCATTCAAACGTCCAGTGGTTCTATATAGTCTTATGCATCACCTGCCTTAACATACTGCTCTGCATTCTGCCCACAGTATTAACGGCTTGGACGGCGTGTTTTCTTTCATGTGAGGTACGAACTGAATTTGTATGATTTACTTTAGAAGACAGAATTTAAAAGAATAGGCACCAACCAGAAACCGCTGTTATAAAATAATATGTAAAGTCGTCCCTGTGCTTAAGTAATGAAGCACCAAGAGGTATAGCTCCACCATTACTGACCTCGGCACAACATATAGGCGAGTGTCCAGCTTCACGCCACGGCCGCTTTATCCTTTGGGAAGGAGCCCGCTGTACCAATTGGATATAAGGCTGTGTCGTCTCCAGAGTCGGTCTGGACGCCCATAGCTCGTCACTATAGCAGCTGAGCTGTCCCAACTACCAGTTATAAAATAATAGCAATGCGTACTAGCACCTCGGAAATAAATAATAATAATAATCTCTTGACCGCTTTGACAAGAGATCACCACTGGTCGCTATTCTGTCACATGAATCCAGTCCACACCCCCATCATCCCATCTACATCTATGTCTTTCAAACTGTCTCTTCTCTTCAGGTTTCCTCAGAAATTTCGTAAATGTTTCTTCTCTCTTTCACGTGCACTGCGTGCACAATTTTCTCAATTCCACTCTCCCGTCTGCATTTTTACGTATTTGGGGGTGTGCGTGACGTATAGACGGCGTTTGAATTGATTACCGGATTTATTGCACACTTATGCAACTTGTTACTGCACTTCACAAACCATTATTCTATCACGTTCGACTGTCATCTCAAGAGACCCACACAATTCCCTTCAATGCTGCAGTCAGAGTTACTTTACGGCGGGCGGTACGTCTTGGCCACAAGCATCTTGAGACCCACGACCAGTATCTTTTCCCCACCCGAGCACTTGCGGTTGTAATCCTTATGTAAGTTCCTCTCTCACGAGAGTATAGGTGTGTCACGTTTACTGTGTTCACAAGAGTCCTCCACTGGTCCCTATCCTGTGCCAGATCGAGACAGTCCATATTGTCCCATCCTATCTCTAAGTTCCATTTTAATGTTAACCACCGACCAACATCTTGTTTTCCCTAGTGGTCTCTTTCCTTCTGGTCTTCCTACTAATATCATAGATGCATTACTCTTCTCCTCCATTTTTGCTACATGCCCTGCTCATCTAATTCTCCTTGACTTGATCATTCTAATTATACTTGGAGAAGAGTACATGTTATAAAGCTCCTCATTATGCAGTTTTCTCCAACCTCCTCTCACTTCATCTCTCTTTGGTCCAAATATTCTCTTCAAACACCCTCAGTCTATGTTCCTCCCTTATTGTCAGAGACCAAGTTTCACACCCACACAGAATCACAGGCAAAATTATAGTTCTTATACTATTTTTTACGTTTTCAGAGAGAATACAAGAAGACGAAACCTTCTGGAGTGAATGGTAGCAAGCATTACCAGAATTTAATATTCCTTTAACTTCCTCCTGAGTCAAATTTTGATTTGTTACCATCATTCCCAGACATCTGAACTGTGTCATATTTTCAGAGGATCCATTATTTTTTATGTCATAATTTTGCCCTGCATTTTGGTGTTGAGACAGTAACATGTACTTAGTTTTCTCTGTATTTACCTCTAGACCAACCTCCTCATTTGCGTCAATTAAAGTTTGTGCGTTTTTCTTTATGGCATCTAAATTATCACCCAGTAGATTCACATCATCAGCATAGACCAGCAGCTGATGTGTCCCATTTAATTTCAGTCCCACCTGGTATTCATGGACCTTCCTAATGGCATCTTCTACAGCAAAGTTGAAAAGGAGTGGCGATAAAGCATCTCCTTGTTTTAGACCATTCTGGATAAGAAATTTATCAGACAAATGTTTCCCTATACGGACTTCATCATATGTTTCGTTTAAACACATCTTAATCAGCCTGACTAGTTTCATGGGTAGCCCAAACTCTATCAGAATATTGTACAATATTTCCCAATTAACTGAATCATAGGCTTTCATGAAGTCTACAAATAACTGATGTACTCTCTCATTGTACTCCCATTTTTTCTCCAATATCTGAAGAATGCAAAAGTTCTGATCTGTAGTTGACCTGTTACGTCCAAACCCACACTTATGATCCCCAATAATTTCATCTACGTATGGATTTAACCTTGAGAGAAGGATATTGGATAACATTTTATATGAAGTTGATAGCAGTTCCTACACTCAGTTTTATCACCCTTCTTGTGAATTGGTACAATAATTGACTCATACTGATTAGGAAATGTTTCCTTATGCCAAATAGAATGAATTAGCTTATGGATCTTAGAACGTAATATTTCGCCTCCTGCTTGAGTAAGTTCTGCCGGAATTTGATCACTACCTGGCGATTTATGCCGTTTCAATTTTGCAATAGCACTTTCAACTTCAAAAGAGTTAGGATCATGTATTAACGGCTCAGCTGTATGTATATCTTCCTAACATTACTGACCCTGTGTACATTCAGTAAGTGTGAGAAGCAGTTCTTCAACCTATTCAAAATGTTGTGGGAATCTCCAAGCAGATCACCATTCTCATCCTTCACTAAGTTACACGTACTTCTAGGTTAGTCACCCTTCTTAGAGTCATTTATTCCTTTATACAGGCCTCTAATGTCCTTGTCGCTCCTTTCACGTCCTTCAAAATTCATTTTTCATTCCCACCCTAACATTAGACACACTACACTCTCAGCTACTGAGAGCTTAGTTAAGAAACCATACAATATAAATGTAAATCCCCGATAAGCTATGAAGAGTTCGTAGCCACAGCTGTGGGAAACTCGACTCGAACTTGATGAGCTGCGCTGTACTGCCAGATATGTTCAACGGGCCTAAAAGTGAATCTGTTTATTGATTTCACCAAATTATGTTGTGGCGTATAAAACTGTAGCTAGGCGATGACTCTGTAAACAGCGACCGTTTGGGGGTAACCGCTAGGTAAACACATTCCGTTGCTATGAAACAGATTCCTAACAATTCAACATTTGAAGACAACAATGGAAGAGCTGTGTTTTCTATGTGGTCCGTGCCAGATGATATAAGCAAAAGACAAAGTTAGTTGAATTGAGTTCTATACGGGAATCTGTGAAGAGAAGACTTGAGGGCGTGAAGTTGAAGAATATCCACCGTTAGAAGCCGTTGCAGGACACGACTGGTGAAGACACAGCAGGCTGGAAAAAGGTTTAGCAGGTGCTTTGGTGATTTGTGAATTGTGGAGATTAGCGATAGGGCTATAATTGCTTGCAGTTCTGAGTCGTGTATATAAGTGACCAATAAATCCATTCACTAATCCAAACCCTGTTAATAATATCACATACTACGTGACGATATTAAAATCCTATTTTGTTCTAATGTTGTAATTGTAATAAGCATCAATTGAAGCACTGCAAGAGTGGGTTCGAATCCCTGTTGAGGTACTGGTGTGCGTTCTGTGTTGTGTTGTTACCTCGTGTAGATGGGAGCCATGTGATGGGTAGATAACCGGTCGTACCAGAGATATCTAAGTATGAACTCTTTCACAATTTTTAATTGTAACAGACTTAAGAGTCTATCGTGGCCCTAGTAGGTTCAGCTCTAGAAGAGGTAAAGTTCCTTGAAGGGAGAATAAAGTCGTGGAATGTCTCGATGTCACAGGAGAAATCTGGAAAACATGGCCAACCATCGAAGTACTGGGAAGGAATCAAACTCATAACTTCTGTGTTTGAGAAGCCCAGAAATCGTGCATGACGCAAAACCGTGCAGCTGCTTGGATCGGTAGATAGCGTAGTTGATGTCTCACACACACAAAAAAAAATAAACAAATTTTAGAACTACACTAAATTAAAGAAATAAAATAATCTCCTAGATAAAAATGTTAAAAAGTAAATGAGCTGCATTAACATTCATGTTGGCTCGTCTATTGGAGGGNATTAACTTAAGAGTAGTTCACTTGGCCACAGTTTTTTGAGTCTTTTGTTGCTTACTGGTTCCAGGAGTTGTTCCATGAGCTGATTGGGGTGGTTTTCTATGGAGTTATGATGTGTGATGGCTTTCTTGCGTATTGCTTCCTGCACGGTTGGTACCTGTAGATCTGTATGTAGTGTATGATTTGTTACGTACCAGGGAGCATTAACAATTTGACGGAGTATCTTGGATTGAGATCTTTGTATGATTGCAACATTTGATTTAGTTGAGCAGCCCCATAATTCTAGTCCATATGTCCAGATTGGTTTGATAATTGTTTTATATATTAGAAGTTTGTTGTCTATAGATAGTCGTGAAAGGAGGGTAAAGATGGAGACACGAAACAAGCTATCAGCAAGCGATCACGTAGCGGGACTATTCCCCAACCAAGCCCTTCTGGTACCTCACCCCTTCCCAAGCCCAGTACAACCACCTCGAAGCCACAAGCTTTACCAGTCCTGGAAGATTCCGCTAAGGAGGTACTTTACATTCACTTCAGCCGTAACCCCCTCGAATCATTTTCAGTCCTCCAGCATAGGCAACTCCAAAAACTTCAGTCCCGCCCCCTCTCTTCGGGTTTCCTCCCCTGACTTAGTGTTACTGCATCAACTGCCTATATTACCATTACGAACTTTCAGGGCTTTCAAGAGTCAAGCGAGAGTTCAGAGTTCAAGTCCTAAGAGGGCAATTTTATAAGAGCATACTTGAAATGCCAACCTGGTCCTCTAAAGAAGGATGGTTGGTGGGAGCCGCTGGAATGCAAAATCAGTTTCAGCTTTTCCTTTCACATACCCAATATTCTTTTTATATAGGTGGTCTGATACTTCGCCTGTAAATTGACCCTTACCGTTTTATATAGACGAGGACCATGCTGACCAGGCAATGAAATTTCAGGCCATTAGCCTGAAAAGCTTTGCTGAATGGCTGGAGAGTTCTTGCTTCCAGTTTATCCCATTAAGGAAAAGCGTATGCATATTGCTCTCCTTACTATAGCATTAATGCTCATCTGTAGGAATTATGGAATGAGATGTTATGTGCACGCTATAAAACTGACCAGATGACTAAGTAATTAGCTACCCCAAAAAACAGTTGCTAATTGCTTAACTAATTATCTAGTTAATTGGTCTATTAAAGTAGCTTAATTAACTAAAACAAAAATAAGTAACTAACTGAAGATTAACAAATTAATTAATTAAGATTGCATTTTCTGGGATATTACGTACGTATAGTTTCGTAGGGTTTTACCAAAATTTCGGAGGAAATTGTTGCTTCCATATTCAAATATATTCCTAGGTTCCTGGGTTCATGATCTCAGAAAGTACGGTATGAAAACTAAGATGCTGACACAATGATATGCTGTGTAACTCCAGGCAGAATAAAATAAGGTCAAAAAGCGGTTCTGCTGACCTATAAACACTGTCAGGACAAACCTGCATGTAGAGAGGCTATAGTTATACAGTTATCACTGTTGTATTTGGAGGTAGCAAGTAGGAACTCTCATAAGAGACAGCCCAACTACACGGAGTGGCGACCCTGCCTTATGCGAGCTCCAGGTCCCACTGGCCCGTTGAGTAGGGCCTGGTGAGGACCTCTTCTCAGGGTTACTTAGAGGGTAGACAGGGCTCGTTTGAATCGTCCAGCCCGTAGCCAGTCGCTATACCGACTACTCTATCCCAGCTCCCCATTTCCAGGCATTTTACCACACAAAATTTCAGGTCAATGTCGCTTCCCGCTTCAGAAGTTCGCTAAACCCCATATAATGGTATTATTGGTGACAGACAGGGAGGATGGGGTAGCCTCCATAAATACGAGTTCCATAGAAAATGTCATTAAAATCCGTCAACTGGTTTAGAAGTAATAGGAACGGACATGTGAACAGTCATGAATTTGGAGACACCCTGAACCTGCATTTCTTTAAAAAGTAAATCAGGCTAAAACCAAATATGCTGAGGGCTTGAAAAATGTTTCGTGACCGCACAACTTGAGCGTCACGTAGGCCTTACTTAGCGTCCTTACACAGTTGCCTAGCAACCTCTTCTGATCGATTTCTTTCTCAGGTTTCATCATGGAGCGCCCCATTGCCACATTGTGACGTCAGTCAACCGTACTTGCACACTGCGATGGCTCTATACATTTCCAATTACGATCCATCCTCACTGCATCCAGTAAGTACTCTTTTATTCTCACAGGCAAGCATGAAACTCTATAGCATAGATTGCTTCTACAGGTAGAAAGCTTGCGTATTTACAGCCCTGCATATACAGGGTGTAAATAAGTATGTTACAACGCTCTGTGGTAGACAGATGAGTTTAATCTGATCATATTTTGTTATAACACCAATGTCCGGAAACACTTCCTTTTGGCACTAAGGGTCACAAAATTTCCGGAAGATACATACTTGTACGTTATAGGGTTTGTTATCGTTGTTTCACGTTACAAAAGTTGCTCAAAATGGCGGCCGCCATCTTCATTGCATGTTCTGCACCGCCTGGCCATGTTATGCTGAACTCTTTGAAAGATTCCCTGCATTTCCCGGATGTGTCCAGCTGCTACTGCAATTCTTGCCACAAGATCATGTTGTGTCCCCACTGGAGTCTCATACACCAGTCTTTGCATGTACCCCCAGAGGTAGAAATCCAATAGCGTCGAGTCAGGGGGGCGAGGGGACCAGGTTATTGGATCTCCACGTCCAATCCATCTGTTGCTAAAAGTTTCATCCAAATACTCACGGACTACATTGGTGCAGTTGGCTGGGGCGTCATCATGCTCGGACCACATTTCAAGACGGACTTCCAAAGGCACCAATTCCAGCAGCTCGGGCAAGGTCTCTTGGAGAAGTGTTAGGTAAATTTCACCAGTAAGCCACAGAGGTAAGAGGTAAGGGCGTCCTCCTTCACATTTCAGAGGCCCTAGCGCGTAAACAAAGCGTTTCTGGACTTGGGTGTTTTAACAAAATATGATCACATTCAATGCATCTATCTACCACAGCGTTATAACACATATTTATTTAGGTAGTTACTATAGGATTCTGACGATGGTGTATAACACACTGATATGTTGGGTTTTTGGACTTTATTTATTTACATCCTGTACACGAGCAGTTCCTGCAGAAGGATTACACTCAACAAGAACAGCAAGGACGTGGAAAGAGGAGTCACACTTCTCATTTACAGCGTGGATTTAAAGACTGAACCTCCTTAACTGAAATGTATGGGAGATATAAAAATTGTTTCTTTCTCTCTCTTACTCAACGCAGGCTTGGAGACGACAGACCCAATATTAACAGAGTGGGACTACTCCAGCTTTGTACCAAATATTAACCTAGCTTTCAGTTCACGTGTCTTCCAATAAAATTTCCCGTACTGAATATAAAAATTCCCTACATCATACGACAAATTATGACTCCACTGAGTATGCTGCTTGTTTCCAAGCTAACATGTCCTTTATGGAGGCTGAATGTTCATTAAATTACTTGCATGGATACCACTTTCTGACCAAA
Source organism: Cryptotermes secundus (assembly GCF_002891405.2). NCBI lineage: Eukaryota > Metazoa > Arthropoda > Insecta > Blattodea > Kalotermitidae > Cryptotermes > Cryptotermes secundus. The sequence goes on from NW_019744109.1 coordinate 808,895, forward strand.
TACATGCTACATGTTTCATCCATCTCATACTCCTTCGTGTGAGCGTCTTAATAATATTCGGTGTGGAGGAGCAATTGAAGGCCCATTTCTGATTAATAATATTTGTCTTCCTTAGTTACACTGTCTAAATTTGGGAATACAATTTAAGACTTTTCTGTTAGAATTCTCTATTACCAACGGACTAATATACATGGTGCAGCATCCTCTAATAAGCGAGGTCAGTTATTCGGCTGCTTCAGAAAATCTCTGCCTTTCGGAACCTGGAGATAGATTGGGGTACTCAAAAATTCAATGTTAGCCCAATATCGAAATTCAATTCATAATTACATTAAAAACAGGTAAAATACTGGAACAGTCTACTATCATAACTAACATTTTACCTCCCTATATCATGTCTAAAGCCGCTCACAGTGGCCGCGCGGTCTAAGGCATGAACAGTCTTTGTCCGCTCGAACAGTCGGAGAGTGGGCTCGAATCCCGCTTGTGGCATGGATGTCTGTGTACATTTACATTTACTGTGTACATGTAGGTTCGACATATCTGCAGGAATTCGTACAAGTTTTCATACAAAGTCGTTGTGATTTTTGTTCCATTTTGTTCAATGTTGGAATGTGCCTACGTATTTTAGTAAAACTCCCCAATATCACATTTAATGAAAATCGGTTCAGCTGTTCTCCAAAATCACATGACGACAGACAGACAGATATGTAGAAGCCAATGAGATTTTTTTGCGACTATTCGTTGCGAAGTCGCTATACACGCATATATAATGCACGTTTTAAAATCTGAGGAGATTAAAGTTTGCAGCACCGTATTTGTGTTTACAATTAAAAATGAAAGGGCTGCGGTCATACAAAAAACATTTTTTTTTGTGATTTTATTTTCTTTATTTGTCACTGCCCCTCGTTGGTGTCTCCATCTTATCGTGGTGAGGGGGTTTCAGTATGCCAAGGACCCTGAGAGCTATACCAGAGGTAGCGTAGCTACTGGCAGGGCCTCCCTTGCTGGACAGGTCAAAGGGTAGGCATCAGACGAAGAGAGACACCAAAAACTGATGCCGGAAGCAGCGTCATCAGCAGCGACTTGAAGCACAGAGCAAATGATGCTCGAGATGGTTCAAGTTCGTATAGCAACAGGCGTGACCAGAGTGGTTTGAACGGCTGTTGTACTGCGATGTGAAAGCAAATGGAAAAACTACCACATTATCACTTTTCCTGGATAGTCTCTTTCCAAAAACAGAGATACCATGTACGCGAGATGTTTCCTCTGGAGACAAAACAAACCGGAGGGGCGGATAGAAGTGACCAGAAGACGAGGAAGAAGACGGAAGATGTTGGATGACCTTGGGGACAGAAGAGGATATTTTAATTGAAGGAGAAAGCTTGAGATCACATTAAGTGGAGGAACTGTTTTGGAAGAGACTGCGGACCTGTCGTCTGACAGATTACTGATGAATAAATGAATGAATTTGTTACTAAAAACTAAACTCCGTGGCCTGTAGTCCGCAAGCGAACTATACCGACCGAGCGACTGCTGCTTGTCGGCAAAGTTAGTGCCAACTCTTGTTGATAGAGGGGTGTCACGTGGTCAGCGCAACGAATCCCCACGGCCATTAATCTCGGTTTTCTAGACCGGAGCCACTATTTCCTTGAAACAGCCTCTCAGTTATATTCACGAGGCTGAGTGGACCCCGTTCCAGACCCACTACTTCTCAGAAAATCTGGTAGCGCCGGGAATCGAACCCGGGACCTCTGGACCTGTAGCCAGGAACTCTGACCACTAGACCACAGAGGCGGTCCTTTATATATCACTAGCTAGCAAAATAAAAAATATTAATGCTGGCGATGTAGTTTATATGTACCCCGTCACCATTTGTATATTTTCTCATGAATCGCCTGATTTAAGCTGAAGTACGTCAAATACGAATAAAAACATCTCCTTGTGTGAAAACGACCACTTCATTTTAATTAGAATAAATATCCAAGAAATCGGCCGTGGGGATCCGTTGCGCTGACCACGCGACATCCTCTATTCGCTAAAGTTGGCACTAACTTCGCCGACAAGCGGCGGTCGCTCGGTCGGTATAGTTCGCTTGCGAGCTAAAGCCACTGAGTTTCTTTGTTTTGAAGAAATAAGCAGCGAAAATTTTCCGAGCAACTTCAGGAACTTATAAGACCATGTATAATTTAAACAGAAGCCTAGGGGCGAGAGCTCAACAAGGAAACTGGCAACCGCAACGCAACCGCAGTTTCCGAGAATTGTTATCAGCCTTAGTTGAACACATGTTACTGAATTGAGTAGCGCAGCTTTCTGCGTTGAAGTTTCCTCAATTTGCGCTGCTCCATTCAGCAACATGTGTTCAGCTCAGGCTGATAACATTTCCGGAAACTGCGGTTGCGTTGCGGTTGCCAGTTTCCTTGGTGTGCCCTCGCTCTAACTCAATAAGGGAACGTCCCGACATGTAGATGGAAGGCGAACAGTAATGATAAGACTGCTTTACAATTTAAACTCATGAATGTTATATACTGGTCCAGTTTCTGCGAAAGTTTAAATGCCCAAAGCCTTTCAAAGTTATATGAGAGCATACAGATTATATACGAGTAAAATGCGACGTATAGAAAACGAACAAATACTAAATCCTGCCTAAGCGCGACTGTTTTCTCTCCCGGACATCGGAACGACAGTCGAGTTAACAGCCGAACTCACAGGGACTCAATCAGATAACCGTCTGTCACAAAGGGAATTCGTACAGTCAATGGAAGTTTACGTATCATTCAATTTACAATGGAAATTAACTTCAATTGTTTCATTTAAATGTCTTTATAAATAATGAAATGACGTTTCACGACCTTTAGAGATCACCCAGGGCCATAGACTCACACTGTTTACAGTAGAAAAGATTATCAGCTCCGTCCAGTGTGATTGATAAATGTTGTTTCTCTCCTTTTCAATCTCTCATCCTTGACATGTTTCGGTCTGAGAGAGACCATCTTCACAAGGATATATCTGTACACGCCGAAACTACTATTACACTGTGATTGGTAAATAGCAATACATACATACAGTATCATCACAATGTCATGAATATAAAATCTGATCCTTTAAAACTACAGCGACGTGTACGTATATATTAAAATATTTATAAATTATTATAATTAGTTTATTTTTTCTTCATATTTGGGGGGGGGTGGAGTCCAGCTGGGTCCACTCGGCACGTCGACCACTATTTGGCCTACTGTACCTGCCTCGGGTGATTATGATGATGGAGAATTTGGTAGAATGAAGATTGGCAGGGGAAACCGAAGTACTCGGAGAAACCCTACCCCAGCGCCACTTCGTCCATCACAAATCCCACTTGATCAGACCCGGGCTCGAACCCAGGCCGCCGCGGTGGGAAGCCAGCACGGTCTAGAATTGGTTCGTGTCCTTAAGGCTTCCACACACCAGCGCGATGGCGGTGGCGATGGCGGTGGCGATGGCGGTGGCGATGGCGGTGGCGGTGGCGGTAGTCTTCTCACACCAACAACGCGGTGGTAGCGATCAGTTTGAAGAATCGCGTAAGCACAACATCGTAAACGATGCATGGATTATCTCGTCTGGAAGAAGCGTTACTTTTGGCAGCGGTAGTTGATGAGGAGTAGCAGCAGCAAACAAGGCAATTTATCCTTTTATTGTGTAAACTGGAGAAATTTGAGAAGTTATTACAATTATTAACATCACAATTAATATATTTTTCAGAAAGAAGTGTAAGAAAACGTGGATTCACGACCTTAATCAGCTTAGTGAGCATGAAGGCGAATTTCATACTTTGTATCGGCAACTGCGGCAACATGAAGAACGGTTCTATATTTATTTTCGGATGCCAATTGAATGCTCTGATGATCTACTGGACCTAATTAAAGGACATATTATGTAATTTTACTTCTTCAATAAGTTGCTCTGTTGTTGTACTCATTGTTAATGCTAACACACAGTGACGAGGGCAGCCGTCAAACTCGACAAGCTGCCTGATCGCCACCGCGGAGTAAAACGCTGCCTGTCTGAAAACGTCTATAAGTTGAGCATGAAATATCTGACCGCCACCGCCGCCGCGATCGCTCTGGTGTGTGGGAGCCTCTATACTGCCTCTCTTTACAGGAAGTTGAGTGTCTACCACGCCGTGGTTCCGTTGTTTGACGGATAGGATTCTTTGGTGTCGTCGTGTTGTTCGAACCGCGATGTGTTCTTATAACAACACAGCGCGGCCCGACGGACCAGGATGAACCAAATCAAATACTGTTTACAACCTTCAAATATCAGATCATCATTTAAAAATATGAAACGAAACTGCAAAATCTGTCCACTTCTGTACTCAAAATTCAGCACCTTCGTCGCTTAGAGAGAAAACCTCAGCAAGAATATTGGGCCTCCCGAATGAGATTCCAGCTGGTAAGGCCCCTTCTTACTTAACTGACAGCTGCGCTGCACGGTCTCGTTAAACGCGAGGTCTACACGTGCCATTAGCCTCTCTTACTGCTTGTCTGATCCTTACCGTAAGCAACAGGGTCATGGCCAGGTCTCGCCACCGTAAGAAGTTGTACTGACACTTGTCTTATTTGTTGCAGTTTAGCTCAGCGGTGTCGCGTCTCACGTGCATTCGGACGAAACCAGACTTGAAACTCAGGCATGGAGTCTAAGGTCATTCATAGTATCTCTCAGCCCGTCCAGGCAAATGGCGGAAGAGTAAACCGAAATGTTATCAGATTTACAGAGATCTTCAGAAAAAATGACACTGATCAGTAGATCACACTTTTACATTATAAACAAACTCCTTTCTTCCGTTGTTATACCATGTACATGTGGTTGATATTTGACGATTTGGAGGTACATAGTGCCACCTTCTTAGGGGTTCGACCATGAAGATGGAGTCAGCGTATACCTCCGAAATGTCAGCAACATTACCCACATCCACACGATGCAACAACCCAGGAACAGAATCAATAATAAACCACGATGAAACACCAAAATCAGTAATTATCAACAATCGTAGATAAACATTTGGATGCGAAGGAAGTGAGACGTTATTGTGCACTTGTGGATTTTGAAAAAGCTTTGGTAAGTCTAACAAGTCAGCTTGCCGCTCACGGTAGCCGAGCGCTGTCTTCTCTCGTTCGGAAGCCGGGATCGTGGGTTCGAACCCCACTCAGGGCAAGAATGCTTAGTGTGTGTGTGTGTGTGTGTGTGCGTTTCTGTGTTTGTGTACAGGTAGAGGCACTGCGACGAGCTGATGACCCGCCCAAGGAGTCTTACCGAATGTCTAAGGTCTAGTAAACCGAATTGGAAAGGAGAGGTTAATGGAGGTAGGCCAGGGCCAAAATTGGGGCTGTAGCGCCAAAGGGGGGGGGGAATATGTCTGCTTTATAGAGCAAGAAGCTAATAAAGGGTTATATATAGCTCACACTCCTAGCTAGAGATTTTGCCCGGCTTCAAACCGGGATCTTCTGCAAGGAAAGCTAACGCCCTTTCATCAGAGCACCAGGGAACTAGAAATCATCTAGTTAATAAGAGGTGGCAGACTGAAATGTAAGGCTGTGTTGCAATACCACAGACTGAATGAGATCTGAATGCTGTGCTACTCTGTGCTCTCATCATGAGACTGCTACATTTAAAATTCCATTACACACAGGACGTGGAATGTCTCAAGTAGAATACCGTCCTCTGGGATGTTGTGCCGTGTAGATATTTTGTAAACAGACGTTCCTCCGAAACGTCGGTTTACACAATATCTACACGGCGCCACATCCCATACGACTGAATTCTTCATATTCACCGCCGTAAAAACCTCAAATCCTACATGGAATATCTTAGTTTCCTGGTACGCAACGAGGATATGCCATTTCACACAAAACACCCACTGCCGAAGTGCGTGAATAATCTACATGTCCGGAAAGAAAGTCTAACTCGGCCACTGGCTATATTTTGTACATCCCTGGTATAAGTTTGCGTGAAGTTAGTTCGAATGTAGCCTGAAATCGGAAACAAGCGGATGCTAACAGAATTGGACTGCTGTTTGCTGATTCGATCACGCAAGGCAATTTACCCAATTGAATCTTGTTCTTTGTTTCCTGCAAGCAAAACTAATTCAATGGTTGCATACTGTAGCTGAAAAAGGGGCATCAAACCTATACAACGTTAACAGAATGAACGTACAGCTTCGGTGGCAAAATAACAGGAATCTGTAATTAGAGGGTTGTTTTTCACTGGCTCCACAGCCCCCTTGGGCCCTGGCCTCTGATTTTCAGTTTCATGATAATTTTACAGACGGTAGGACTCCTTGGATGAGTGATCAGCTCGTCGCAAGACCGTTATCTAAACACAGGTTAACATAAACACAGAATAAACATATACACATACTAAACTTCCAGGACTTTTGTGAGATTCGAACCCACGATCCTGGCTTCTGAGCAAGCGAAGACAGTACATGTCGTAGACCATTCAGCTACCGTGACCGGCATTTAGTGTTATAGTTAGAACATAATATAAAGTAAACTTGTTAGCCTGATATGCGTAGGAAAACAAAATAGACTTCCGTAGTCCGCAGTGAATATAAAGAACAGTGATAATATGAAATTTGCGAATCGAATAAGCTCTCACATTGTGGAAGAATAATTTCTGACATATCCTGTATTTTGTAAAATATTGGCCTAGTCATACGTTGGAATTTTTATATTCGTATTTATATTTCGTATTTGAATATCTGTGGTTTATGAAAGACATAATTAAGCGGCTGTCAAATATCTAACTTCGAATTTTAAATATCTTAGGATCGAATCAAGGTAAACCGATGAAAGTAAATATAATTTTAAAAAATGTGCTTGAATATTCTCTGAATATTCATTTGAATCGCCATAATAAATTTATCCATTTTACAGATACCAATTTCTTCCTCCGGGGGCACGCGGTAGCGTAGTTGGTTCAGACACTATGTTACAAGCCTGGAGGTCACGGGATCGAATCCCGATGAGGTGGATTTTTTCAATTGACCTAATCCTTCCATCCGCACTATGGCCCTGGGGTCGACTCAGCCTCTAACAGAAATGAGTACCAGGAATCTTCTTGGGGTAAAGGTGCGGCCGGCGCGTAAGACTGTGAACCTCACTGCTATCTGTGAGCCGATTTTCTAGAAAATATGGGAACCTCGACCTCTCACAACCCTATGAGCCTCCAGGGCTTGTTACACGGAAACCTTCACTTTTTTTACTTTTTTTTTATAGCTGGTGGGGTGGGACTAAGTCCCTTGTACTGCGGCCACTTCTGGCATATTGTACCAGCCCCAGATGACAGGTGAGGGTGATTGTGGAGCAATTGGTGGAATGAATATTAGAAGGAGAAACCGAAGTACTCGGAGAAAACCTGCCACAGAGCCACTTTGTCCACCGTAAATCCCACTTGACCAGACCCGGGATCGAACCCGGGCCGCAGAGGTGGGAAGCCGGCGACTAACCGCTTGAGCTATGGCGCGGCCAGACCTTTACTTTACTTTATTTACTTTAATTTCTTTCTCCAAATTCTGACGCAGTATGAAGACTTTCTGTGCCACCATTGCCACTTAGTGTTCACAATATAATCTGAAGAAATGGGCACAGTTATTTGTAGACATCTTATGATAACAGAAAAAATTCACGGATGTATGCGTATTGCAGTAAATAACAATATATTTACATCTCCCACATTCCAAACCAACACGGAGCAAATCATTTACATTGTGTAACACAAACTAACAATTATTCAGATACACTTACCGCAGAATGATTTAAACTCGTGGCAAGCGGGCGATACGAGTGCACAGTTACACACGGGGATGCTCTAGGGTTTTTATACATATACTTTAAAGTACATCTATTTCTACCTCGCCTAATAACAATTCAACACAATTTATGTGCCTGGTCGGCAGACACAAGGCCAATAATAATGATGACTGAAAATTATGATCCTCCTAATTACGCGGCTTTCTTTAGCTTTCAGCTACTTCCTCATATTCCCCTCGGTACTAGAACCCTACTGACAAACACTCTCAGTCTGTGAGCATATCCTAAACTGGAGATCAAGTTTTTTATCCAAATAAAATAGCGACCAAGATTAGATACAAAACAAACACACAAAAGAAGCAAACTCCGTGGCCTGTAGTCAGCAAGCGAACTATACCGACCGAGCGACCGCCGCTTGTCAGAGAAGTTAGTGCCAACTTCTGCGGATAGAGGGTGTGACGTGGTCAGCGCAACGGATTCCCACGGGCTTTAATCTCAGTTTTCTAGACAGGAAGATTATATACAGCCTTGTATATTTCAATTTTTTTTCCTAATTACATTTCCAATGAACAACAACCAGAAACATATGCTTCAAGTTTAGTAAAACGTAGTAAGGTACAGTTACTTACTTACTTACTTACTTACGGAGTTGAGTCCTTCTTGAGAAGCCAAATCTGCAGCTACTCAAGAATTTCCCAGCATTTTATAGAACCCGAAGGTTCATTACCGTGTTCACAAGAGCCCTCCACTGGTCCCTATCCTGAGCCAGATCAATCCAACCCATCCTATATCTCTAAGATCCATTTTAATATTGTCCACTCACCTACGCCTTTGTGGTCTCTTTCCTTCTGGCTTTCCCACCAATATCCTACATTCATTCCTTTTCTTCCCCATTCGTGCTACATGCCCTGCCCACCTCATCCTCAGTAAGGTATACAGAATATGGTTTTCATTAACTGGTCCAGCTTTTCAACACTACTCAAAAACAGGAATCGAAATAGAAGCTGATGTCACTTATAAGGACACTTGCACGTGCATAAGCTACATGGAGGCAGGGGCGCGATGGGTCTAGGTTATCAAGTGAGGCTTAGAGCCCCCCCCCCCTTGCGCGGGCATTGCGGGTAACTAAGCTTAGGCACCTTTAGTTTAGTAAGCATTTTTTCTTCCAGACGAAATGTGAGGGTGCCTTAGGGTCATGATTCTCGTCTAAAGTTTTAATTACAGAAGTGGTACTTGTGCCAAACTTTCGCGGCACTATTGGCAATTCCAGAACACCAATTAGCAATATCAGTATATACGGAGTCTTAAGTAACATCCGGCGAAACTCCTATTAATTTACACGTATTTCCGGTGCACTAATAACTTCCCTACTTAGTGCGGAGACGATAACAAGAGGGCGGCCGTGCTTCTGGTGCCTACAAACGCCGTCCAAGGCGCTAGAGGAACCTTGTGTGGGTGATGAATCTATGTTTCAGCTTCCTCCTATAGGCGATTTTGCAACTGTATCACAGAAATTTAACGCAAACTGGCCGTACGAAATCTGAGCGAGTGAACAGCGCCAGAGTTTGCCCAAGAGGGAGGACGTTCCTCGTACTATAAGTTCCGAAAACATCATCCTAAGTTCAACGCGTATATTAAGTGAATGTGAAGGCAAATCTTCGTCAGATTTCTTTTTCTCAAAGAATTGGAAATAAATAAGATCTAAAAGTTTGTGATGATGGTATATTAATAAAATTATTGTCACTTTGGACATTATCCATATATTTGCTTCTATTTTACGCAACGTTTTGGAAAATTGATTCTGTCTCCGTCTTCAGGTAAAAAAACTACTCAGCTGAATCCAATCGATAGAGATAGTTCGGGCCGGAGATAGGGACCACCTCTCTCGATTGGGTGAAACTGAGTAGGCTTTTACCTGAAGATGGAGACAGAATCTAGTCTCCGAAACGTTGTTTTAAATAAAAAAGAGCAAGATGATGGTTAATGACCAGAAACAAAATAATTGTAATTGGAACTACATTTAATAACTGATTTCAGCGTAAGAAATAATTAATATCATAAAACATAAACGATCATATACATCCAGCGCATCACTAAGTTCCTTTCACACAGGAAAGGTAATCTTCGCTACTTTCCTAAAATGTGACTGCTAGAACCACTGTTCCTGTCGGAACCACCTAAACTGGTAGTTATTTGATAAATTCTTTTGTCTTTACTGCATTTCTTACCCCTTCCCCAATAACACGATAGTCGCATTTTCTCCTACAGCAATGGCAACTAGCGCGGGTAAGTTTAAAGCCCCCAAAGACTGACAAACTCTCTGCCATCTGTGAGCCAATTGTCTACAAAATGTTGGAGCCTAGACGTCTCACAACCTATGGGCCTCCACGGCCTGTTACAGGGATAAAAATACTCCGTGAATTTTAGTCCGCAAGCGAACTATACCGACCTAGCGACCGCCGCTTGTCAGCGAAGTCAGTGACAATTTTTGAGGATAGGTGGTGTCGCGTAGTCAGCGCAACGGATTCCCACGGCCGTTACAGGGATAGCTTTACCTCCATTATTATTATTATTATTATTATTATTATTATTATTATTATTATTATTATTATTATTATTATTATTATTATTATTACTATTATCATCATCATCTCTTGTCACAGGTTTATTTCCTGGTATTCCTTTTCTTGAACCAGTGATGCACCTCACCACTCAGGCTTCAAGCTTCNCCATCACCTCGACTGATGCCAATAAGCTTGATCGCATCCAGCAGAAGTTTGCGTCCGTCTGTTTTTATCGTCTTTTCCCCTCATATTTCATAGAATTATGCTTATGCTTTAGAGAAATTAAGTCTGCAATTTTTACATACACGGAGACATCACCTTGATGCACTTTTTCTTGTTCAGGTGTTTCGTGGTTTTAAATCCTGCGCTTCTTTTGGAAAATGTTAGGCTTCGTGTTCCTCCCAGCAGTCTTAGGGACTTCTCATTGTTTGGTGTTTGTCCCTCTAATAAACACTGTCCTGCTCGGTGCGCCTGTGCTGCCAACGCGGTGGGTAAAGATCTCGACATATTTGCAATCGGAACAGTTTCTGTCAATGACACTGAACCTAAAATTGTTAATAATATTTGTTAATGATACTATTAATATTAATTGTGTGTATGTGGTCTTATTTTGTTGTTCTCTCCTGTTAACGTTACCTTTAATTTTTCTTGGAATTATTATTAACCTACTGTCATTATGTACTCTCAAATTTTGTATTCGTTTTTTAATTATTTTTATGTAATTCTATGTACTCATGCTAACCTTTTAATTGGCCTCTGTGCTGTTAAACTGTACGTAAATAAACATGAATTGAATTGAATTGAATTGAATTGAATTGAACTGAATTAAGATGTTGAGCTGCCATACGAATAAATAAGAATTGGGTTATTATTATTATTAACTTCTGTGTGTGTCTGTGTGTGTATGTGTATTGTCCATTCTCACCACATAATGAAATAACCATTCGAAATGTACTTATTTTATTTTCTCGCCTGTTAATGCTAACTTTAATTTTTCTTGGAATTATTATTGATTTAATGCCATTATACATATAGACTGTATTATTTGTGTTTTAGTTATATCTGTATTTCTGTGTACTCGTGCCAACTCTGTTATTGGCTTCTGTGCTGTTAAGTTTGCACGTAAATAAACACGAATTGAATTGAATTATTATTATTATTCCGGTCTAGAAAACTGAAATTAACGGCCATGGTGACCACGCGACACCCTCTATCCACTAAAGTTGGCACTAACTTCGCCGACAAGCGGCGGTCGCTCGGTCGGTACAGTGCGCTTGCGGACTAAACCCACGGAGTTTGTTTTATTATTATTATTATTACAGCTTAAGAACTTGGGTATCATTTCTGGACAGGAAAGTCCTTCCTGCTTTCTTAAGGCGGCTCCTGCCGGAATTCCTCACTTGGTAATATTCGAGGCTCACTGCAGACATAGACTGAGATAGAGCACTGCGCACCCCCTTTTTATGCACACTGATTAATAGGTTATTTCATTGCTGTTTCAAGCGCAAAGGTTAAGCAACGCCAAATTAGGTGAAAACAGGACAAAGACTTGAAAGAAGTCGAATAATCTGAAGGGCCTATTCGGGCATTTTCCTGCAGAGAGGAAGTAAAACCACGAAAGTCATGTTGCCGTGCTTATTAGTCATCACGCCAGGAATATGTATGGGGAAGTGGAGATACAGCTCCATTAGAGAAGATATGTGGTTAGCTTCACGCTCCGGTCATTATGTTCCCAGGGAAAGAGTCCTCGACGCCAAGTTGACAAGAAGCGGGGTGGGCCCCAGAGCCGGTCTCGTCTTCTAACAGAGGAGACACGAAGAATTCAACGCATCACAATAAGCAGCGAAGCGACCGCCGTCGAAAATAACAGTATTTTATTTTTATTTAAGGGGCGTAATCAACTATACATTACCGGTTAGTTTCGGTCTTAACACTGGAATTTTTCTCACTAATGTCTCAGCAGACAAAGAAACCAAATTACTTTCCTAAATTCAAAGTTTTACGCATGAATTTGGAGAAGGTTTAATTGAATAAAGCGAATTGTGAGTCTGAGGAGATCCACTGATAGGAGTGGCACAGCGATACGGAGTTTCGTTTGAATTTCGGAGGTACCCAGTTCAACACGTTACCTAACACTGATTCAGTGTCGTGAAATAAGCGAAAGACCACCCACACGGGAAACTCAGCTCTGTCTTAAGGTTGCCGAGATATAAAGAAAAGGGGGGAGAAAGAGAATGAGCGAAAGAAATATAAAATAGGAAACAGGAACAAAAAGAAAAGAGAAATGCATACATAACCTTTCTAGTAGCCTCGGAACATGTTCTCATCACAAAAATAAGAGTGTAGCTGCAATCTGGCTACTGCAAATCCTTACCTGGTGATAAGGATGTCACAGCGGAGGCCAAGTACAGTGAAGGCTTATAGAGAACTACGACGAACATTTCATTGATTAACTGTAAATCAAAAAACGCCCTATGTGAAACGCTTACTGTTTAAGCAATTGAAGTTGAATTTGCACGAGGAGAAGAATGGAGAAAATTTAATTCCGGGTCATGTAACGGATTTTTGCTGTGTTATGAACATTAGCTACGTTGTCCTGTGCAGCCAATGGCTTATTACAAGCTCAATTAGAGCAAAATGCGTAGAGTGGAGCATTTTAGCGATGGCTTAATAACAGAGTAATGCACCAACGAAGTGTTATTGGCATCCACGTTACCATGGCAACCAAAACATCGAAGTTACAATGGACTCTCGATGGTGGGGTAACTTTATTACCAGGTGTGACGTGTTTCACTGGAAACGGGATATCTACTCGTATGTTCTTGTATAGCGAGCAACGTTTGTGGGCACCGCATTCGCTTCCACTAGACAGTAGAACTACATGTCACAGCTAGAATTTGGCCACTTATAACTAACTCCAATGTGAGGATTCTGTTGTTCGTATGACAATTCTCTGCCTTTATGGAACACGAAGGTACATTCCCTAGTGCTAAAAGCCCTGTTACTGAGCCCTATCCTGCCCGAGCTGAATTCAGTTTATCACATATTTTCAACGAACCTGTTGGCTTCCATTACAAGTAGACACTGCCCTGAGTCAATCTCTCATGACTCTCTTGAGCTTTCGAAATATCACACATGAAGCGAATTTGGAAATAAATTGACAAGCAACAAAAATTCGCGCTATAAAACCCAGTTATTGTCGCCTAGCAACAAGGCGGAAAATCAGGGTAGGATACCAATAAAGGAACCGACTACATATCCTGTAAAATAAAATTACCCATATTCGGACTGTACTTCTCTGTAACATCCGTGGTCTCCATTAACCTATTCATTTGTCGATCCGTAGTTTGAGTCACTTATCAATAGCAAACACGCAGTTAATATATACATATTCCGTGGCCTGTAGTCCGGAAGCGAACTATATCGACTGAGCGACCGCCGCTTGTCGGCGAAGTTAGTGCCAACTTTGCGGATAGAGGGTGTCATGTGGTCAGCGCAAAAGTTCCCCACGGTCGTTAATTTCGGTTTTCTAGACCGGAGCCGGTATTTCCTTGAAATAGTTCCTCAATTATCCTCACGATGCTGAGTGGACCCCGTTCCAGAAGCATTACTTGTCAGAAAATCTGGTAGCGCTGGGAATCGAAGCCGGGATCTCTGAATATGTAGCCAGGAACTCTGACCACTAGACCATAGAGGCTTAAATGGATAGCAGTCATGTTATATATATATATATATATATATATATATATATATATATATATATATATATATATACTATTTCCTTTCTGTTTACAACATTCTGTTCTATACGAATATTATTGCTACGCCGAGAATTATTCATCTCTTATATTTCAAATCATGTAATTGACATTAATAACAATCCTTTGCAAATTAGCCTCAATTAACTCTAATGAGATTGAAGAGTTTATAGCAGTTTCCAGGCTACGCGCGTCACTGGTGCAATTTAATTCAGAATGTGTCACGATCCATCATAAAGTTTTGTCTAAGTTGAAACACACAGAGAAGTTAAGCAACGAATGTCTTCTTCATTGTATGATTTAATATTATTGGGTTATATTTATCTCTGAAAGTTCAGAGACCTACCATAAGCAATTAGATTCTGATTTTGTAGCCTCTGCTTCCCTTCTCAATATAATGCCAAATTAGGAGCTGAGACAATTCCACTACAAGGGCATGAAGACCTCAAGGCAGAAGAACTTCTCAATTTGCATTAGAGACCTCATAAATCAACGCAAATTAGTACATTTAGAGGTATACATTGAAAGTAAAGATGTATCAGCTACGGTACACACACACACACCAGCATCCTTCCTTTCATTATGCGCTAAATATTGTGACGCATAGACTTAATGCTAGGCAACGGCTCGATAAACAAGTTCCCGCGGAAACAGATTATGGGTGAAGAGCCCATTGCTAGATAATACCTACAACAATATACGACAGTTAAAGACGTCCACTGCTAGGCAATGGACGTGTTTTCTGTGGAGTCAGTCCCGAAGCTATATAACAGCGAGTGACTCTGGCTCCGGTAGTAGAGGAGTGGTGTAATAATGCAGTCAGAAGTCGAGTGTGGCCAGTCGAAGATAGTGATTCGTGAAACACTGCAACAAGTTGTATAAAGGTCCAATAAATTTGTTCGTCAAATCCAAACCCCGTTTTATAAGTCACGCAACCCTTAAATGCGGGGCAGTATCTTACATCGTTAACCACAAAAATACTATACATAATAATAATAAACTCAACCAACATCAAATCATTTATTCACATGTCAATACAAAAACAAGCAATGAAGAAGCTAATGACTTCAGCAGAGACAGTACTAGCGGAGTATGTGTAAGAACTGAGTACCTATTGGGCAGAGCGTGCTTTCGTGTTTACAGAGAATCAACTTGGCAACTTTACTGCTACCAATACTACCAGTAGATGTGTCTATATTATTATTATTATTATTATTATTATTATTATTATTATTATCAGTGGGGTGAGACTGAGTCCACTTGGTACTGCGGCCACTACTGGCCTGTTGTATTCCAGCCCCAGATAATGGACGAGGGTGACTGTGGAGCAATTGGTGGAATGAAGATTGGCAGGTAAACCGAAGTACTCGGAGAAAACCTGCCCCAGTGCCATTTTGCTCACCACAAATCTCATATAACCAAAACTGGGCTCGAACCCGGGCCGCCGCGGTGGGACCTCAGCGACTAACCGCCTGAGCTATATCTACAACACAACATAGTAAAAATGTGATGCTTCACGAAACCATAACTGATGAAGACGGTACGTTGTGATTCTCCACTTTTCTGAACAAAACAAGAGCACAGTAGTAGTGGACTACTGAACACACTACAGCGTAGTCTGGTTTCCGTTTCGCTAGGCCCTACACACCGTAACTCTTCAGCATGTAGGGCAAGAGGCTAGAAACTGTCACGTGTTTACTGTCTGAGTGCTTCCGAAGCGTGAGGCAGCTCCTCCTGGGCGGAAATCCTCGCGAATTGGCAAGAAGCTTCTGTACCTTCCCCCACAAGCCTCCTCCCAACCACTGAAGACAACCTATTGATCGCCTCTGTGGTGCGATCGGAGAGCCTTCAAGCGAAGAATTGAAACTAGGTTCTTACGGGGGGGGGGAGAGAGAAAAAAAAAAGGTGTAGGGAGATTTTCCCCCATGACGGACTCACCCCGTCCATCTAGTATGAACAGGAACGGGCGACAATGCCTTGCAACTGCCACCCTAAATAATTTCGATGCAATCATAATTGTTAGTAACTGCAATGAGAACGTCACAAGTATTTTGCCTCAAACCGGGAACCGACTTGGAGCAAAGGTTTGTACGTGTATTAGATAATATATACCGCACTAGTAGAGACAGTTCTGTGTGAAGAATAAAGAAATTTAAATTGAAATCATTCGTCATATATTGTTCCTGTACTTAACTAATTAAGCACTACAACACGAAGGCGCACTTGGAGCAAAGGTTTGTACGTGTATTAGATAATATATACCGCACTAGTAGAGACAGTTCTGTGTGAAGAATAAAGAAATTTAAATTGAAATCATTCGTCATATATTGTTCCTGTACTTAACTAATTAAGCACTACAACACGAAGGCGTAAGGGGGAGTGGATGTATAGACCCACATTTTCTTGACCTCGGCACTAGTTTGAGGTGAGTGGTCAGATTCACGTCCCTGCCACTTTGCCCCCGGGGAAAGAGCCCCCGGTACCCATTGGACAGGAAGCTGGGTGGGTCCCTGAGCTGTTCTAGATGATGTGGAGAAGAGAAATTTCTTGAACATACCGGGACTTGAACACTGACACCTCGGTCGTCCAGCCCGTAGCCAGCTACTGTACTGACTGAGCTATCCCGGCTCCCACTATCCGATACTGAAGGAAAAATGGAAGTACAACGAGAGAGTACATCACCTATTCATAGACTTCAAGAATGCCTGTGATTCAGTTAGGAGGGAATGAGGTTTCCCTGGTTAAAATGTATTTAAACGAAACGTATAGTAAAGTCTGTATAGGTAAACATTTGTCTGATAATTTTCCCATCAAGAATGGTCTAAAACTTGAAGATGCTTTAACGTCACTGCTTTTCAACTTTTCTTTAGCATATGATATTTGGAATGACAAGGAAAGCCAGATGGAACTGGAATTAAATGGAACACATCAGCTGTTGGCCTATGCTGATGATGTGAATCTACTCTGTAATAACAAACATACCATAAACAGAAACAGAGATACTTTAATTGAACCAATAAGAAGGTTGCTCCAGATGTAAACGCAGGGAAAACTAAGTATGTGTTGCTGTCTCATCACCACAATGCAGGGCAAAATCACGACATAAAAGCAGCTAACAGATCCTTTGGAAATGTGGCATAGCTCAAAAATATGGAAGCGACAGTAACAGATCAAAACTTGATTCGGGAGGAAATTAAGGGGAGATTTATTCGAATACTGTGTGCTAAAATTGAGTCCAGAAGCTTCTGTCCTCTCGTCTGCTGTCTAAAAAAGTATAAATTAGTATTAAAACTATAATTTTGTCAGTGGCTCTCTATGGAAGTGAAAATTAGGTCTCTGATATGAAGGGAGGAATATGAATTTAGGGTATATGAGAACAGGGTGCTGAGGAGAATATTTGGACCGAAGGGGGATAAAGTGACGGGAGGTTGGAGACAACTGCACAATGAAGAGCTTCATAACTTGTACTATTCTCCAAATATACGAGTAATTAGAGAGAACAAGTGAAGGACGATGATATGAGCTGGGCATATAGCACGCATGGAGAAAAAGAGGAATGCATTTAGGACATCGGCGGAAAAGCTAAAAATAGACCAGTGAAAAGACAAAGACGTATATGAATGGATAATATTAAAATGGATCTTACTTAGGATTAGGTTGGTATGGACTGGATCGATCTGACTCAGGATAGGGATCAGTGGAGGGCTCTTGTGAACACGGTAATGAACGTTTGGGTTGTGTAAAATGCTTGGAAATTCTTGAGTAGCTGGGCAAATAGCGGCTTCTCAAGAAGGACTAAGCTCATAGAGTTAGTTAGCAGAGCCAGTAGTAGTAATGACGGTTGTAGCGATAACAGTATTGTAGTTAATATTATTGTCGTTTCTACGTTATGAGGCGTCAGAAATTCAGAGGATATGGTTCAAGTAACTTTAAAAATACCCCAAAATGTCGTCAAGCTAAGAATCTACATTTCAGATTTGGGCATCCATAAGCATTCATGAAATATTCAATTTGTCATGGAACCAGACTGTTCCTTACCACGTTCAAAATCCTGTCAAAATTTCGTACCATGCCAATATTTTTCCGGTGAGAGTTGTTAGCCTCCTATCCAAACCCAGTGCTGGAGGACCACCACCTGTCAGCAATCCGCGTATTCAGTATATTCACAGCTACCACCCATGTCTGCAATAATTTTCCTGGGGAGTAAAGCGCGGCCGGTGCGTAAAGCTGACAACCTTACCGCCATCTTTGAGCCGATTGTCTAGATAATGTGGGACCCTCGACGTCTCACAACCCTATGGGCCTTCACGGCCTGGTACAGGGATAGATTTACTTTTACTTACTTTACCACCCATGTCTGCGGGCTGTCATGACACGGTATCAACTGAACATGGACAACGGAAAACAACAAATAGCAAACATATATGCCCCGAACGGGATTGGAACCAGTGATGTGAGTGTTCCAGAAGTCCCACTGTTAGGTTGTCCCACAAACTTCTATTCACCTGTCCGGGTGTCTGCACAAGTCAAGTTTGCTGGAAGTGTAATATAATAACAATAGACATGCAAGCGGACTCGTAAGAAGACGACGCCTAATGTGCAGTACATTAGAACAGCTTCCGCCAGCCATCACATGAAGAAGATGGCGCCATTTGCTCGCGCTGACGTAGTATTACTTGGCCGCAAGCAGGCAGGTGTGTGAAGAGGGGCAGGGGGTTTACAGCTGAACGTAACAAGACTAAGGGGAAACGACAACTAAGAGATCTAGTCCCTAATCTTTTACTCCTTCCATCCGGGGGATAAAAGAGAGACAATTATTCCGGAAAGTATAAGGTAAGCAAGCAAGAAAGAGAGAAAAATGAAAGGCAAGAGGGTATAAAGCTTCTGAAGGGAAGGTATTAACACTTAACTAAGGTAAGGAATTTAATTCATTTAGGGCATTATCTGCATAGTTTATCATCACAAGCATGACATGTTTTCATACTAGGAGAGGAAACTACGACACCATGGTGTCTGGGCGAGGAAAATGACGGAGGATTGGTGGAAGACGAATACTTAAGTGGCAAGATTTAATTCATTTCAAGAGCTTAAGTTTCAGGGAATATATGCAGAGCACGGACTGTGAGGTAAGGAGAGGAGACTTGTAATGTAAAAGTGCCCTTCTTCGTCTGTCTGCTCCAAACTTTATCTCAGGATTCATGGTTCGTTAAGATTTCGAAAGCTTCTAACGTGGATTAGTTTTCAGGGACTTGAAATAATCTCATTCTGGGAGCTCACCCGTCATCTTAATTACATTAACTACTGATATAACGAGACATCAACTGCAGGAAACTGAAGGAAGATGACTTCACGTAAACACTCTAACATAGAACTACGAGGCATGTCTTTGAGGATATTAATTAACGTAACGGATATGAAAGTGAATTTGATCTGCACATATGCTTACTTTATGCATATAATTAAGCGGCCTCCGTACTCTAGGGGTAACGTTACCTCATGACTCAATGTACGCGGGTTCAAACCCGGCGGAGGTCGTGGAACAAGTCCTCCGGGAGGGACTTTAAGCCGTGGGTCCCGTGTCGTAGATTTACGGCACGTAAAAGATCCTCATGTCTATAGGAGACCTCTGAGCAAAATTGGGTAATAATTTCCCGCCCAAGTAGTTTTCAATGCCTCTGGTAGATGGGGAAATATCAGGTACCGACGGCCGACCTCGTTGGCAGAACGGGGCTGATAGCACGCACCAGTACCGGTAGGGTATGGCGACAGTAGGGGGGACGCACAATGGACCAATAACTGGTCTAAGTGCATGGGGAAACCCGCCCCCTCTAATAATCTATATAAATAATAATTATGCATATAATTACTAATTCACATCTATCTATATTGTTATTGTTAACTACATTTGTTAAATCTATCTATCTATCTATCTATCTATCTATCTATCTATCTATCTATCTATCTATCTATCTATCTCTCTGTCTGTCTATTTATCTGTGGCTCTACAGCCCTTATAAACCTCCGCCGCTTTTTCACTTTCTTAATCTACAGTATATACAGTCGGTAGGACCTTTGACGAGTTCTCGGCCCGTCGCGAGATCGCTACCTACACACAGAACAACACAAACAGAATAAAAGCACACAGACGTCCATGCCTTGAGCGGGAGAAGACGGTTCATGCTTTAGACCGTGCGGCCACTGCGATCAGCTGTTGCAGCATCTATATAACCGATTCTGTTCATGTTTTCACTTAATATTTTTATTTATTTTAATAAAGAACGTTTTAATATTTGGCGATCATGAATCATTTTTTCAAGCTGATCAAATAAAACAAGTCCCAATAGTGTTGAAGAAAACTGAAAACAGATACAGCTCAAATTTCAGTACAGTTCACAGTTTTCCAGTAGAGGTTAATTTTATTTACCGCCCACATCAAAATGGCATGTATTAATTTATAATTATCAGTCTAGGGTCTACATGTTTTCACGACTATATGTCGTCGTCGTAATCATCATCATCATCCCGGTGAAGTCATTGGATCTTTCTCAATTGACGTAATCCTTCCAGCCGCACTATGGCCCTGGGGTCGACTCAGCCTCTAACAGAAATAAGTACCAGGAATTAATTAAATAATTTTCCTGGGGAGTAAAGCGCGGCCGGCGCGTCAGGCTGACAACCTTACCGCCATCTTTGAGCCGACTGTCTAGGAGACGTGGGAGCCTCGACGTCTCACAACCCTATGGGCCTTCACGGCCTGTTACAGGGACACCTTTACTTTTTACTTTAATCACCTCGTTATCACATACAACACGTGAACATCAAGTAACCCATAAGAACGCGCCAATAAAAGTCAATATTTCCCCGGAAATCAGGGCTGGAAATTAAATAAAAATAGAAGTATCAATACAGCAACATCTCTCTGATTCTGCGATGCACACTAATACCACAAAGAAGCCTACAATACATGTGATCCACGTTGTTAGGCTACAGAGATAATATATTTTATGCTTTTTTTGTGATGTTTTAAAATAGCACAATAAAACTAGCACACATTATACAAAGTGTAATCAACTGAAAACACAATTTAATTATTTTATGTATATAAAATAAGTGATATTCAAATTTCATAGTTTTTAGTATAGTCCAATGAGGACGAAGTATCGTTGAAAACTGTAAGCCGGCAATTGCAATGTTTTCACATGCCATTTTTATACGCTGATGCTGAAGGAAAATAAAAAATTCTCTTCGGATAATAATATTCATATATATTCTTAATAACAAGACCCGGATAGCTCACAGACTACGAGTTGGGCGACCGGAGTTGGATTACCGGCAGGGGTCAAGAAACTTTTCTTTTACCCACAGCGTCCAGATCGGTTCTAGGGTCCACAAAGCGTTCCAACCAACGGGTATCAGGGGTTCTTTCCTTGGTGGTAAGAAGGCCAGCGTGTGAAGCTGACCACTTACCTATATCTAGTGCTGAGATCAAGATTGGTGGAGCTATACCTACACTCCACCATATGTATTCATGGCGTGGTGCGTAATCAATTAAACACGGGGTCACCTTTACCTTCACCTGACATGATGAAGACAGAGCAGAAGCTGATGTGTTCTAGTCTCTTTAACTTACCCCGGTTATAATGGACCAACGGTGTATCCAAAGCAAATTAGAAAATAAATGACGATAAAGCATCTCCACCTTTCACGCCATTCTGATTATGAAATTAGAGGCTTTTAGCTACAGGCCAGGAAGTAACTAAACTCAGGGAGCAGTGTGCTTCTTGGGAAGCTACTCTTTTGACGAAATCGAAGGATCATTGCCGTGTTCAAAGAGCCCGCCAATGGTCCCTCTGCTTAACCACATGGATCTAGTCCACACCCCCTCAGTAGCTTTCTGTATAGGCTTAGATCTTCCCCTCACATTTTATGACGCACTTTTTGTCTTCCACATGCATGCTTCATACCTGCTCTCTATATTAATTTTGTTCACGGTATAGGCCTCTGGGATGATGAGTTCTTGTTCTCCAGTTTCAGTGAAAATTACATACAAAAAATAAGAGTTTGTGAAGAGTCTTTGCAGCGGACTTAAGAGACGCGAAGGATTTTAGGTTCTCACAGCGGTTTCTATGGACAGTTCTACCTCCAGAGTGTGCAGTCTGCGGAAAGTAACAGCTTGCTACCCGCTTCATGCTGGTTTCTTCTTTCGTTTATTCTCGTACCTTGAAGATGGAGGGCACGCGGTAGCGTAGTTGGTTGAGGCACTATGCTACAAGCTGGAAGGTCGCGGGTTCAAGTCCCGATGTGGTCACTGGATTTTTTCAATTGACCTAATCCTTCCGGCCGCACTATGGCCCTGGGGTCGACTCAGCCTCTAACAGAAATGAGTACCAGGAATATTCTTGGAATGATCTTGGGGGTAAAGGGCGGCCAGCGCTTAAGGCTAACAACCTTGCCGCCATCTACGAGCCGATTATCTAAAATGTGGGAACCCCAACATCTCGCAACTCTATGGGCCTCTACGGCCTGTTACAGGGATAACTTTACTTACTTTTACCCTACTTTTCCTTGAAGACGGAGACGACATTTTCTTCCGAAACTTCAGTTGACTTTCAAAGGACTACACAGCGTTATATTCCAGATGACAAAACTTCTTAATCAAATTCCGTCAACCAGGGTGACGTTCCTACATGAGCAACAGCGCAGACAACAGGTAGTTTCACGCTGTCAGGAAACACGCAAGACTTCACAAGCGGAATGCAGAGTGAGATGAACAGAAAACTACCTCTAACGGTATCAGATGTCGCATATCTCTGAGTCCAGGCAGCCAAACTCCTGTGTTTCGGAGGCTCCTTCTTTCAAACGCCCAGTGTGGCGTGATTTAGCTGGTGGGGGCACAGCGAAAGTCGAAGCCATGAGTTAAACAAGGTATGAAAAGCAAGCTGTGCTGGCTTGAGTGGACCAAACAATAGACAACTTGTCTTCTTTATTTTATCTCTCAGAAACTGGTTGAAGGCGATTACTTAGCTGGTCTCCATACTCCATAAATTATGGGGAGTACTTCAGGCATAAAACTCCACCAGTTTATTTTTATTTTGAGTGATATAAATCATTGTAAAGCGTCGTAAGGTGTAGTGTAGTGGTGTGTGTGAAGAATGTTAAAAAGAAAAACACCCTAAATTTGAGCAGGAGGATACAGTGGATTACTTTATGTAAAAGACTTTCCAAAGCTCTGTCCAAGTATGTAAAAGGCATAGCTAATCTGACATAAACATTATGCACACCTAACTCTCAGACAGGTTAGCTGCACTGTGATAAGTGTATGTTTCATTTAGGAAACATAGCACTCAGTTCTTCGTCTGGCCCTAATTCCTCTTGCTGTTTGCTTCGGCAATTCAAGACAAATGCCTGGCTATCACACAGTGCATAAGGGATGAGAAATACATATAAAACGTTTCTCGGAAATCCTGAAGGAAAAAGATAACTTGGACGAATCAGCATAAATGGGAAGATAATATGAAAATGGAATCTTAAATAAATAGGGTGGGAAAGCGTGAAACTGATTCATTGGCAGAGGATATGGACCAGTGAGACGAACTGTTACGGACACTCGACCCATAAAACTTGGGTAGGCTGAGTAGTCATGCAACTATTTATTGGATGGGTGGGTGGGTGGGTGGGTTTGTGGGTGAACAAACGGAGATATAGATAGATAGATAGATAGATTGGCTTCCCACCACGGCGGCCTGGGTTCGATCCCGGGTCTGGTCAAGTAGGATTTGTGGTGAACAATGTGGCCCTGGGGCAGGTTTTCTCCGAATATTTCGAGTTCCCCTGCCAATCTTCATTCCACCAACTGCTCCACAATCACCCTCAACTATCATCTGGGGCTGGTACAATAGGCCAGAAGTGGCGCAGTACAAGGGACTTAGTCCCACCCCACTAGCAAAAAAAATATATAAGCTTCATTTTTATATAATGAGATTGATAATTTTGGTGTCGTCTCCACAGAAATCCTAAACCTCAAATTTTCCATTGAATGTGGATCATGTTACGCACCCAATATTTTCTCATTATCTCTAGACAAATTTATCCTGAAGATGAAGGAACCAGTTCCCCCTCCCCTCGCCCCCAAATGTCAGTAACAACTTGCCAGACCACGAGGTGTCATGATCCGAAAGACCACAATTACATATTCATTTCTGTGAGAACCTCAAACCTCATTTCTAAAAGTAAACGGAGACACGAAAAGGCACAACTGAAGCAGCTAAACAAAGGGACTGATGTCGGGCGACTCGAAACTCATACCACTCAAGTCATGTCAACTGACTCACGTCCTACTACCAATATCTAAATAACGTGACGTACAGACCCATTGCTAGGCAACGACTCGGTAAACTTTTTACCGCGGGAGCCAACGCGCGCGACAGTAGGACGTCTACTGCTATGCAACGGCGCATTAATCACGCCTCAAAAATACAGGCTGTGTCTTCTGCGTGGTTCGTGCAAAGTGGTCATAATAAGTGTTCGGTAGTAAGAAAAGTCGTCGAGAAGTGAAGAGTCGAGCTTCGGGACGCCAGCCTGCCGGGATATGAGGAATTGAACTGAGTCGAGTCTTCGGGTTTGACAGTTGCAGAATAATGGCAAAAATTAAGTAGGCCGTGAAAAGAAGACTTCATGTGTGATTTGAAATTACAGCCAGGATACGAACATTGAAGGCTGAGAACTCTAGTGCGTGTGTAACAGCGAACTGGAAAGTAGGTAAATCATAGACAGCGCGGTATACCTTGTGGTCCCAAATTGCGCATGTACGTAGTGCGTTCAAGTTCTAAGGACTCCGATTTTTTCTCACACAATAATCATACAAAAAATTTGAAACTTCTGTCACTTTTCAACCTAATCTTCCTGCAGCCGTACACATTTTTCACAACGTCGACGCCATGATTCCATGGCCGCTGCGAACGCTTCTGTAGGAGTCTGTTTTGACCACTGGAAAATCGCTGATGCAATAGCGGCACGACTAGTGAATGTGCGACCACGGAGAGGGTCTTTCATCGTTGGAAAAAGCCAAAAATCGCTAGGAGCCAGGTCAAGTGAGTAGGGAGCATGAGAAACTACTTCAAGCTTGTTTTCATGAAGAAACTGCTGCATCGCATATTCCCGATGCGCTGGTGCATTGTCCTGGTGAAAGAGCACACGTGCAGCCTTTTCCGGCCGTTTTTCTAGCAGTGCTGGATGGAGCTTGTTCTTCAAAACATCTTGGTAGGATGCATCTGTCACCGTAGTGCCCTTTGGAACGCAATGAGGAAGGATTACGCCATCGCTTTCCCAAAACATGGCCACCATCATTTTTCCAGCACTGGCGCTTACCCGAAATTGTTTGGTGGCGGTGAGTCTGTGCGCTTCCATTGAGCTGACTGGCGCTTCGTTTCAGGATTGAAAAACGGCATCCATGTCTCATCCATTGTCACAATTGATGAAAAGAAAGTCCCATTCATGCCTTCATCATGTGTCAACATCACCTGGCACCACGCAAGTGGAGAAAACGAATGATTACTCGCTGTTCTTGTAATGAAAACGTCGCCATTTTAAGTATCAAAAACACTCCTCACGCTCGCGGCCGCCACTAGAGTTCTGTGTGCCGTACAGTGCTGTCATCTCTGTCACGCATTCACAAAGAGTGCACACGTATATTAAACTAAACCGCATGTGTCTATCTGCTCCCAGTCCTGAGAAAAAAATTGGAGACCTTAGAACTTGAACGCCCCTCCTTCTTCCTCGCGCTCCCGCTTTGGAGCATAGGGCTGATTTCTTAGCTTCATGATCATTTTACACAGATGATAGGACTCCTTGCAAGGGTGATCAGCTCGTCGCAAGGCCTCTACCTAAACACAGGACCACACAAACACAGAATAAACACATACACCAAACATCCATGCCTTTTGTGGGATTCGAACCCATGAACCCGGCTTCCAAGCGAGCGAACACAGTGCATGCCTCAGACCGCTCGAGTACCGTGATCGGCTATGAATGTATAAGGTGAAATAAATCCAATCAGCCAATCCAAACCCTCTCTTATAAGTCACCGCTATATGACAATAGTGTTTAATGGCGCACCGTCATTGTAAGCTGCTTCTCTTGCAAGCATTAAGGCAGAAACATTACACACCGTTAGCCATTCATGACCGCTTCAAATTTACCAACGCTATTCAGTTACAATGAGACAGAAGTGACATTTTTACCATTAGTAAAGCAGCCGACGGGTGGAATCTTCCAAATAATCTATAATGAAGAATGTTCCAAAGCCTTGGATGTCAGTAGATGAAAGATTTAATCTCCCTCACTGTCAGAGCTCTTGAAGCAGGCCTCCAGGAATATGAATGACTTGCCTAAGGGCGGTTGACGTCCTGATTAGCAGTGCATCAGTGTAATCCATTTCACGAAGTCAGCAGAAAGGAGGCGGGTGGTTTCCTAGTCATGCAGAGCCCACTCTCAGGGGAAGATTTACCTGTGGTTGTCGGAGTTGACACGCTGAACCTCTTGCAGTTTTATCCGCGATCTAAAAAAGTGACAGCGATTGAGATGGGCCGCAAAGCTTAGTTTATACCGATATGAGAACAAATGACATTAGGATTAGGGCTACAGTGAATGGCTGCCCCCCCACTTCCACACTACTTCAATCTGAGTCGCTAAAAAACGTTCTTTTACGCGAAAACCGTATCGGAGCCTGTCATACTTGCATATACTATGGACTATTAACCTGACAAAATTAATTCTATTTATTTTATAGTGTAACACCTACCGGGAATCCAACAGGGAGTTTCACTGTTTCTTATAAAATATTTCGCGTTATTAGCTTCCCGAACTTCTCCCGTATTCTTCTCCAGTTCTACGTATTATGGAACGTCAGGTCGAGGACGATACTTAACGCCATCTTCCACGAATAACAAGCACAAATATACAATCATCAGCCTTTTCCTTTATACAGTATACCAAGCTTCACATAACCACAATCGATATTACAGATATTCAGAGAACAGACATGATACAATGTAATAAAACACCGCTTTCTCTTTGTGGTGTACTGAATAACTTCTGTAGCGTAGTTGATTGCGGCACTGTCAGGAGCCGGAAAGTTGCGGGTTCGATTTCCGATGAGATCATTGTATTTCTCAATTGACCTATTCCTTCCAGCCGCACTATGGCCCTGGGTCGACTCAGTCTCTAATAGAAATGAGTACAAGGAATCTTCCAGGGTGTAAAGTACGGTCGGCGCTTAAGGCTGATAACCTCACCGCCAACTGTGAGCCACTTGTCTAGAGAAAATGTGGGAGCCTCAACGACTCACAACCCTATGGGCCTCCACGGCCTGTTACAGGGATAGCTTCACCTTACATTTTACCTGAATAACTTAGGTTCATGCACCGTGTTAACGGTCCACAGCTCGCTGCTATGGAAAACTAAAATTGTGTCATTTAAGACTTCTCATCTCACGCTTACATAATTTTACACACACACACATTTGTAGTAACTGAGGTTAATCATAAAGCCTATTTGGACCTATGGAATCGAACTATGGGGACGCGCCAGTAAATCGAATATAGCCATAATGCAACGAAGGCAGTCCAAAATACTTCGGATGATCACAAATGCACCTTGGTATGTGACTAATCAGACCCTACATGGCCATCTCAATGTACCGTTCATCAAAGAAGTCATCAAATAAAAAAGCATAAAACATCACGATAAACTAGGACACTATAGCAATACATTACTGCAGCCCCTACTGGAACAACAACAACGAAGAAGGCTAAAGAAATTACGGCCAGCAGATCTACTGGATGGTTGAAGAGGATCTCTCATTGGAGGAGCCCTCATCACGATACAGTAAGCACACGAGGACGGTGGAGCTGAGCACTTCTTGAGGAGAAGCCAAACCTGCAGCTACTCAAAAATTTCCCAGCATTTTATGGAACCGGAAGGTTCCTTACCGTGTTCACAAGAGCCCTCCACTGGTCCCTATCCTGAGCCAGATTAATGCAATACATACCATCACGTCTTACCTTTCTAAGATCTATTTTAATATTGTTCACCGATCTACGCCTTGGTTTTCCCAGTGGTCTCTTTCCTTCTGGCTTTCCCACCAATATCCTATATGCATTCCTCGTCTCCCCCATTCGTGTTATATGCCCTGCCCACCTCATCCTCCTTGCCTTCATCTTTTTCATTATTCTTGAAGAAGAGTACCTGTTTTGAAGCTCCTCATTATGCAGTTTTCTCCAACCTCATGTCACTTCATAACAGTTGCAGGGATACCATACTTAAGATATTACTACGGCGATCAAATCAAAGATACTGATGGGAGGTATTGTATATGTTATATAAAAAGACCGTTAGATTATAAACTGGACTAAACTGGCTCATGCTAGGATGAGAATCTGTGAACAAGGAGATAAACTATGGGTTCCAATGAGCTAAAAGCTGGGAGCATTTTTACCCAAAGAAAATCAATCAGCTACTCGAGAGAAAGCCTATACCCTGAGTCTAAGGGCGGCCGCACACCAACTGCGTCAAGACAAGCATCAAGACATGAGACAAAAAACGCAGTCTTGCTTCATTCGTGATTCGTCAGCATAATGACTCAGACCGGTCTGCAGCGGTTTTCCTAATCTCATTCGTTTCAACTGTGCTCCGTTTCTTGCGTCATGTCGCAGACATCGTGTCCTGACGAATGCCGGTGTGCGGCCTATTTAAAACATCTCACAGGGCGCTTCATCGCAATGGCGCACATCATTACATGTTTTAAGCATAAGATGGGAACGAAAATCGCCATACAGGGCATCTCGTTGAACACAGCCTTCTCAAGACATACTGTGCCCACTTAGACAACACAACGATGCTAGTTCTCGTAGAAATATTTCTTTTTAAGTGAGTTCTAGGTAAAATGGAATTATCCAGGCAGAAATACATGCGGACGTGTATGATAACGCTTTCCGACATCGAATTTTGTTCCGCACGAGGTGACCAGGCTTTGTAAACGTTAACTCTGTGGACGGATCGATATACCAGCCTCGTGTAAAAACTAGTACACGCGCATGAAGTCTGTACGTAACAGACCCAGAGGAAACTGTGGACAGGAAATCACAACGGCTACTAAATCAGGAGATGGCAACAGCCGGAAATGAGGAGAATCTGCCCCCAGACGAAGGTGATGATACTAATTATCCGGTATCGGACCTCCTGGGGAGTAACTTCGAGAGAGTACTTCCATTATCGCCTTGCGTAGGCGACGCTTGGCTGACGAAAACAAGAAATGGCTCTACTGACGAAGCAGCAAGTAGAAGTGACAGTTTGAGTCAAATGATTGTGCTACTTTCTTTCGAATAATCTGCATAGAGAACAATGATTCTTGGAACTTTTTAAGTTATGTTTTCACAAAAATGACTGTGTAGATTATATCTAGTCCGCTCGGCTGTGAAGACTGTGTAGTCATGTAGGCGGACACCAGCGTTTCGAAGAACAATGCTGTCGCCATCAAATTTCCTGTTCATCACTCCTATTGGCCCGGAATGGGTTCCGTCTCCTCCTCCCCGCCCGTGAATCAGTGTGGCCACCTTCCGTGCAATCCGCCAGTATTATCATATTCACTAAGCGCAGCGCACTTTGCACTGCTTTCCCTCGCTTTCCTTCTTTCCCTTGACAGAGAAGTTCCAGGCAAGAGTTACATTACGTTGCTCTCCCCTTTCCCGTGTATTTATGCATCCTCCACTTATTTCAGTTCCTTGAAAACGGGTATCAACACAACTAACCTCGTCCTACTGGTTAAGGAATTCTCATGACTTTTACCAAACGCGAAATTCCATTACAGTGTTCAAGACGGTTAGCCCTACGCCCCATCTTAAAACGGGTGAAATCAGACCACTCCCTCACACACCGTTCCTTTATTATCTTCCGAAGTGGTTCCTCCCCTTCACGTTTACTGCACAGAACTTTATCTAAATGTCTATTTTGTCGGTTGGTGCACGCGGCAGGGTAGGTAGTCAAGACACTATGATAGAAGTCGGATGGTCGTGGGTTCAATTCCCGACGAGCTCATTGATTTTTTTTAATTGACCTAATCCTTCCAGCCGCACTATGATCCGGGGGTCGACTCAGCCTCTAACGGAAATGAGTACCAGGAATCCTCCTAGGGTTAAAGGGCGGCCGGCGCTTAAGGCTAACAACCTTACCACCATCTATGAGTTGATTGTCTAGAAAATGTGGGAGCCTCGACGTCTCACAACCCTATGGGCCACTATGGCCTGTTAACGGGATAACTCTACCTTAACTTGCCGTTGTTGGTTTTGTTAGTGTCTGGAGCCGAGAGGCAGGAGAAATGAACGATCGAACATAGTCTGAAGCGGTGCTGGCCCAGAATTGTGGGGGGGACCCAGAATATCCTTACTGAGGGATTTTAGTGACTTTCCTGAGTCTCAAGCCAAATCCTGTGATCACACCTCGATCAGGACATGACTACTCCTTTCCAATTGATAACATCATGCATTCACCAAAAGACAATGTGTACGGTGTCGATACTGTCAGCGTCGGGAAGCAACTAACTACAGAACTGCAGATGTAGGATGAAGTGAAAGGTCACGTCTTAATCGAGGTACTATCTCGGCATATGGCCGAGGGGCTGAAGAGAACCGCGCAAAACCTCAGTATAATAAGTGTTCGAATCGAGTAGCTCCTTATACGAATGAAGAGCATTACCCCCCACGGTAACCCCTGCAGTGTCTGTAGTCCCCATTTTCCTTGCCAGCGGTACACACCGCTCATCCTTCTGTGTTTGATGACCACATTCATACTTGATGCTAAAAAGGTAAAATGGTAGGCACTATGCTACAAACAGGGAGGTCGCGGGTTCAAGTCCCGATGAGGTCATTGGATTTTTTTCAATCGACCTAATCCTTCCGGCCGCACTATGGTCCTGGGGTCGACTCAGCCTCTAATAGAAAAGACTACCAGGAATTAATTAAATAGTTTTCCTGGGGAGTAAAGCGCGGCCGGCGCGTCAGGCTGACAACCTTACCGCCATCTTTGAGCGGATTGTCTAGATAATGTGGGACCATCAACGTCCCACAACCCTATGAGCCTTCAGGCCCTGTTACAGGGATAGCTTTACTTTTTACTTTACTTGTCCCTGTAACAGGCAATGGAGGTCCATAGGGTTGTGAGACGTCGAGTCTACCACATTTTCTAGACAATCGGCTCACAGATGGCGGCAAGTTTGTCAGACTTACGCACCGGCCGCCCTTTACCCCCAGGAATATTCCTGGTACTCATTTCTGTTGGAGGCTGAGTCGACCCCAAGGCCATAGTGTGGCTGGTAGTATTAGGTAAATTGAAAAATGGAATGACCTCATTGGGACTCGAGCAAGTGCCTCAACCAACTACGCTACCATGTGCCCCCGTCATACCTGATAACAGGTGCAAATTATGACGTTTTCTTTACGTTATATTATTCGGCCTCCTGTTACTTCCCCNCCCAGCAACCTGTTTTCCTGTTTTCAAACATCTTAAACTTATGTTCTTTCCACACGGCGATAAACCGAGTTTCATGTTCACACAAAATTCGCAAAATAATTATTGTACAAATTTTAATCTTTTCATCTCTACACGTAACGGAAGGGAAGACAAAACGACTTTGAACTTCATGATAGCAACAGATGTGGACAGAAGAGAAGTGAATTAAATATGTATACGCCACCACTACACAACTCAGAGCTGCTTTACAACTCTGAAAATGGTCTCCCAGGCTCACTTTTCATGTCACATTTCTTTCTCATTCGCCCTTTATACTGTAGGAGGTATATTTCATTAACGTGTTGGGAACATTGCTTCTGTAAGAATGGCCATTGTGCCACACGCGTTATTTGTTATGAATGGCGTAACAACGCCTGGTGTTGGATGTCATACTCAAGAGCTCTTGGAACACAATGGCTCGCATCAGTCAGTGCGGCAGGGCCCTCCAAGGCTTCAGTCACCTGTTACCTAACGGTTCAACATGACGGAGCGTTCAGCCCTCCGCTGGGAGAGGAAGAAGGGGGAGAACACCTTGAAGTTGCCAACGCATGCGTTCAGGAGATTCTCCTGTGGCTAATTATACACGTATACCAATTTCATAAAACAATGAACTCCAAAGAAATTCTGTCTTACCTAATCAAGTGGAAGAGAACCGTCATTTACAACAACACACGAATTTTATTACTATCGGAAAGTGAATGATGAAAATTGGGAACTTGGGTAGAGAAACAAGAAATATATACAAATATTTGTTAGAAAATGTCTTGTAAAGAAATCGTCTGGAACATACGGTATGTTTGATAATATCATAATAGGCAAAAAGAAAAAGTAAAGCTATCCCTGTAACGGGCCGTAGAGGCCCATAAATTTGTGAGACGTCGAGGCTCCAACATTTTCTAGACAATCGGCTCACAGATGACAGTGAGAATGTGAGCCTTAAGCGCCGGCCGCCCTTTACCACACAGGAATATTCCTGGTACTCATTTCTGTTAGAGACTGAGTCGACCCCAGGGCCATAGTGCTGCTGGAAGGATTAGGTCAATTGAAAAATCGAATGACCTCATCGAGAATCGAACCCGCGATCTTCTGGCTTATAGCATAGTGTCCCCAATGATAGGCACTAATCAAATGATTACTATGTCGGTATGATGCTCAGGCACTCCCCACTGTCTAAGGATTATCTGTTATGCACGAAGTCAATCATCCGAAACGTTGTGTACATCAGAAAACAAATATAACCTCAGACAGTTGACAATGTCAACGTAATATTGGTAGGTGTACAACTGCCATGTCCTTCACACCTCAGTTAAGTAAATGAAAGCACTGTTATATTTGCCGAGCGTGAAAGGTACGCCTTTCCATGTCAATGTTAGCATATAAACAGTCACATGAAGACAGAAATATGTATATTTCCCCCATTGGCCCTGAACAACAATTTCAAATTTAAAGAAAGTAGTCTTCTGGGTTTAGGCGCCGTGTATTCTTCGTTTTGGCCGACGTTTCGGAGGAANGAGGCGATACGTTCCTCCGAAACGTCGGCCAAAACGAAGAATACACGGCGCCTAAACCCAGAAGACGACTTTCTTCATAGTCATCGCCGTGAAAACCTCAAAACTTACAATTTCAAATTTATTAGTCACTGCCATCAGGTCTATTTTACGGCACTGTCGGTATTTCAAATTGTATGATCAATGGGCAATGACTCGGAACGGGTGTGGAAGAAAGCGGTCCTGAGGTGCTACACCAGCATTTGCTCCGAGGAACTGAGAACAGCTACGAAGAATCTCAGGACAGTCGGTGTCCCGGCAGATTCGAATTACGAACCTCCCGAATACCAGACACAGGCTTTACTGTTCGAGCTAACTTGTTCTGTGTGCCCGCTACTGGGGTACTTATTTCGGTACTGTCAGAAAACCGATACAAAAATTAGGTCCTTCAGTGTGAACCCCTGTCACCGATTCTACAGAAAGTAAAGGCAATGTTGTCCCTGTGCTTAATTAGTTATAAGCAATATACGATAAAGCCAGAAGGAAAGAGACCACGGGGAAGACCAAGGCGTGGGTAGGTGGTCGACAATATTAGAATGGATCTTAGAGAGATAGGATGGGATAGTATGGATTGGATAGATCTGGCTCAGGATAGGGACCAGTGGAGGGCTCTTGTGAACATGGTGATGAACCTTCGGGTTCCATAAAATGCTGGAAAATTCTTGAGTAGCTGCAGAATTGGAGGCTCCTCCAGAAGGGCTCAGCTCCATGAGTAAGTAAGTAATATACGATGAAGACGTTTGGGGGAGTGGGTATAGCTCAAGCTTTCTTGACGTCAGAACTAAATGAATGTGTAAAGCTTCACGATCCTGCCCCTTTACCCCCCGGGAAAGAGCCCCCGAAACCTAATGAAGGGAAGCTGGGTGTCTCTCTGAACGCTGTGGACAAGAGAAAAATCTTGCACTGCCGGAAATAAAACTAGGGCCGTCACTTTATCGACTGAGCTATCTAGGCTCCTCTATGGGAAGTAAGCTACTGAATGGGGCGAAATATCTTGAACACCAGGGTTTTCTGCTCCATGGCATTGCTGTTTGACTTATTC
This sequence comes from Cryptotermes secundus, assembly GCF_002891405.2. Taxonomy (NCBI): domain Eukaryota; kingdom Metazoa; phylum Arthropoda; class Insecta; order Blattodea; family Kalotermitidae; genus Cryptotermes; species Cryptotermes secundus. Next base: position 843,155 of record NW_019744109.1, read on the forward strand.
AGCATGGCACGAAGAATATCAGTTAGAACAGAACCAGGGAGCTGCATGTCCTGACGTGGAATCTTCTGTCTCTTAGCAACTAACACCAGAAGCAGATCCTACAGTTTGTTCTGTAGTCCCCTCGGAACATTCTAAACGTTCCGCTCTGACATAACCTCCACTTTATATTTTTAATTTCTCATATGAAAATAAGATTAGAATGAACAAAATCAAGGAGAATGTGATGGGCAGAGAATGTAGCACACAGGGGTAGAAGATGAATTTACATAGGATTTTTAAGGGTAAGCAAGAAGGAGAGAGGTCACTGGGAAGAACTAGACGTGGGTGGAAAGATAATATTAAGAGGTATTTTAGAGAAGTAAGATGGGAGGTATGGAATTGATTCGTCTGGCTCAGGATGGGGAACAGTGGAGGGTTCTTGTGAACACGTAATGAAACTTCGGGTTCCCTATAATGTTGGGAAATCTTGAGTAGCTGAGCGACTGGCAGCTTCTGAAGAAGGACTCAGCTCCATGGGGATAGGCAGATTGTTCACATGTATGGTATGAGAAAATATTGTGATTGTGGAAAATCTATCTAGAGATTCTGACGATTCCAGCATCCATGAATACTAAGAAGTTGTTGGGAATGTCGTCTGTCTGTCTGTCTGTCTGTCTGGAGGGCACCTTGCTAGCGCCTGAAAGGCTGGACGAATTTCTATTCGAGTTCAGTATTTAAGGATCTGTCCATCACAGAACTGGGGACGCGGTAGCATAGTTGGTTGAGGCACTATGCTACAAGCCAGAAGGTCATGGTTTCGAGTACTGATAAGGTTTATTTTTTCCAGTTTTCCTAATCCTTCTAGTCGCATTATGGCCCTCGGGTCGACTCCGCCTCTAACAGAAAAGAGTACCAAGAATCTTCCTGGGGGGGTAAAGGGCGTCCGGCGTGTAAGGCTGACAATTTTACCACCATCTGTGAGCCGATAGTCTAAAGAAAGCGTGGACCCTAGACGTCTCACAACCTTATGGGCCTTCACGGCCTATTAAAGAGATAGTTTTTTTTATAGGAAACTGTTTCGTTAAATGTATATGTCAAAGTATATTATGTGTAATGTCCTCGCACTACCTGAATTTAATTTGACCATTGCTATTTGGCCGTCTTGATGTCTGACTTCTAGCATGGTCTTAATAATGACATTAAAATCTATTATGAAGTTTAAAGCGCCATCTCTGTTTCCAGCGACACTCCAGCACTTTTTTTCCCCCTTGGCACTACAGCCACAGTGGGCCTAGGCCTACCTCCATGAACTTCTCCGTTCACTTCGGTTTTTCTTGATCTTACACATTCGGTAGGACTCCTTGGGCGGATGATCAGTTCGTCCCAAGGCCTCTACCTGTACACAAACACACAAAAACGCACACACACAAACTAAACATCCATGCCCTGAGTGGGATCCGAACCCATGATCCCGGTTTCCAAGCGAGCGAAGGCAGTACATGCCTTAGACCGCTCGGCTACCGTGACGGGCCCTGCACTTTACTGCTGGCCCAATTCCAGCATCTCCTCTTCCGCCCGTTGTTTCCCCATCTCCTGTATCTCACAGCGTGTGTCTCCAAGCTGATAGCGCTACGCACAAAGTTACATCGATTTCGGTGTAATAACCGAGGCTATAAAAATGTAACTCACCATCCGGCAGAAGTCGTGAAAACTGCTAAGACCCATAAAACATTCTTCACGGAGGCAAGTAACAGAGACGTAATGGAGACACGATGGGTCTGCGTTCTGTTTCGATAATTAAACAAAAATCTTAAAACAAACAGCCAAAGTACTGATAAAGTCATAACATGATCTCCCTAAAACACTCTTCAGAGTAGCTGTGGATGCCGAGTAGGCACATACGCGCAGGCGCACGCATACACACCAGTAGAGTATGTTCAATGTAATCGCTTAAGCTGCTTTGCGTCAAGGTTAGTCTCAACTTGACGTGTTTTGCCCAGAATCGCTCGTTGTGTTTAAATCTGATTGATAGTATCGCATCTGCCGCCTCTCTATAAACAGCAGACGCGGGTATTGTAGAATTCGTTAAGAATAAATACATCATCGAGTGTGAAATTTGACATTATTTTAAGAAAAAAATTTCATACAGCAAACTTTTAATTTTGTGACACTTAGACCTGTTGATGGGCAACGACTTGGTAAACATATTCCCGCGGCAATGAACACGCAGGCAACAATCGGATAACTTTCGTTCCTATGCAAGGCGCTGATAATGCAACAATAGAGGAAGAGTTGTTTTCTATGTGGTTCGCATATATCAATTGCTGGAAAACGGACGTGTTTTCTGTGTAGTGGTCCGACCCGAGGCTATATAAGGAGTAGCCAACCATGTCCAAAAGTGATGCCCTGGGGTCGACTGAGTCTCTAACAGAACTGAGTACCAGGAATCTCCCTGGGGGTAAAGGGCGGCCAGCGCGTAAGGCTGACAACCTCACCGCCATCTGTGAGCCGACTTTCTAGAGAAAATGTGGGAGCCTCAGCCTCTCACAGACCTATGGGCCTCCACGGCTTGTTACAGGGATAGCTTTACCTTTTTACCTTTATGGCCGAAAGTGGTGGCTACTGGATAACGCCTTGAACCATATGAATTCACCCCACAACCTCACACACACACGCATATACCTTTAAGGTCCGTTCTATTATTGTTATGTTGTTATTAGTCTCCCAAGTCGATTCATCCCTTCAGATTTTTGTTTTTCGTATAGCTCTCATGCGTGCTGCATGCCCCGCTCATGTCATCCTTGGTCTAATCACCCCAGTACTTGGTGGGGAGTACAGTTACGAACGCTCAAGCATCGTAATGAATGCACCATCCAAGCTATGAAAGCCGGAAATTGTTACGTTTATGACTGCCAGCATTCCTTAACTTTTCCACAGAAAACAACATCCTGGTCTGGCACAGAGGCATAAGTAATTTCTATATTAAAATGCATAATTTCAAAACTACCTGACGACATTAATTTCCGTTGACATATTTATTCTTAACTGCTACTTCTCGAACGTGCGCTGTTCATAAAATGCACAATATTATCAGTTACGTTTCTATCATGGCGGCCTCAGCTGGTCTCGTCAGAAGAAGCACGGCCTCTTATTCTGATACTGCTATCCCATTCAAGAGCGCAAAATGAGTAATGGGATGTACAGAATCTGGAACATGCGCACTAAGAAGACATTCTGAAGGAAGATATATTCTGAAGAACAGAAAGAGAAAACAGCCTGAATCAAACAGTTTATGGACAATGAACCGTTCTACCTTCTGGTATACAGCGCCGTGTAGTCCTTTGTAAGTCAACCGACGTTTCGAAGGAATATGTCGCTTCCATCTTCAGGCTCAAAGAATAAGCCAAGTAAGAAGCTAACATGAATTAGGAAACAACATTCCACAAGCCAGAAGTTTTCATAACCACTACTGTGAGGCAAATTTGCAACAGACATTCTCTAAGGATATGCCTCTAATTTTTATAATGTTCTTGACATGAAATAAATTCGCTAGGTACGGTTATGTTCTTCTGTCGGTCCATGTATTTCACCCCTTTAACTACCAGACTGATTTCGATTAAATGTGGTATCACAGGTCAACGCTGTAGGTGAACACACTTAACTGGCACACCTTGGCAAAATAAAACGCCCTTCTTCAAATGAAGGCTAAATCGAAATTTGCCGATTCTCGTAAGAAAGGGACTAATGGATTTGAGGACATGAAACACAATCTACAACCTTCATTTAGAAAAATTTTTGGAAATTAATATTTTAATGAGATTAAATAGAAATAGTTTCTATGTACGCAGTGATGCTGATAGGGTGAGCATATTCGCAACAAGATCCCAGTACCAAGACTAAGGAGGAAAGCATTATAAACGAAAAGCATAGGAGACATTGGAAACACATGAGAAGCTACTCCAAATCAGAAAATAAATTTCCACTCTTATTAAGCTGCATATTAAGATTTCAATTCTTACCATCCCGCGCTTAACGTACAGTACTTTCTACATGGCGTTGACGGGGTGGACAGGTTCGTACCTGCAACAAAAGAAAGCAACGTTAAAACACAATAATCTCAATGCAGTTTCATGTGATGAGCCAGGTTTTTAATATTTACCCACTGAAAAGAACACTGCAACACTATGCTATAAGCCGGAAAGTCGCAGATTCGATTTCCGATGAGGCCTCTGCATTTTCAATTGACGTAATCCTTCCAGCCGCACTATGGCCCAGAGGTCGACTGACCCTCTATTATATACCCTACCGGTATTGGTGCTTACCATCAGTCCCTACTCAGCCAGCGAAGTCGGCCTCTACTGGCTCAGAGGTATCTCAATGCTCCCCCCATCTACCAGAGGCGTTAGAGACTACTGTTGGGCGGGAAATGTCCTTAATTTAGCTCAGTGACCTCCTTTGGAGACATGAGGTTCTTTTACGTGCCGTAAAGCTACGACACGGGACCCACGGCTTAAAGTCCCTCCCGGAGGACTTGTTCCCTGAATTTTTCCGCCCTTAAAAATTCCACGACCTCCGCCGGGTTTGAACCCGCGTACCTAGACTACGGAGGCCGCTGACTCACCCTCTAAGATAAATGAGTACCAGGAATCTTCCGGGGGGGGGGGAAAAGGTCCGCCAGTGCTTAAGACTGACAACCTCACCGTCATCAGTGAGCCGATTGTCTAGAAAATGTGAGAACGTCGACGTTTCACGAACCTACGGGGCCCCATGGCCTGTTACTTGGATAGCTTCACCTTCTGTGCTGCCTGCAATGTCAAAGATGTTCCCGTGTCTAAGAACATTCACAGAGATTGTAGGTGAGTATTCATACCTTGCGCAATAGACGGAAGTAAGGGGACAGCTTGAAATTTGGCCGCCATTATTGGTGGAGGAGCCTGCGGTTCCCTTTAGCGTGGTTCATATTACAAGGGGACCTAATAATGTTCTTCAGAATTTAAGACAATATAGCTTACAGCTCCTTTCGACTTACTGAAAACGAACCTGGATAAACCTGGAATAAACCGACTCAGTTAATTTAAATTCTTATATACGAGTATACGAGTATATATACGTAATTTTAGTAAAGAGCTATGTTATTTAGACTTACTTGTAATAATACTCGTAGAAGTTTTATAGTTCAAGGAGACGTGGGAAAGCCTGAGGAAGAACCTTTACATGTAGGAACATGCAACCGAAATATATAACATATTGTCCCAGATGCTGGTAACGCGACAAGTAATTAATGGGATCTCTGGATTGATGAATCCATTTATTTGACCTTCGCCAGGCGGATTTACAGATACTTATAACACTTCAAAAGATTACTAAACAATAACACACAAAGTCTTCAACACGACCACTATTAGCTGCTCCTTGTACGAGTTCTGTGAGCTGGTCTGTCTTATTCTCGGACTGGGCTTGTACTACTCAGTAGGACTCTCCGGTATCTAATCTTGCAGTTTATCTCTCCTTGAGGTAGGTTGTGGTCGAACCGTATAGAGATCACCTTCTCCAAGGGTTCCTACTTCGCTTATCTGTCTTTCTTTGTTGTGTGAACATCTTTTACCTACCCGTTGTAAAAGAAAATTTTCTGTCCGTGTTGCCTAGGAATCGATGTCTCTGCCATAACCTCCGAGACGTGTTGCAAAAAGCCGTTACCTAGCAATGGATTTACATGTAACAATTAATTTGTGTGCACCATTTGTTGTGTGCTGTGTTATGTGATGGTAAGACATAACAGGATTTATACACAACATCTGAAAAGACAATTCATGAGTAATCTACGTGCAGTGAAGTACTGCGGGCGCTAACAGTCCTAACCTCAGATAATCAGAGCCAGGAGATAAGAAACCGTCGTATGATAGCCTGAGAAGTTTTTCTTTGGATACGTCTAGAGAGAGCGGGGTGGCAGACGCTGCGAGGAGGGACTGGGGACGCTCACCACAGGACAGAATACTTTGTAGCGTCTTGGAACCCCTAACGGAGGAACAACCCTCTTGGGTATAGTTAACACGCTTCATTGCGAATCACCCTATAGAGAGATAGCTAAACGTGTGGTCGGTTGACCGTTCGGAATAGTCTGGTAGCTATCAATCAGTCTTGTTGATTGGCAGCTTGGCCAGTCTTGCTCTGGGAATCTTGGAAGTGCCGGGCGGGTAGCCCGAGTCAAGGCGCACATTCCGCACAATAAGCAGAGATCGCTGAATGGTATACGAGCTCTATACGCAGTAGCATAAGTCGGGCGTTCAGATAAAACAGCATATATATATATATATATATATATATGTGTGTGTGTGTGTGTGTGTGTGTGTGTGTGTTTGTGTTTCGTTCTTTGGTGCTGTGAATTTGTGACGCTTTGTGCCGTTCAGTGACGCGTTCTTCACCTCCAGAGAGAATTGGTCTTGTGGATCTCTTGGTTCTGAGGTATTCACTTGCAGGTAACACAGTGTTACTTTTAAGATATAGAGGTCGCCGCTTATTGCGATGATCCCTAAGCACAGACCGAATGATAGCAATAACCGACTAAACATAAATACAGCTGTTCAGCGTTGTCTATTGATGCAGAGCGGAAATGTGTGTATAAAAGATGGAAGTAGACAGAAACTTACTCATGGAGCAGAGCCCTTCTTGAGAAGCCGCCGATTGTGCAGCTGCTCAAGAACTTCCCAGCATTTTATGGAATCCGAAGGTTCTTTACCGTGTTCACAAGATCCTTCCACTGGTCCCTATCCTGAGCCAGAACAATCGAATCCGTACCATCCCATCCTATCTCTCTAAGATCCATTTTAATATTGTCCACCAATCTACGCCTTGGTCTTCCCAGTGGTCTCTTTCCTTCTGGCTTTCCCACCAATACCCTATATGCATTCTTCGTCTCCCCCATTCGTGCTACATGCCCTGCCCACCTCATCCTCCTTGACTTGATCATTCTAGTTATAGGTGGAGAAGAGTAGAACTTATGAAGTTCCTCATTAGGAAGTCGAGAGAAAAGAGAATTTTAAAATACAAGCAATATAAAGTACTCTAAGGTGACTGCCCACTATTTCTTCGAGAGAGTCATCAACACAGATAAATATAACTCTCATAATATTCCCGGAAATTCACGCACACCATTACAACAAATAAAGAAAATATAAATAATTAGAAAAGTTCTTTTACGTTGGAGCTAAAGAACAAATCGGAAAGTTACATAATCAGTTCAACTGCACACGTGTCAAGGACGCGATACGGCAAAAACCGAAGTGGTTATTACAATAAACATAGTTTTTCTATGTACTAGTATACGTGTATGTGTGGCCGGGACTTCAGTACACAAATGATACATTAGGCGGCGTCCACTGTACTCATAATCAAGTTACCAATTTGTGGACAATACGAGCAATAAGGCAGTTAGCGGAGACACGAACTAAATAGCTCAGACTGCAGTGTAAGTTCATGGATGAAGTTGAATGAAATTCAACTCCTTTATCATTTTATGAAGGCACCTGATAAGTCTGGAGCGAATGAGTAAGTTAATTTGAGAACGGTATCAGCTGCCGCAGTCATCAGACCGGTGGACCAGACCGCAAGAACATCAGCCGGTTTTTCGTGGTTCGTTTGCGATGCTGAAGTCATTATCCTTCTGCCTTATAATTTCGTTCTGACGAGCCGAGTAATGCATCCTTCTGAAGAATATGAACTCCATCATGAACATCCGTCAACATCAATTAAATAAGCGCTTCTTAACATTACTTGAGCCGGTCACGGTAGTCGAGCGGTCTAAGGCATGTACTGTGTTCCCTCGCTTTGAATCCGGGATCGTGGGTTTGAATCCCATAAAAGGCATGGATTTTTGGTCTGTGTATGCGTTTATTCTGTGTTTTTGCTGTCCTGTGTTTAAGAAGAGGCCTTGCGACGAGCTGATCACCCGTCCAAGGAGTCCTACCTTCTGTAAAAATGACCATGAAACTGAGAAATCAGCCCTATGCTCCAAAGTGGGAGCAAGAGATAAAAAAATATTACTTGCATCACTGTTAATTCTTTTAAAAAAGAAATCTTCATGCACATAAATTCTCATTAATGAGTTGAGATTTTGCACGGAATTATAGATTAATCCAATAAAATTCAGACCTCCAGGAGAGCATGTGTCATCCAGATGAGAGGCAATGAAAGCATCGCGCATGGTAATGTCGTTTAAGGGTTACAAAGTAGTCGGACACAGTTTTGGTGTATTGTGGCAAGATGCGTAAAGGGACGTTGCAGGAAAGGACAACGCAACATGGGGACAGAGCGGCGAATGAAATTAAAAACTGCTTGATATCCAGGTTGAGGGTGTCCCAGAAATATTAGCCCAACTTTTGTGAATACAAGTGTAATTCTGGTAGCACAAAGAAACAGCCACCATGACTTTTTAACGACAGTACAGCAGTACATTCTTCTTCTTCTTCTGTTGCTACCAATTGGAGCATAGGTCGTCCTTGAAACGCTTCGTTTCACTTGAGTTTCTTAATATAAGACAGTTGGTAGGACTCCTTGGAAGGGGATCAGCCCTTCGCAAGGCCGCTACCTAACACAAACACAGAATAAACAAAAAGACATTCAAGCCTTAGACCACGCGACCACTGTTAGCAGCTCCACATTATACTGAGGTAAAGGTAATGCTATCTCGTGGAGGACCGTAGGGTTGTGAGACGTCGCGGGTCCCATACTTTCTCAAGAGGTTGTCAGCCTTACGCGCCGGCCGCCCTTTACCCACGTGAAAATTTCTGGTATTTATTTCTGTTAGAGGCTGAGTCGACCCCAGGGCCACAGTATGGCTGAAGGATTAGGTAAACTGAAAAATCTAGTGACCTCATTTGGAATCGAACCTGCGACCTTCCGGCTTGTAGCATAGAGCCACAACCAACTACGCTACCGCGTTCCCTTTCCCAATGTTCCAGAAACATGAAAATCTTTACAGAAGAGAGACTATAGGCCTGTTACAAATAGTGCAGCAATAGATGCAAGATGCAGTTCGGGATCGAATGGGTCCACTCTTCTTCGTGTTTGGGAGGTGCTTGATTCAAATCCTGACCAGGAGACTGGCCCAGAGAGTACTGTAAATTAAGCTATTGTTGATTCTTTCAATAACTGCGGCATAATTTAGTGCTATACAGGTCGCACCTTCCGCATCCCGTGCCCTCGGGACCAGACTGGAACCGGACCGGACCGGACCGAACCGGACCAGAGAATAGTCCGAATTGCGGATGGTCCATACACTAAAGCAACAAACACTAACACTAGCCGCTGTAACATAATGTTGTTACAAGAAACAAGGTGCGGTGCTTGCGATAGCAAACAGTACCAACCTTTTACCACTGCTTGCTCACCTCTTTGAAGCCATATTTCGCCAAAGTCCAGCAAACGAAACTCGTGAGGAACCACGGCATGTGGAGTCTCTGAAGTCCGACATGCACAACCTCAAGAAATAAAGGTGTGTAAGATTTGAGGCTTTCACGGCGGTGACTATGAAGAAAGCAGTCTTCTGGGATTTGGCACCGTGTATATGTGGTGTTAACCGACGTTTCGGAGGAACGTATCGCCTCCATCTTCAGGGTAGAAGAAAAAATATAAGAAATCTGCAAGCGAAGAGACCGTGAGAACCGGTAAAAGCAGACTGCACAGTCTTCTTCTACCCTGAAGATGGAGGCGATACGTTCCTCCGAAACGTCGGTTAACCACATATACACGGTGCAAAATCCCAGAAGACTGCTTTCTTCAAATAAAGGTGTCATTGGAGTAATTTATTGCCTACTTTCCTTTGACACGACACGAGCCGAATAGAAGACAACCACTCCAAAATTCTTCTATTGTTTCATGTGTATTCATCGCCGCAGTAACGTTCCTATCCAGCCGTTGTTTAGCAACAAAAAATGGTGGGACACACATACAGACACACATACGTGCAACGTTTCAAAAACATTGGTTCAGGCATTCAAAAGTCGATTGGGGAGATACAAAGACACACAGACATCTCATAAGCCTAGTTTTATTTCTTCAAAATAAGGAGACCAGGCTAATAAGATTATAGTGGCCTAAACGCGAAAACAAAATGACAAACTGTGTAAGATTTGAGGTTTTCACGACGGTGACTATGACAAACTGTTTATGGATGACGAAATGTCTAATGGCTATATAATGGACAACCTTGCATCTCGAACACCCAGTATGCGTGAAGGCGCTATTACAACAGCAGTAAGGGGGTGGATAGTGACACTCAGTTAACCAGATAGGACGGAATTCGAATCCAGCTATCAAGTTGATTTAAGAGGCAAGGCGTACAGTTTAAGAGGACAGACGAATCGTAAACGACAGCTAAATTGAACTCAACTGACAGAAGTCTGCAGTGAATGTGGCAGTCTCCAGTTCTCAGACAGATTCAGCGTCTGAATCCATGCATTAACTACACTGACATATCTCCGAGTGATGAGGCTGGCCACAATATCCAGCAGCTCCGCCACACTCCGTCCTCTTCAGCGCTCAATTTACAGCGCGAAAAACTGCGCATAATTTCACTTTACCCCGACAAATTTGTATCGTCTCTTATTTAAATAAACTTTAAATCAGTTACACAGGACCACCTCCGTGGTCTAGTGGTCATAGTTCCTGGTTACAGATCCAGAAATCCTGGGTTCTTTTCCAGGCGCTACCAGATTTTCTGAGATGTAGTGGGTCTGGAACGGTGTCCACTCAGCCTCGTGAGGATAACTGAGGAGCTATTTCAAAGAAATAGCGGCTCCGGTCTAGAAAACGGAGATTAACGGCCGTGGGGATTCGTTGCGCTGATGACGCGACACTCTCTATCCGCTGAAGTTGACACTAAATTCGCCGACAAGCGGCGGTCGCTCGGTCGGTATAGTTCGCTTGCGGACTACAGGCCACGGAGTTTTTTTTTATCATTTACATAAATTACATGCCAGTGGATGGCAATGAATGATACTTTAGAAATGAAGTGAAAGTCTATGAGAATTTATGTTGTCAGATTGTAGATTTACATGACGCTATTCTGTGTTATTAAATAGTGTAGACTTGAAAGAGGTTATCATACTTTGGGAGGAATCCGCTGCCTCCATTTTCAGGGTATACAGAGGTATCAAGTTTGTACAAAGATTTGTAACCATCTCCAAATCAAATAATGACATTATCCTAAAGATCATAGTCTCGAAGTACAAACGGTATTTACTATTTTAAGGTAATTTACAAGACCAAACACAACATTTGTGTAGAAAGACTAGGATAACAAGAAGTTCGCGGAAGAATTACAAGTAATCGCCTACTTTCATTCGATACGGCATGTACAGCACAGAAAACAAAAGAACATGGGAGAGAACACAGACATACAGACTGCCCGTTGCCTAGCAACTGCAGGGATATACAAACACATACAGCAAGGCGATCTCATAAGCCTAAAAAATTATGGGATTACGGATATACAGAGAGCATGGTTATGTCATAAGCATATTTTATTTTTTCAAAATAAGGAATATAGGCTAAAACACGCTTAGAATAGTCGATTTTGAAGAAAATAACCCACACTATATATTGAATAGAATGATTAGACAGCTCCTCAGTTGGTCTGGACCTCGTCGTAAAGGGACACATTTCAACCCTCCAGCGTGTGTCAGAGACAGGAATAATCACGAAGCTCTGTAACTTGTATCATTGTCAAATATGATTAGAATATTCGAATCGAATAGGATGAGATCAGCGGGACATGGAAGATATGAGAAATGTATACAAAAATTTTGTCGGTGAACCTCGAGGAAAGGGACCCGCTTTGGATACATAAGTGTACATACGAATATAATATTAAAATGGATCTTAAAGAAACAGTTCGTCGAGACACTGTGGGTTGATTACATTGGCTCAGGATGTGAATACAGTGGTGAAACTTCGGGTCCTACATGATGCGGGGAATTTGACTGAGTAAATATTTGCTTCTCACAAAGGAATCTGTTATATGGAGTTAGTTATAAATGTAGGCCATGTCATAGCTGAGACGGTTAGTCGCCGGCTTCCCATCGGATTCGAGCCCGGGTCAGGTCATGTGGGATTTGTGAACAAATTGGCACTGGGGCAGATTTTCTCCGAGTACATCTGTTTCCCCTGCCAATTATCATTCCACCAACTGCTCCAAATTCATCATCAGCTATATTCCGGAGCAGGTGCAATAGACCAATTAGTGTCCACAGTACCACCTCAAGAAACTTAAAAAAAAAGAAACAAAAAAGGTAATTACAAATCTCATCAGAGAACTTTCGATCCACGAACCTCTAGAAGGAAGGTGCATCAGAATAAAATGTTACAGATATATAAATTAGTCGAAATAAACAAGAGAACTGTGACGTCATGTCAGGAATTTAGTTACTACTTCAATAAAAGAAAAGCAGTAGGTAGGTAATTTACATGAGGACAAGTTCCCCTTACTTAATGAGGCGAGGAACATAAGACAGCAGACAATGGATCAGGTAAACCGTTAACACGAAAACCTGTAACTGTGCAATAAATACAAACCCAACCCTACATACATACTTCTGGTGCTATAATTAGGCTGCAGAAACACAGAACATGCTGACTGAAATACGAAGTTGAAGCAACTGCCGGTTCCGTTGTGGCGTCATTGTTTCTGTATAGGATTCCAGTAACATGAGTGGTTAAGGAGAAGCAGGCAAATCGATCAGGCAAAGAACATAAAATATATCAGGATGCCGTCCGTTGATGTGTTAATGAATTATTTTGTTCTAGATTTCAAGCCGTCTTCCCTCTTCTGTTTCTGGCATTTCAAATGAATGTTATTTCTTTCCTTGCGGTCCGACTGGATGATGAGCTGTGGTTCAGAAACTCCGCGAAATTTTCATATTCCGTTAAATACGCCTTATACAGAACGTACATAAATTCAAATGAAAACTGTATGTGCGCATATTTTTCTTAAGTATTTGGGTTGTTACTGAATATTCCTGGTACTCATTTCTGTTAGAGGCTGAGTCGAACACAGGGCCATAGTGCGGCTGGAAGGATTAGGTCAATTGAAAAAAAAATCCAATGACCTCATCGGGATTCGATCCCGCGGCCTTCCGACTTGTAGCATAGTGCCTAAACCAACTACGCTACCACGGGCTTGGAATGTTCTTGGGGGTAAAGGGCGGCCGGCGCGTAAGGCTGACAACTTTGCCGCTATCTGTGAGCCGATTGTTTAGATAATGTGGGACCCTCAACATCTCAAAACCCTATGGGCCTTCACGGCCTGTTACAGGGATAGCTTTACTTTTTTTTAGTTGACTAATTACTGTCACGCATCACTCACTCACTCACTCACTCACTCACTCACTCACTCACTCACTCACTCACTCACTCACTCATGGAGTTGAGCCCGTCTTGAGAAGCCGCCAATTATGCAACTACTCAAAAATTTCCCAGCATTTTATGGAATCCGAAGGCTCCTTACCTTGCTCGCAAGAGCCGTCCACTGGTCTCTATCCTCAGCCAGAGTATTCCAATCCATACCATCCCATCCTATCTCTCTAAGATCCATTTTAATATTGTCCACCCACCTACTCCTTGGTCTTCCTAGTGATCTCTTACCCCCTAGTTTTCACACCAGTATCCTATGTGCAGTCCTCTTCTCCTCCATTCGTGCTACATGCCCTGCCAATCTCGTCCTCTATGCCTTGTTCATTCTAATTATACTTGGAGAAGAGTACAAGTTATGAAGCTCCTCATCATGCAGTTTCATCATTACGGGGGTTGAGACCGGGGCTGGAGATTAAGGCAAGCGACTGTACACGCTGCCACTTACTTCCCGAGCCAAAGCTCTACTTGCTGCCTGCTTCACGCCGGCTTCTTGCTTGGATTACTCTTCAGCCTTGATGACGGAGGCGACATGATCCTTCGAAACATGGTTGACCTTCACCGGACTACACGGCGTAGCATCCCAGGAAACAAAACTACACAGCCAGCGCCATGAGAAGTCTCACAATTACATTGGACCGTATGTGGGAAAGTAGGAACCTGTCCCAGTTTCAATGCTCCTGCGTATGTCCAGCTCAGAAACCACTGCAGTTCATCACGTGTGCTGTGTACTCGAGTCACACTGCTGCAGGTGACGACACTACACTACACGAAATTAAACAAGACTTCTGCATATATAATTCAGACTTCCATACATGCAGAAGCAAGCGCATTTTTCATTTAACATTACGAGTACTACTGAATATACAGTTGAGCCGGTATAGCTCAGTCGGTATAGCGACTGGCTACGGGCTGGACGATGGAGGTGTCGGAGTTCGAGTCCCGGTAGGGTCAAGAATTTTCACTTCTCCAATCGTCCTATACAATGGGTACAGGGGGCTCTTTCCCGGGAGTAAAGCGGCCGGGGCGTGAAGCTGACCACTCACGTCCAGCTAGTGTCGAGGTCAAGAAAATGTGGATCTATACATCCACTCCCCCTTACATCTTCATGGGGTGGTGCTTATTTAGTTAAGCACAGGAACAACTTGGCCTTTTACTGAACATGCAGTAAGACTTGCCGAACGCTGTGGTTGTTATACTGCTTTTCATGTTTCTTACTTTAAAGTACAGTTTCGATTCTCGATCGGTAGCCGGTTATCCTAACTGATGGTTCTGGGTCTTTCCTCAGTCCCTCCAGCAAATAACTACATTAAATAAGTACGCCTAACTGAGAATAGTCCTTGTTATGGAGCTTTTCACAAGAGCCTGGCACTGGAACCTGTCCCGAGCTAAGGATGATTGCGGATAACAAATTCGACAGTAATTCGAAAAGAACCCGTCGTGATGTATTTCTAGTTGAACCTGCGGCTATTGAAGCTTCGGGTTCTATGAACGCGGAGAGGAAGAATCATTCCTTGTCCACTGAGCTTCGTCCTTAATCACATCGTGAACAGGTAGACATAAACAGTTAAAGTATACACTAGAAACTAATCAAATAATCAGAAATGCTGAAATTTAAATTTGCCTAATTTATGTGTGAGAATCTGTTGTTAAATGAATTATCTTCAACCTGAACACTTGAGAATAAAACTTTATACAAACCTATGTAGATTTTTCAGGGTTCACTCCACAGATGGCGCTAGCTGCAGGCACTACATGTCTTCATAATTTTTTCTTCAATTTACTATGAAATGGTGCTCATGCACTTGGGTTTCTTGGCTAGGTTTCTAGCATAAATGAACGTGAGTGGTCAGCTCCAAGCCACGGCCTCTTTACTACGGTGAAAGAGCCCACGGTACCATTGGATAGGAGGCCCGGTCTGAATGACATGGAGTAGTGATAATTCTTGCCCCCACTGGAACTCGAACTTGAACCCCCCTCTCGTCCAGCCCGCAGCCAGCCGTTATACCGACTGCGCTATCCCTGCCCTAAGGTAGGTCAATAAAGAAGCAAATATTTAAATCGTTTCGGGAAGAGAACGATACGAAAAAATGGAACATAAACCGGCAAAGTCTTCATTTTCCCGCCTCACAGTAGTCCGACAACGAAACCAAATTATAATTCTTGCTGCCGTGTGTTCAAGAATTCTAAAAAGAATTTCTTCAGCACCAGAGAGAAGTAGTTCATTTACTGCTATTTTTGGCCCTTGTTACCAATAAAGACACTTCTTAACGTTCAAATAGCGAATTACTATTTCTTGTATTGAATTTTTTATACATAAACTTCTAGTTACCGCTTTGAAAAGATTCAGAAACTTTATTTAAAATGTTAATTATATCGATATTTCGTTTCTACATAAGGGATAAACTTTAGTTTCATACTTTCATAGGGTATGGGATAATATTTAGTCGGAACCCGTTAAACGACTTTAAAGCCAAAATATGCAAACACTGACATTCCTATCATGCGTTCACTTTACGTAGGGAATATGCAGAAGCCGTAAATTTAATTTGACGGGTCCCCAGCGCCTGCAGACAGGACATCCCACTGGCCTCCAGAGCGCACCACCTGTATGTTTAATTCATCTTACAAGCCCACTTAAAGATGATGTCGGGCAAACATTTCACACCTTATCAATTCTTAAGACGTTTCTTGCAACATCTGAAGGGGGCCTAGAAGTCTACCAATTCATGCATAATGTATAAGCGTGTTCGACACGTCACATTCTTCATCCGTTTTTCTCTTTTATATTCAGTTTCTAAATGCAGTCTCAGGGATTTGTCTCTTTTCTTTTTTGTGACAGATGAACGTACACTTTGTTGTTTGATAGTTGAGTTGTTCTTTTTTTCTCTACCGGTCCCAAATGATCCTGACACTGACGTGTCACTACTGACACCCCAGGAGTTAATATGTCGTATTCTTTTTCCTTTGGCTCATTACAAAAGCAGCGTAACTCCGAATACACAGTTGTACTTAAGCGCGAATGGTCCTTACGGGACTTTCCTAAATTCCTCGATCATTTGCTAATTCGTATTTACAGAATCAAACTCAAAGTGCCGGGATAGCTCAGTCGGTACAGCGACTGGCTACGGGCTGGATGATCGAGGGGGTCGGAGTTCGAGACTCGGTGGGGTAAGGATTTTCACTTTCTGCACGTCGTCCAGACCTGCTTTGGAGTACACCCAGCATCCTAGCAAATGTGTACGGGTGCTCTTTCTCCGGGGTAAAGCGGTCGGGGCGAGAAACTGACCACCCCCTTCTAACTTGTGGCGAGGTCAAGAAAATATGGATTATACGTTTACTCCTCTATGCGTCTTCATGGCATAGTGCTGAATTAGTTAAGCACAGGGACATCTTTGGGGGCACGCGGTAGCATATTTGGTTGAGGCGCTATGCTAAAAGCCGAAAGATTTGGGGGTTCAAGTCCCAATGAAGTGATTTTTTTCAATTGACCTAATCCAGCCGCACTATAGCACTGCTGTCGACCCAGCCTCTAACAGAAATGAGAACCAGGAATTTTCCTGGAGGGTAAAGGGCGGACGGCACATAAGGCTGAGAACCTCACCGCCATCTGTTGAAACGACTGTCTATGGATAATGTGGGAGCCTACACGACTCACAACCCTATGGGCCTTTACTGCCTTTTACAGAGATAGCTTTGTTTCTTAAAAGGGACACCTTTACCTTGCTCAGATAGACCCAGCACTTTCAATGTCAAGCCTTAGGACTCCTCTGTCGGCCATTGTCACAATAATCTGGGGGTGCAGGTTGGGTTGGAGGCTATGAATGGAATCCGGGACCGACGAATGCTCGTACCCCTAACAGGTTTAACTCTGAAGGTGGGTGGGGGTCAAGACCGGGGGGCCACATCTACAGGTACAAACCACACCACAAGAAGAAACAAGTAGGGGTGCAACAGGTCACACAAACCTTCCTGAACGCACAGAAAATCAGGCTAACGTGACAAAAGGCTCAATACATCAAGCATGCCCTGTGAATTGCGTGTCTTAAAGAGTTCTACGCATGTTCTGGAATATAATGCTAAGTAGTCCGGTGAAGGTCAATCGATGTTTAGGAGCAATCATAGCTCTGTTTCCTACCTGCTTCATGCTGGTTTCTCGCTTGGTTTATTCTTCGATGAAAGCAATGTGTTCCCCTCCTTGTAGTCTGACCTTCAACATACTAACGGCGTTGCAACCAGAAGTCAGAACTCTTCATAGCCACCTCTATAACAACCCTAAATCCTACAAAGCGTATACTCTTCGCATATTTTGAACTATGGAACTCTATTCTTTGCCGATGTTGGCGTCATGACTCAGACCGGTGTGCGGCGGTTCTCATAATCTCATTCTTTTCAACTGTGCTTCTCTCTTTGCGTCATGTCGCAGACATCGTGTCTTGACTGTTACATTTCTTGACGAATGCCGGTGTGCTGCCTACCTAAGACAGCAGAGCACACCCCAACGGGTCTCAAAATATCCGTTCTCGCTGCCTAAAGTCATGAACAGAAACACAAAGTGACACACTTCGAACAAGCCAAGTTCCCTATCATTTCTTCAGGAATCGACAGAAGTGAGTATTGGATTACCACTCAGTTTATCACTCTCACGTCTTATTGCCAATAGTTTTAGTCTCATTTTGGGTACTGAAGTTGAGACCTTCTAGGCCGAAATATGTTACAGTTTAAGCCGAATACGGCTGCTCGGAACTCAGCAACAACCATTATCCATATCCGTAAAAAAATTCTCCTCATCCTGCTTCAGTGCTAGAGAAAAAAGAAACTTTTCCCAAATAGAAAATAAAAAAATAGTTCTATCCGTAGCCGAGACACCATTTCACGGCAGATGCGCAGTTTCCATTCAATCGAACACCACAAGAAGACGACCCCCGTGGTTTGACTTCCCTCCCCCAAGTAACAGAAGCCACTGCCTTACAAAAATCGATCAGCACACCACTCATATTTCTATAGCCAAGAGAGACGAAGGAGCACACAGGAGTTAGTTTCAGAAAGAGCGTCTAAAGTATGGGCCCGTGAGATACAAGTCATTTCTAACGCAATACGTCGCACTGGGCCAAAGTATTTTATCTATTTTCTTTCTTCTGTATCCCTGTAGGACTTGGGGCCAAACATTCTATACACTCCCTTGATCACTGGAGATGTTGAGACAACTGGACGGAAATAACAGGAATTGACGAATCCAACACAGACAAGATACGAACTGAAAAAAAACCTCCGTGGCCTTTAGTCCGCAAGCGAAAGTCACCGACCGAGTGACCGTCGCTTGTCGGCGAAGCTAGTGCCAACTTTAGCGGATAGAGGGTGTCATGTGGTCAGCGCAACGGATCCCCACGGCCGTTAATTTCGGTTTTCTAGACCGGAGCCGCTCCTTCCCGTTCAGGTAGCTCCTCAATTATCCTCACGAGGCTGAGTGGACAACGTTCCATACCCACTATTTCTCAGAAAATCTGGTAGCGCCGGGAAACGAACCCGGAACCTCTGGATCTGTAGCCAGGAACTCTGACCACTAGACCACGGAGGCGGTCAGATACGCACTCGCATTGTTTTATAATACACCGGACAGATGCAGTTACTGCATACGCCTATATGTAATACTGTCCCACTTAATTCTTCTAAGTTGTTCTCTTCCTGCCTAGAGCTTTATTTACATTCATATTCCTCCCTAGCGTGAATCACAGAGCATACAAGATAGGTCTCGAAAATCGTAATTTAAATGGTCGAAATTATAAATGTCGGATTATAAGTTCATGCAAGCTGTTCGATTCCTGCCAGGGGCAATATTCGTAAATCCATTCACCAATCCATACTCCGTCTATAGTGACCCCCAGATCCTGAGAGTATGATCCATTATCTATAAATTTAAACAGGATACGAAGATGGCACACATATGCAGAAACATGTCATCTTAGACTGCAACCACATCTGCTGGAAATAGTGTTGTACTGACAATGAATACATAATTGCATCTCTTCGCTTTCCTAAACAAACTCTTTGCCTGCAGTACACAAGCGAACTATACCGACCGAGCTACCGCCGCTTGTCGGCGAAGTTAGTGCCAACTTTAGCGGATAGAGGGTATCGCGTGGTCAGCGCAACGCATCCCCATGGCCGTTAATCTCGGTTTTCTAGACCGGATCGGCTATTTCCTTAAAAAAGCTCCTCAAATGTCCTCACGAGGCTGAGTGGACCCCGTTCCAGACCCACAACTTCCTTCGCTCTCTTAGGTGTACATTTTTCTACTCAGCAGCCAGTTCTCAAACGCCTTCAGTCTACGTTCCTCCAGCGGGGTTCTTGCAGACAGGGATCTGCTGCTGACGTGGCTATTGGGCGACATCGACAACACCGAATGGGGGAAGAAACATTGTTCATCCGTGTGCATTAGTACAATGTTAACTTAGTGAACAATTTAGCATGTGGTGCCAGGAACCTTGAGGCTCGGTTGGGACCATGACAAAATCTAGAACCAGCAGTTTTCATGTAGTCTTGTATATAATACGTGTACTACTATAACAGTAGGCTTAAGCAGTATCCTTCCTCTCTGTGTGTCTGTGTATCGGCCATATTAACTTCTGAATGTCTGAAAAAATAATTATGAAATTAGGCACGTATATCACGGCACCTGAACCCATCTCAACAATAAATCCGTCCCATCAGTGTCTGTCTGTATACGTACGTTGCTAGGTAACAGTTCGGTAAAAATGTTACCACGGCTACGAATACATACGCAACAACAGAATAATTACTGGATGCTTCTTTTTGTATGCAGTACACGTCGAATCAAAGGAAATTAGGCGATTAGCTCTTCCCAGAACTTCCTGTTTTGTTATTGCATATACGAATTAAGATCCAGTTAGTGGGTCCGACCACCGATTTTGGTCCAGCCAACTGCTTGTGTTTTGTAACTTCAGGCATGTCAGGGCCTACATGGGCCGTCATTTTTCTTGCGGTTTATTTCATGAAGGACCGCCTCTGTGGACTAGTGGCCAGCATTCCTGGCTACAGATCCAGAGGTTGGATTCCCGGCACTACCAGATTTTCTGAGAAGTAGTGGGTCTGGAACGGAGTCCACTGAGCCTCGTGAGGATAATTTAGGAGCTATTTCAAGGAAATAGCGTCTCCGGTCTAGAGAACCGAGGATAACGGCCGTGGGAATCCATTGCGCTGAACACGTGACACCCTCTGTCAGCAAAAGTTGGCACTAAGTTCGCAGACAAGCGGCGGTCGCTCGGTCGGTATAGTTCGCTGGCGGACTATAGGCCACGGAGATTTTTTTATTTTTTCATGATGCCATTGTGCAGATTATACAACGTCGAATGGAAAGATGATTGAAGAATGACGAATTGGAAAATATTAGGAAGGAAACTGTCCAGGAATTTGCTAGAGGGACGGAGAAGAATCACCAAATACCTCAGCACCTTCAGAATACAAGTCTAGAGCGCCACCCCGACGCCAGTTATCTTGGTTAGTTCGTTATCACCTCCGTATGTTTAACCAGTTCCTTTGTATTGTTTCTTCTTGCTAAATATCCTGATATCCTTCCTTATCCACATGAGCAGGAGGATGAGGTGGGCAGGGCATGTAGCACAAATGGGAGAGAAGAGGAATGCATATAGGATATTGGTGGGAAAGCCAGAAGGGAAAAGACCACTGGGAAGACCAAGACGTACGTGGGCGGACAATTTTAAAATGGTTCTTAGAGAGATAGGATGTGATAGTATGGATTGGATTCAACTGGCTGATAGGGACTAGTGGAGGGCTCTTGTGAACACGTTAATGAACCTTCGGGTTCTATAAAATGCTGGAAAATTCTTGAGTAGCTGCAGAATTGGCGGCTCGTCAATAAGGGCTCAACTCCGTAAGTAAGTAAGTATCAACATGAGCATGCGCTGTTAATGATTACAGGAACTGCGTCATTTTTAAAGAAGGTATTTCTAATCCTTAGCTTCAGCAAGCATCTTCACCAGAGAGGAATCGAACAAGAAGGCGTTCATTGAATGAGGCGCTTCTTCGGATTTCATTGCTGCAAAGGGCGAAGAAGAGAAGATACTGGTCTGAGTGGGCGATAGTTTAAAGATATAGTTTCAAGTTTCTGGTTGGGTATCCAATGACAGGAAAAGAATGCATCACAGATGCTCCGGAGATTATATGAAGCGACAGGTTTTTATCGTAAACAGACGTGGACATGGAAGAATTGTTCCATTAATTGAATTCATGTTTATGGCTTCGGAAAGCAGCTTTTAGCTTAAGATTATCACGACACTACCAAACAATATAAAATATGTACTAAAAATAAGGGCACACTTAAAATATTATTCAACCAGTTCAGTTACTTTCTAAACGCTGGAATGCCTCGCTTTGAAGAGATTTCTGTAAGTAAAGTAAAGCTATCCCTGTACCAGGCCGTGAAGGCCCATAGGGTTGTGAGACGTTAAGGGTCCCACATAATCTGGACAATCAGCTCAAAGATGGCGGTAAGGCTGTCAGCCTTACGCGCCGGACGCGCTTTATTCTCAATGAAAATTATTTAATTAATTCCTGGTACTCATTTCTGTTAGAGGCTGAGTCGACCCCAGAGCCATAGTGCGGCCGGAAGGATTAGGTAAATTGAAAGAATCCAGTGACCTCACCGGAACTTGAACCCGTGACCTTCCGGCTTGTAGCATAGTGCCTCAACCAACCACGCTACAGCGTGCCCCAAGAGATTTCTGTATCGAACGTAATTATAGTCCTCTATATTGTGATATGACGAGATAGTTTAACAAGAGATGTTACTAGGGAATGGCACGGTAAACACACTCTTACGTTCATCAAACAAGTGAGTCATCTGTAGGCAACGAATAAACGCGTAATAACAGAAGAACTGTGGGAGACGGTGTTTTCTATGCGGTCCGACCCGAGACTATATAACGACGACGAACGATAAAAATATTCATTCGTGAGTTAGTTGCGAGTTAGCTGCCATCCAATGAGGACGTGAGCACCGAGACAGAAGAACTTTCAAGCAACGACTGGTAATGACACAGCAGACTTCATGTGTGCTGCAGTTACAGTAATTTATAGAGTGTACAGATCAGTGTTAACCTTATAGTTATCTGTAGTCACGAGTTATAGGTGTCCAGTAAATTTAATTACCAATCCAAACTCAGCGTCTAGTCACTAACACGTGACAATATTACTACGTAAATCGAAACACAATATGGACATCCCTGTTCGTGGCATTTTTGTGCCTCCGTCAGCCTCCCTAAAAACATATTCAGTCAGCGTGTTGCATAATGCGGCTACGTAGGATTACGGGGCCAAGTTATACAGAGTGTTCTGTGGTGCGGAAACAGGGTGAGAAGATGCAGGGAAAGAGATAAGGGCTTACGTAAGTGAATCAAAGTCCACAGACAGGCGCGGCTCAGTTTCCAGCCCAATGAACAGCACAGCGTCCACTTGTCCTCACGTATTAATCTTCTTCTTGCTCGTCTTACCGATAACAAATTAATAACTAACCGATCAGGCTGCGCGGACAGAAGTCCCAAGTTGGGGTGAACGGGCTCAAGGCGTTCCGCTCTCTTTATAGTGTCTGGGATATGTTAATTACTTCAAAATGTTTGTCGCTAGCAAAGTGTATCACAGACCAACATTGGTGTGAACAGTATAGCTATGAGGCTGGCTGCAGGAGGGAGGGTTAACACTTCGAGGGAGCTGTGGAAGTGTTAGACCCATTGAATTTCTTTACACCGCCTAAGTGTAGGTATCCAGCCTACGAAACTACACAAATGACTGGCTAAAGGAGAACTAGGAAACTATAGGTGAATTTCTTAACGACTGACTGACTGGCCACAATAACTAACTGATTGACTAGCTGACTTAACAGCTATCTAAATAACAAACTCATCAGA
Organism: Cryptotermes secundus; assembly: GCF_002891405.2. Classification (NCBI taxonomy): domain Eukaryota; kingdom Metazoa; phylum Arthropoda; class Insecta; order Blattodea; family Kalotermitidae; genus Cryptotermes; species Cryptotermes secundus. The sequence continues at coordinate 866,482 of NW_019744109.1, forward strand.
TGATCAACGCACTATTTAAACAACTCAATTATGGATATTCCTTGAAACTATTGGCACCTGAAAGGCTGATAAAATGCCTGTTTATGGAACAAGACATCAGAAGCCTACTGCTGAACCTCGTCAGAGAGCAGTCCATTTCTTACAGCCCGTTATTATAACATAAAAAAGTAAGCTGTTCCTGTAACAGGCCGTGAAGGCCCATTGGGTAGTAAGAGGCTTCCATATTTCCTCTAGACAATCGACTCACAGATGGCGGTGAGGTTGTCAGTCTTATGCGCCTGCCGCCTGTTATCTCCAGGAACATTCCTGGTACTCATTTCTGTTAGAGGCTGAGTTGAACCCAAGGCCATAGTGCGGCTGCAAGGATTAACTCAATTGGAAAATCCACCTCATCGGGAACCGAACCCGCGACCTTCCGGCTTGTAGCATAGTGCCTCAACCAACTACGTTATCGCGTGCTCCCATTACCGTACAAGTCATGTACGTGGTACTTTCCGCTAGGTTTTCAAAACAAAATGCCGGTAGTTCTTTCCCCTATAGGTGTCATGGTGCAGTATGTCCCGTCCTTTTCGACGGAGTCGCCTACGTAAGTTACAAATTAGGAATCTTCTTTTCACGTAATTTTCTCTGTTTCCTTATTTGCTCATCTCTCACAGTTCTTAATACTGCGGTAATAAAATCGCCTTCTTTAGTAAGACAAAGAGCTCGAACGGAGGAAGGAAGGCAGCAAAGCCACACTGCGTATGAGCAGATGCAATAAAGCGGTGCCCCTAGATAACTCTTTAAAGCACAGTAGTTATTGCATGAGGGACACGCGGTAGCGTAGTTGGTTGAGGCGCTATGCTACTACCCTGAAGGTCGCGAGTTCCATTCCCGATGAGGTGGATTTTTCAATTGACCTAATCCTTCCAGCCGCACTATGCCCTGGGATCAACTCAGTCTCTAACAGAAATGAGCACCAGGAACCTTCCTGGGGGAAAAAGGGCGGCCGGCGCGTAAGGCTGACAACCTCACCGCCATCTGTGAGCCCGATAGCCTAGAGAAAATGTGGGAGTTGGGGTTCACTCAACATCCTATCCAATGTGCACCGGGGTCTCTTTCCTTAGGGATAAAATGGCCGGGGCGTGAAGGTCGCCACTTACCTCCAGCTAGTGCAGAGGTCAAGAAAATATCGACCTATACGTCCACTCCCCCATACGCCTTCATGGCGTAGCGCTTAATTAGTTAAGCACAGGGACAGCTTTACCTTTACCTCTGGTTATACAGGATGTATCACAACTTAACGGCAAACCTTCAGGAACGGACTCCTCACATAAAGAGAAGAAAAAAGTATATGACAACATGAGTCCGGAAATGCATATAATTACAGAGTAGTAATTGTGTCTGCACGCCACTGAAAAGAATTGGCAGAGGAAAATTTTTTCACGAAGTAATCACAGGTGACGTCATGATAATCCTAGAGCTGTCCTCCCAGTGAAAGGCCGACACACCGATAGAAAGGCTGTCCTCCCAGTGAAAGGCCGACCCACCGATAGAAAGCACTCATATCGCCAATTCTTTTCAGTGGCGTGCAGACTCAATTACTACTCTGTAAATATATGCATTTCCGGACCCATGTTGTCATATAATTTTCTTTCTCTCTATACATGGGGAGTCCGTTTCTGAAGTTTTGCCATTGAGATGTGATACATCCTGTATAGAGTCGAGTGAGAAATGTTTGGATAATTATATGATGGTGAACAGAGACGGATAGAAAAGAAGTGGCAGTGGCTTATTTCAAGAATATATTCTAACACTCAACTAGAAACACCAATAGATCAACGGGAAACGCATGGGATTAGGAGGTCCCACGGATGAGACTCGAACCGAGGATTTATAATTTCGAAGCAAGAACGATAGCAATATATTTACCGAATGGCGCAGCGCTAACGCGTCCAGCACGCTTTTGGGTCGTACTAGGTTCGAATTTAAGTCGGAAATTGTCGTGACTAAAGCAGTCCCTCTTTGCGAATTGCGGAATAGTACCATGAAGAAGTCCTGGAATTCTTGCTCCCACTTCTTTCCCGATATACAATTCACAATCATATGGTGTTCAAGTACTCAGAAGTTGATACACTGCTGTAACTACTACTCAAGAATTCCCCAACATTTTACGGAACCCAAAGGTTTATTCCGGTGTTCACATGAGCCTTCCACTGGTCCCTATCCGAAGTCAGATAAATAAAGTCCATATAATTCCATCCAGTTCCTCAAAAATCAATGTCAATATTACCCTCCTACTGGTCTCTTTTATTCTGGCTTTACCGCCAAAATCCTATATGCATTCCACTTCTCTCCCGTGAGTACTACAGTTCTGCCGCCCCAAAATAATAAACATATACATATAAACTTAACTTGATTCGTCCTGGTCCGTCATACTAGCAAATATATATAAGATTTTTAACCACCGTCCAGTGTGATTGATAAAAGTTTTTCTTTTTTTAATTTTTCATCCTTTATATGTTTCGATCAAAACGACCATCTTCAGGTGGACATTATCAACAGATACTGAAACTATTATTACCATGTCATGGATATAAATATTATAAATATAATGATATATAATTATGGGCATAACAAACACAGCGTAGCCTGAATAACTGGACCACGATACCAAAGAGTTCTGATAATCAGACAAGAATCCACGCTGTGAAACGCATTCATCTTCCATTAAGGAGAAGAAGTGCAAGGAAACGAACCAAACTGGTTCTAGATAAAACAAATATTGTACACTAATTTGTAAACAGAATAACTGTAATAATGTACATCTTAGTATCAGTTAAAGGACATAACATATCTACGACATGTAACAGTAGTTTCCATATGTGTTGATTATATCCTTCTGAAGATGGTAGTTTTGACCAATACATGTAAAGGATGAAAAATTAAAAACACAACTTTTACAATCACACTTGATGGTGGGCAGAATCTTATATACATATAATTCCGTGATTCGCAGTGTCGTCTTATACCTCAGTGCAGTCTGGTATATAGAGACAGTATGTCCCACCGAAACTTTGGCTTCTTATGCAATAGACTACAAAAAAAAACAAAAAAAAAACCCCAAACCCTACACAATTCTCGACATTTCAGCAAGACGTTCAGCTACAGAATCGGTATTGGAAAGCTGCCCAGGCGTTTTGTACCTCGAATCAATAATTTAAGTTCTTTTTATGTCTTCTAAGAGCACAACACGGTTTGTTTTACTTTTTACGTTTATTTTGTTTTGTATTATAGGCAAAAGGAACGAGAGTTCCTGCGCTAGAGGACTGCATTCTGAACAGATCGCTTTGAAACTTGTTTCCTACTGATGAATTGCTTTCTATAATTCGTGGAGTGCTACTCACAATCAGCAAATGAGCTGTTGTTCTGCCTTGGTTCAACTCATCACTACATGAAGTTTAGAGGCTCAACATGACTCCCTGCCCGAACAATTCCAAACCAAAACCTTCTGTGCGTTATGCTTATTAACACAAAGCCTCCACCTAACACAAGTCTGAAACAGATGAAGAGCATTGAGCTACCTGTCTTGCAACCCACTTCAAAGTAGACGCATCACCACCCTTAAACAACATTCACGTCATAACCCGCCCCCTTCCCTTAGCCTGTCTGTCACCAGAGAATAGGAACTTCCATCTAAACTTGTTCTCCCCAGTAACCATAATTGAAGCTTAGGCAGCTTCACGTTAACATGAACGCAACGATAGGAATATTGGAAGCATATACAAGATGAGGGGTTGAGACTGAGAGGCTGTAGAGGGAGTGAAATGAAGAGAAATATATAAGGGGTAAGGGTTAGACGGGTTTGTGATTCATTAATTAAATCTGGAAATGAATCCCTTGAGAGGACAGATCTATAGAGCTTGGAGAGCATTTCCTCCGTCGTAGTGAGAGTAGCTCTTATCTCTTGAGAACTAGGCTCGGATTCAAAGCATCCATTAGGTGAAACCGCGCATTATGTTATGCTTCAATATTACTGTGTTTCTACCCGAAATGCTGAACGCGGTTCATTAAACAAACAAATAACCTACATCATCCAGTTACGCTTGCAGGTCCAGAAACCTAAATCCAGCTAAATCAAATATCTCTGTTAATCTACATGCGTACAGCTGATTAGTAAGTAAACATCATTTAGCAAAATGTAGTAACAGTGGAAAAAGTAAAGTTAAAAGTTACCCGCATGCTGAAGCATCACATCATGGAGGTGGTATGTTCTACACAACAAGTGCACAAGTGCTGTAAGTGTCAAGTAGGGCCGCGCCACAGCTCAAGCGGTTAGTCGCTGGCTTCCCAACGCGGCGGCCCGGGTTCGATCCCGGGTCTGGTCAAGTGGGATTTGTGGTGGGTTTTCTTCGAATACTTCGGTTTCCCCTGCTAATCTTCATTCCACCAAATTCTCCATCATCATAATCACCCGGGGCAGGCTACAATAGGCCAATCAGTGGCCGCCGTGCCGAGTGAACACAGTTGGACAACACCCCCCATAATGTGTTCAGGTAGAGCCCGTACCATAGCTCAGGTAATTAGTCGCTGGCTCCCCAAGGCGGTGGCCCGGGATCGATCCCAGGTCAGGACATGTAGGATTTGTGGTGGACAAAATGGCGCTGGAGCAGGTTTTCTCCGAGTACTTGGGTTTCCCTTGCCAATTCTTATTCCACCGACTGCTCCACACTCATCATCATCTATCATCCAGGGTTGGTACAATAGGCCAATCAGTGGCCGCAGTACCAAGCGGACTCAGTCTCATCCCACCCCAATAAAAATGTGTTCACGTATTCACGGTGACGAATTTTTAGAGTGCGTGGCTATGTGGGTTATGAAAATGTATCGTTTTATAGGTAGATACAGACATTTCGGAGGAACTGCAAACCTTCATATTAAGGGTTGAAGTCATTAGGGTACTGAGTCTACCAGGCCTACAGTATCTATACGTGGCACAGTCTTCTAAATGCAGAATTTCGCAGATTATTGGTTAAACGCCAATTAGTTCACGTTTCATATACATTTCACAGCATATTTCGGCCATCACCAGGCAGATGTGATTGTTCAACTGCTATACTGCATTGTATTCACTGCGCGCAAGACGTAGAACGTAGAACTGTTGTCCTTTTTGTTTTCTGTGTTCTTTGTTCTGTTCCGGCTCTTCTTCTGTACTGTCGCTGCACCGATATACGTGGTATAGTCATTAATTTCGTGGACTGTGGTTCTATCGCATCATTTTACAAGGTATTCACATACACTTACACAGATCCACATCGACCGTCAAAATAGTTGCCGTTGGCCGCTATGCAAGTCTGCCGACGTTGATATAGCTGCCGAAAACATTGCTGAAACATATTGGCAGGAAATTCCCGTACGGCGTCTCTTGTGGCAGTGAAGGCCTCCTCGGACGACTGAAATCTACGACCACGTAGCTTTGCTCTCACGCGGCGAAAGAGAAAGAAGTCACATGGTGCGAGATCAGGTGAGTATGGAGGGTGTGGCAAAACGGTGACCTGTTGCCTTGCCAGTTCCTCTTGGACAAGAACAGAGCGATGTGCAGGGGCGTTGTCGTGTAGCAACAGCCAATTCTTCCTATGCCAAATACTTCGCTAGGAGATTTGTCTAGTTTTTGGCAGAACTTGATGTTTGCCCGTTGTTCAAATTACCACATTTTCGATTTGTGCCACTTGCATTTAACTGCAGTTCACAATAGAGGTCGTAGTTCTACTTACACTGTTTGCACAAAACTGTATTTTGCTGTGACGAGAGATGAACTGACAGGGCATCATACTGTGCCTCAACCTATCCTCTGTAGTGCACTGCAACGACGCTTTGCGGCCAGTCCACGAAATTATTGACTGTGATAGTATATATTCTTGGATGCTTCTAGGTTCTTTGTGCTATACAGTGGGTATGATAAGCAGAATAAATAAAACATGCTACATCGATCTTAAATTATATCACTTAGAACACATATTTTTTAAAATGTGAATATTAAAAAGTTTTACTTCTAAGTTGACAACTGACCTCCCTCTCGTTCCCAGGTCAATAAAATATGGACCTATACATCCACTCCTCCATACGCCTTCATGACGTAGTGCGTACTTAGTTAAGCACAGGGACAACTTTACCTTTAACAGCTGCTTACAGCGAAGCGATACAGCGCAGTGTCAGTCTGGCGAATGTAACAGTATATGCCCCATGATGGCCTCATATGGATGAAACATATTGTAAAGTATATATGAAACATAGATTAAGGGGATTTTTAATCTATGAAATATTGCATTTACAAGACTATTTTTCATGTTATATTTTAGCGTCCTGTTGCGCTGATTTATGTCCATGATTTATTCTGACCGTCTTACAGGGCATACATTTATTCACCTTACTCTTCTCTTGCACTAAATGTTTCGGCACTAAAGTGCCATCTTCAGGTGCTTTTCGATGTACGTCGAACTACTGCATTGCATGCCCTGTTGTCTTTATACTAAAATAACTAAAATATATATTCGTCACATATATTGCTAAATTTTAAATATTAAAAATGTTAAAACTGTTCAGGATTTGTCATCCTTATGTCGTATCTCAGTACGCGAGTCACACCTATCTTCTTCTGTCGGAGTATTCTTCCTACTTTCATGTGTATTGTGCTTTGTGTTGTGTCTTACTCCTGTGACTGCGTGTGTTATACTGCTCATATTTTTCATATTTTTTTTATGATCCATAGCCTTCCTTAGAAGACTCTGCCAGACTTCTCTCTTCCGTCGTGAATTTGACTATACGGTTTTCACTTCTTTGGATTTCGCAACAATAACTTCTAACAGATCGGTCGTCAGCTTTGTGTCCAACCCCCAACCTGGAGGACCAGGTCGCCCAGTGACAGGGTGGCCCAGTTATGACCCCCCAGACACCGGGTTCCCTTTCCGTCGCCTTCTACAACTCGAAGGGCTATGGTGGAGACATTCTATCCCGCCTCAACAAGGGGCACAAGTCTGTATTACATACATTATATACTGGGCACGCGGTAGCGTAGTTGGTTGAGGCACTATGCTACAAGCCAGAAGCTTTCGGGTTCGATTCCCGAAGATGTAATTAGATTTCTCAACTGCTCCAATCCTCCCAGCTGTACTACGGCACTGGGGTCGACTCAGCCTCTAACAGAAGTGAGTATCAGGAATCTTCCTGGGTTGTAAAGGGCGTCCGGCGCGTAAGGCTGACGACCTCACCGCCATCTGTGAGCCGATTGTCTCGAAAGTGGGGAAGCCTCGAACCCTATGGGTCTCCACGACCTCTTACAGGGACAGCTTTAGCTTTAATTTAGTGACTGTAAATTAGTAAATATGCCAGTTTTGCTCCGTTGGGTCACACTGATACTGATAATAATTAGTCACTGTTTACAGAACGTATCCATTGTTATCCTTCAACTGTCAAGCCTAAGGACAGAAAGAAACGGCGGAAGGAACATTTAATCCTTCATACGGCAATGGTAACTATGTTTGTTGCCTAGTCTAACGTTAAATAACACGACATTCTGTCCACTGATCATATTTCTGTGGCCCGTTTTGTTCCCGGACTACTCATTTATTTTTCCAGTAACCGACTGATCTATGTGACGGAGGTAAGGGCAGAACTTCGCGATATTACTTCGACGTGTTCCGGCTAACAAATTGCCAACACTGTGCGCAGAGAGCTCATACAGTACACCTACATGAAGGCAGCGAATATGGCTTGCAATGTAACTGTGCTCTCAGAAACCTTCATGCAATATTAATTACATATGCCTCGAGCAACTAAAACATGGCATGAAATTAGGTCGCGTACAGCTTTTTGCTATTAACATTAATAACAACTGAATTCTGTAATGTTTTAACCTACTGTCCTCATTTCGGAAAATATACAAGTAGCCTTATGAGATCATCTTGCTGTCTGCATGTCTGTGTGTTCCCCCTGGCAGGCCTAAATAGTAGGGTCAGAAGACACGGTCGTTGCTAGGCAACATACCGCGGCAACGAATACACATGCAAGAACAGAATAACTGTCAGACCAGGTGTTTTCTAGGTTTGTGTAGTGCACAATACTCAACAGGTAGTGGAAGGAAAAGAGAAAAATATGGCCATGTGTACCGCGGGACCCGCAAACAAGAATGACTGTGCTAGTGAGGACCACCATAAATTCATTCAACCGAGCGACCGAAACAGTAGGTGATTAGTTCTTCCCAGAACCGCTTGTTAATTCAGCAACAAGCACAATTATAAAAAATGATCTGAAGACGCTGTCATGGTTCTGTTTTGTCGACTTAGGTACTCGGTTCGTGATGTCTGTTATGAGCAAAGTTTTGTTGCCGCTAGCACATAGCTCAAATTTTCTTTTTCCTTCCCCCTTCTTAGATAGTATTGTTATTATTATTGTGACTGTAAATGGGGTTTTACCCGGTGACAGTGGTACTACAATAAGACACAACGCACAAATAACTAACATTGCACAAAATAACTCATAACACTCAAACAAAACACAGCACACAAACAACAAAGGTCACACTGCACATAATGAACACAATGAAAATTCCCTTACAACTACAACAAGTACAATTACGTACAACTACAATTATATAAATAAATAGTAATAAAAATAGGCATACTACACACTAAACAGTAACAGTAAATAAATACGCAATGCCATGAACTGATGCACTCACATTTCATCATGGCCTTCCCTTCATTCCACTTCACTACACTTACGCATCCTTCACACTTCACTTCCCTTCACCTCACTTTACATTTTTGGATGAATTCTCCCACACCTTCACTTCGCCTTATTTATCACTTTCCTAAAATTATTTGTGTTCACTTGTATGAGTTTCCCCTCCTTCCGTTTCGTGTGTCTCTTAGGCTACCACTAGACTAGTAAGTCGGTTAACCTATCTCTCACTCACTCACCGACTTATAAGACAGACAACCCTGGGCTGGGAAGTGCATGTAGACCAGATGGCTCCTAAACTGTTGCTATAGCAACCCTATTGCTATAAATCTACTGGAAGATGAAACTAGGCCGACCAAAGGACATGGTGATATGAGGACACGGGAGCAAGTCACAGCACGCAGGCCTTGGTACTACGCTGGAAGGCAATTATGTGAACTAATAACGAAACCCATGATCATGCAATGATAGGGATCAATCGAATTCCAAGTGCTGTTTAATGAATCTTGTAGTTGGGAGTTTATGCCTCCTTTGTTCAACTTCTCGCATACTTGAATCCTCTACATCAAATGGCCAACAAAGGCTAACTCTGGAACGCGAAACAGAAAGGAAGGCGACCACAGGTTTAAAGCACGCGAAACTCGCAGAACATGAGCACGCCTGAATGTTCAGCGCGCTTCATTACTTTTGTGTAGCCAAGAAGGAAAGCGGTGTAAGCAACATGATTAATTGAACCAAAAGTGAACATATTCGAGGGCATGTTCAGAGTTAACGACGAGGTTTGCTTATAGTCTGGGGGCATGACGAATTGCCAGGGTGCAGCTTAAATTCGCTTACTTGTAAGTAAATAGGATTTTAAAAATCATACCCGAGCGGTCTGTAAGGTGGTAAAAGAGGAAAATAAAGACAGAAGAATAGAAAGGAAATAAATAAACAACAAGAAAGTCTGGGAAGAAATAATCGCCTATTTTCCTCTGACATAACACGGACCGCATAGAAAACGACGCGTCCATCAATTCTTCTATTATACTGTTGCGTGTGTATTCGTTGCCGCGGGAGCGTTCACCTAGCCGTTGCCTAGCAACTATAGGGGCGGAAACACATAGAGACACAGAGACACAAAGAGAAAGTAGGCCAACAACAGAGGAACTATTAGAGGCAGCGTTTTCTCTGCAGTCCGACCCGAAGTTATATAAAGATAATAACTCTCTGCTCACGAATTAGGGGGGGATACACAGACACAGAGACACACAGACAGCAATGTGAGCTCACATTCACGGGAAGGCTGAAAACAAAGGAGTATAACTTAAATAAAAATGCTTCTCTAAAGGCAGTGCCTGGAACTGGCCACTCTCTGGGGCACACTTGACATGTACAGTTTCGAAAGCTGCACTCATCTCTGCCATCAGGTGCAAATGATCCTACAGTTAGGCCCCTTTATATCCGAAGGTATACCCAGGTAACGGACAATGTACAGCATAATATTTGTATAAACTGAAAGGTAAATGACGGAAGACCGAAAGGGTTCCACAAAGGGGGGGGGGAAAAGGAAAACAGAAGAAAGGACATAAAAATGGAGAACTCGTTAGTGGCCGGGGTCTGCTGAGCAAAACTTCCGTAAATAATTCATGTGCAGTCCCATGCCTCAAGAATACAGAGTTTCCAAATTTCCCTAATTCATATGTCATCAAGGCAATGACAGCATTTCGGTGTTCATGTCCTCAGCTGGGTCCCCACCTGTAAGCAAATATCTCATTTCTAATTTGAATTCTCATATGAAGATCCTGGAGCCGGGATGGCTCAGTCGGTATAACGACGGGCAACATGGTGGACAGAAGGGGTTCGATTCCCGGCAAGGGTAAGATATACTTTTCATTACTCTGCAAAGTTCAGAACGGCCCTGGAGCCCATCCAGCCTCCTATAATGGGTACCAGAGGATTTTTATCCAGGGGCAAAACAGCCAGGGCGTGAAATTCACCATTCACTTCCATCTACTACCGATGTCAAGAATGGTGCAGCTGTACATCCACTCCCACATGTCTGCATAGCGCCGTGATTAATTAATTAAACGCTAGACAAATTGACTCTTTTTTACCTTTCACATGAAGATTACTGTGTACTGACATAGCAGTTGAAAAAATCAAGAGACTGGCACGGCCCACTCTAGACCAGTGTCTCCCTTCTGTCGCAATGATTTTGGTATGTTATGTAGGTCTGTCTGTGCGTGCACAGGTAATCGTCTTTGTTATAGTTCCATTAACTGGTCAAGTGGGATTTGTGGTGGATAAAGTTGATCTGGGGCGGGTTTTTTCCGAGTACTTCGGTTTCCCCTGCCAATCTTCATTCAACCAAATTCTCCATCATCATAATCAACCGGGGCAGGTACAATAGGCCAATCAGTGGCTGCCGTGCCGAGTGGACCCAGATGGACTCCATCTCCACTAAGCGAAAAAATATGGTGGAGAATCACCAGCTTTATATCTAGACCGCTTTATCCGCGGGGACAGATTTATTGTACCCACTGAATAGGCCTCTGGGTGGTTCTCTTGAACCCTTGACGTCAAATGAAACCTAATTGAGCGATCGTCCAATCTATAGCTTAGTCATTATACTGTCTGAACCAGAGCACATCTGTGTTTCCTTTGTTCATTTTGTTACGATTCAGTGAAAAGAAACAGCAATACAAACAAACACCGTGGCTGGAGTCCACAAGCGAACTATACCGACCGAGCGATCGCCGCTTGTCGGCGAAGTTAGTGCCAATTTTAGCGCAGAGAGGGTGTCCCGTGGTCAGCGCAACGAATCCCCACGGCCGTTAATCTCGGGTTTCTATGCCGGAGCCGCTATTTCCTTGAAACAGCTCCTCAATTATCCTCACGAGGCTGAGTGGACCCTGTTCCAGACCCATTACTTCTCAGAAAATCTGGTAATGCCGGGAATCGAACCCGGACTTCTGGAGCTGTAGCCAGGAGCTCTGACCACTAGACCACAGAGGCGGTCAAATCAGCAATGCAAACAGAGTCTGAAATTACAGTTCCTCATTTATTAGTCTTGGTCAATTTATTTCAGGTGGTGGTATCCATAAGCTATAGAAACTCAGGCCCACCTGAAGAATTGTAGCCACACTCCTTCTTCCCCTCTTATACAGCTGTGTTTACTCGACTGGACTCAGTCTGTTGCACCTGCTCTGCTGGTTCGCTCGCGGATTTCTTCTTGTCTTCTACCCTGAAGACGGAGGCGACACGTTCCTCCGAAACGTCGATTAACACAATTTCTGCATGGCGCCAAATCCAAGAAGACGGTTTTCTTCATAGTCACCGACGTGAAAACATCAAATCTTTCATACCCACCTGTTTTCCAAATGCCTAATTTAATTACACTACATACAGTTAAAGTGAAGGTAAAGCTATCCCTGTAACAGGCCGTGGAGGCCCATAGGGTTGTGAGACGTCGAGGCTCCCATATTTTCTAGACAGTAGGCTGTGAGGTTGTCAACCCTACGCGCTGGCCGCCTACCTTTCACTCCCAGGAAGATTCGTGGTACTCATTTCTGTTAGAGGCTGAGTCGATCACAGGGCTATATTGCGGCTGGAAGGATTAGGTCGTCGGCACCCTCATCGGGAAACGAACTTGCGATCTTCCGGCTTGTAGCATAGTGTCCCAACCAACTACATTACTGCATTCCCCTTACATACAAATTGCCTCCGCTAATCTGAAATGTCATTATTTCCCATAACTGTTGAGTTCTTTGCTACCACTGCCTTACTCCACTTTTCATCCCGTTTATCTTTCCCTCCCCCCTTCTCTCTGCGCCAACACTTTAAAGTTTGTATTGGTTTCCACCTGTGCCGACAATCTGCGGTAGCTCTCTGTTCCCTCTCTGCTGGCTGACTCTGCTCCAATACCATTCCCAGCATTCTCTCTCCCGTCTACCTAACCCAACCTTCGTGAGTCCCTTCCGAGGACCTGCAGTATCGTGTTGTACCTGGTATTCAAGTCGCTTTCATCTCCGGCTAGGATAACCATCTCAAAACACTGAAATTACAAAGAAAGAACCCTTCCACTTTCGCCTGTGCTAGTTTGAGGATAGCTCAGTGTTACAGGGGTGTGGGTGTTGAATTTAAACGGCAATCAGCACCTTACAAAGTAAACTAGAAAATTAAATATTCTCTCTCTCTCTCTCTCTATGGCTCTACAGCCCTTTCCGATATTGGCCGTTTTTTTAGTTTCTTAACCCTATACACAGTCGGTACGACCCCGGAGACGGGGGAACAGCCCATCGCAAGGCCGCTACCTACACACGGAAGAATAGAATAAACGCACACACACATTCATGCCTCGAGTGGGATTCGATCTCATGATCCTAGTGTTTGAGCGGGCGAAGACGGTTAATGCACTAGACAGCGCGGCCACTGATATAATGACACAGTGCAGATTAAGGGAAGAGACAACTTGGGGGGCATAGACGGTAAAGTAACATTAAATTGGATCTTGAAGGGATAGGATGTGGAACGCAATCATCTGGTTCAGGAAAGGGTCCAGTAAAGGGCTCTCGTAAATAAGGTAAAGAAAATTACTATCTTATGGGATATAAGGAGGTGCAGTCCGTTGAGAGTCGACAGATGTTTTGGAGGAACATGTCGCTTCCATCTTCAGCGTGAAAGAGTAAGCCAAGTAAGAAACCGGCGTGTAGCAGGTGGCAAACAGAACCGCAGGTCCTACAAGGCAATGAAACGTCAGGCACCACAACAGTTGAAAAGATTTTGAAGTATCTGAGCGAATATAAGCGTCTCAAGGTGGACTCCACCCAGCGGCGGTAATTACATTATGTATTGCTCGTTATATTCTCGATATATAAACCTTTAACGTGCTTAGAGTTTTGACGTAATCTATAAGCTTCAAAAGAGAGTTAAAAGTGTTACATGGCAAGGCTTAAACTTCGTCTACTTGCATATACTGTACAATTATTTTGTCGAAAATACTAAATTCAAAATATTCCTATTAAATTTTCAATTAACAGTTCCAAGAATTAATAAAAGTAACTTAGGTGCAGAAACCGAAAGAAGAAAATTCGTAGATAACGGAAATTTTAAAATGAAAGACAATCACGGATTATGCCGTATCAATACAAAATTTCTAGCCCTCTGTCATACATTAACTAGAATGTATACTTGAGCATACGTCGTGCAGTTCAGTGAGCCTAGCTCTACAAACACCCACGCCCTCCTTTGTTATCTCTCCTCCACTTCTAGATATTTCCAGCTGACACCCTTCAAGGCCTATATCGATTTTGAGAGGTTTCGCAACTCATTTCCAAGCAGTACAGGCAAAACGAAGCGTCATCCCCCTTTTCCATGGATTTATTTCAGCCTTTCAAATCTCTTCTCTTACATAATCTGTAATCTACCCTCCTGTCTCACACTTTCACCCCTGCTTCTCATTTTCACAAGTAACAGAATTGTAACCCCCAGATTTACGCGAATGTCTTAACTGGCCTATGAATTGGAACTCTCCCCTGAAAAGGGCACTGGGGTATTACAAATAGGATTTAATCATAAGCCTGTGTTGTATTAAAGATACTATAAGCGAATACACATTCTTGGTTTGTGTTATTCTTGGACCCTGAAGACGGAGACATGTTCCTCCGAACACCGCTTGATTTTCAACGAACTACGTGACGTTATATCCCGGAAGACAGACTCTCCGAAAAGCCTAATATGCAACCATTCAAATGAGGAATACTTCTACGTATGTAGGAATGTCGGACCGGCTCTGTGGTCTAGTAGTCAGAGTTCCTGACTAGAGGTCCGGAGATCCGGGTTCGGTTCCCGGCGCTATCAGATTTTCTGAGAAGGAGTGGTTCTGGAACGGGGTCCACTCAGCCTCGTGAAAATAATTGAGTAGCTACTTGAATGAAAAAGTAGCGGCTCCGGTCTAGAAAACCGAGATTAACGGCCGTGGGGATCCGTTGCGCTGATCACGTGACACTCTCTATTCGGTAAAGTTGGCACTAACTTTGCGGCCAAGCGGCGGTCCCTCGGTTGGTATAGTTCGTTTGCGGACTAAAACCACGGAGTTTTTTGTTGTTATTTGAATGCAAGAATATCACCGAGCCAGAAACATTTGCAGCAGAAACACACATTCTGTGCATACAAGCAATTCAATGCATACGAGGATGGAACTGCAGCAAGTCGAAATGAAATCGCACGGGATTCGTGTTTCCCTCTCTGCTACATAACGTTGCTGACACTCCCGCGAATAAGTCGAGGACTACTGAGAGTTATATGCAATGTAATGACCTTTATTTTGCAAGATTTTAAGAAGCATGTCTCGGCGAATAAATGCGTTAAAATGCCTTCGGGCGGTCATCCGTGTCAACGTTGAATTAAAAATCAACGTTTTGCACATCTTCTTAATCGATAAGAACATCGACCTCGCGATCGAGGTGGACGAAAGCTGCAGTGACACGGATGACCGCCCGAAAACATTTAGGACATTTATTTTATTTTTGATCATTTTAAATTTTTAAAAAATTATGCATTCGATATAGCGACTGGCTACGAGCTGGACGACCGAGGGATTTGAGTTCGAGTCTCGGTAAGGTCAAGAATTTTCACTTTTCCATGTCGTCCAGACCGGCTCTGGGGTCCACCCAGAATCCTATTCAATGAGTATCGGGGGCTCTTTCCCTTTGGGGTAAAGCGGACGGGGCGTGAAGCTGACCACTCATCTCCAACTAATGCCGAGGTCAAGAAAATGTTTGTCTATACATCCACTCTCCCGTACGCCTTCATGGCACAGTGCTTAATTAGTTAACTACGGGGACAACTTTGCTTTACTAATTTCATGAAGATCGCTTATTGATCTCGGCACTTCATAGTCACCGTTTCGTACAAAGACGTAAAGAAACTTAATATCGACTATGATTTCTGACAAAACAGGCCGTGATCTCTTATTTTAATTATTTTTGAAAACAGCAAAGACACTTAATGAAACTGCGCCATTATGAAGAGCCCGTCTTGGCAACAAGAAACGGATTTCTAGAGTCCTAAATGTAGGGCTATATGACACTTCTGGATGTTAAAATATGTGATTAATGTAAACATCTGTGATGTAAACATATTTATCACTGCAAACATGTGTGATATAAAATTACTTTATCTATTTCGGACAAGTGACATTTAGAAAAAAAAAATTCGCACATAACAAATCACCGAAACGGTTAAGTATCAACAGGAACAAAACGGGACCGTTAAAATAACGACCCTGTGTACGTATTGCCATTTCAATTTGGCAATCATTGCCAATGCACTCCCTTGATAATCATCATCATCAAGAGGCTGTAATGATTCCAGCGCAGCAGTATGGTAATTAGCTCAGGAATTATACACGTTTTAAAAGCATAGATGTTGCATATAAATTCAATATAATTCAATTATTTATTATTTATGTGCCGAGCTAACAGCCACAAGGCCAAACACAGACACAGCATAGTGTAGATAAAAGTAATTACATTACGGATAAACACAACATAAAGTCAAAGTCAAATTACAGGCAAGCACTGGAGGAAAACACATTACTGCAGAAAAGGAAACATAAATCAATTCAATTCTTCTTGTTTATTTACGTGCAAACTTAACAGCACATAGACCAATTACAAAGCTAGCACGAAGAGATAGAAATACACAAAAATAATTAAAAAACGAAATACAAAATATGATAGTCTACATTAATTACAAAGTGAGCACGAATAAAGATACAGAAACAAACGCACAGAGACAAAGCCACAGTGTGACAACGAAATACAATTCGAGTTTCAAATAGAGCAGTATACAATAATAATTCAATTAAATTCTTTATTATTTATGTGCCGAGTCAACAGCCGCAAGGCCAATTACAGACACAGCACAGGGTAGATACAAGTAATTACATTATGGACAAGCACTACATAAAGTAAAGACAATTACAGGCAAGCACTGGAGGAAAACATAATAATGCAGACAAACAAATAATAATAATAATAATAATNAATAATAATACTACTACTATTAATAATAATAAATTAATAAAAATAATGATAATAATAGTAGTAATAATAACAATAATAATAACGAAATTAATAATTATAATAATAACTCTATCAAAATAAATCAAACCTATTACTGAGAAGTGAGGAATTAAAATATATACAATTTCAATTTGATTGGAATAGACATGGTAGCAATAAAATATAAAACAATTCAAGTTTTAATGGACTAATGTATAAATATATTAATTGATCCTAACTTTTTGTTCAATTACATGCGAAATATGATTGAGAGAAACTGTTCCGATTGCAAAGCTGTCGAGATCTTTACCCACCGCGTTGGCAGCACAGGCGCACCGAGCAGAAGGACAGTGTTTATTAGAGGGACAAACACCAAACAATGAGAAGTCCCAAAGATTGCTGGGAGAAACACGAAGGCTAACATTTTCCAAAAGAGAAGCGCAGGATTTAAGACCACGAAAGACCTGAACAACAAAAAGTGCATCAAGGTGATGTCTCCGTTTATGTAAAGATTGTAGACTTAATTTCTCTAAAGCATAAGCATAATTATATGAAATATGCGGGAAAAAACGATAAAAACAGACGGACGCAAACTTCTGCTGGATGCCCTCAAGCTTATTGGCATCAGTCGAGGTGATGGAGTTCCAAACTACTGAGGCATATTCCAACTTAGACCTGGCTAAAGTAAAATATAGTACATACAGACTCTCCATGGAGGAAAACATGTAGGTAATGGAGCGAATAAGGCCTAAAAGCTTTATGCATTCAGAAAATATGTAATTAACATGTGTGTGAAAATGTAACTTTGAATCAAAGAAAACACCCAGGTCCTTAATACTGCTGGTGCGTGTAATGATGATAATAATAATAATTAAATTCAATTCAATTCTAATTTATGTACGTGCAAACAATTATAGTATACTATAAAAAACGATTGAGGAGAATTTTCTGGTTCCGAATACGTCAACGTCCCTGCAAACAACATTAGCAGCTGATGCACATCTTGTAGAGGAACAATTTTGCAAGAGGATCAGACATTTGACTCGGAAATAAAGGAGCATGGAATATGTAAGCCCGCAATTGCTGAATCTCATTCATAGACGCATTTTCTGCAGCTAGAAGATTGCGACATAGCGCCAGGCAGGTTCCATTGCTCTCGGAAGGGGTGTGGGGGAGGGGATCGGCCGAGGCTGAAAGGACCGTCAAACAGTTGCCACTTATCTTTGCGCCCCCTGCTGAAATTACATCACGTACCTAATTATATTAATTAAACAGGTTAACATTTCCGAACACCCGTTATTGTGACGGCTACAAAATTCTCGAACAATGTTCGTACAGTTCAGAGTGGTTCATAATGAGCGTGTGAGCACTTATGTGAAGTTTAGTGTCGGCTGGGTGACACGAGAGGTGTAAAGGCAAATGAGCCCCCCGAAACGTCGCCAAGGCTAGTTAACAGCATTGAGTTAGACATGGTAAAGTTTAATTACAAGAAGAGTAGGCGATGGAACTGCTGGGAGGTTCAGCGCCTGAAGGTTATATCAGCCCGCTCTGAGCTCCGGAAGGCAGTCCTACAGCTGACACTGCAAAGTGCCTCACAAGTCTAATGAGATGTTGCCTGTGTTGAAATATTTCAACTGCACATTCTGTTGCAACGACACATTGCGTTCACATCTAAGTTGCTCTCCTCAAACAAATATGTGCACAGTAAAAGGCATGAATCTCTGTCATACTGCTTAAGATCGAGGGCGACCTCCACGGTAATGAACCTTCGGGTTCCATAAAATGTTGGGGAGTTCTTGAGTAGCTGCACAATTGGCAGCTTCTCAAGTATGGCTCAGCTCCATCAGTGAGTGAGTAAACGCCTTAATTTAATGTAATCTTATACCAATACAGGTCAAAGCCGATGAGTAAACAAATTAGAGCTTCTATACTAAGCAATAATCACTCAGTCATATAGTCAAATCATCATCATCATCAGTAATCTGTCAAGACGACAGGTCCACAGTCCTTCCAAAACAACTCCTCCACTTAATGCGATCTAGAGCTTTCTCCTTCAAATGACAGTATCCTCTTCTGTCCCCAAGGTCATCCAGCATCTTCTTACGTCTTCTTGTCACTTCTATGCGCCCCTCTATCTTTCCTTCGATAACTTCTTTTAGAAGGCAGTTTTTGCGTAAAACATGACCAATCCAATTAGCCTTCCGTTTTCTTATTTCGTGTAGGATATTCCTCTGCTCACTGACTCTAATTAACACTTCTTCATTTCTCACATAATCGGTCCAACTGATCTTCTCCATCCTTCTCCAACACCACATTTCGAAACTCTCCAGATAGTCAAATATGAAGTATGAAATATGGATGCATAATGAACAAAAAGTTCAGCTTCTAAGTGCAAGGAAGTGCACCCGATGATAACCAAATTAGGGTCAAAACATGTCGTGATTAACGCTAGTGAAAATAAACTTTGTTATTACTTTCACCTGAACTGTTGTGTTCTCGGATACAAACACACTCTTTTCTTTTTAACGCCTTAAATGTAGCATAGGTGGTTGAGGCACTATGCTACAAATCGGAATGTCGCGGGTTCAATTCCCGTTGAGCTCATTGGAGTTTTCAATTTACCTAACCCTCCCAGCCACACTATGGCCCTGAGGTCAACTCAGCCTCTGATAGAAATGAGTACCAGGAATCTTCGTGGGGGTAAAAGGCGACCGGCGCGTAATGCTGGCAACCTCACCGCCATCTGTGAGCCGAACGCCTATAAAATGTGGGAGCCTCGACGTTTCAAACCCTACGGGTTTCCACGGCATATTACAGAAATAGCTTAAAATTATAGCGATTTTCACAAATATCTCATAATAATTTTCTTCATCTTTATTCTTAAGGACAGGACAATAAGGTGACTCCTCCCTTCTAAGACGTAAGATTTTAGCAAAAACCTTGCCTTATCGGGCTAATATAGAAAGCTAAAGGTAAAGTTGTCCCTGTGCTTAACTAATGAAGGCGTATGGGGGAGTAGATGTATAGAGCCACATATTCTTGACTTCGGCACTAGTTGGAGGTGAGCTGTCAGCTTCAAGTGCAGGCCGCTTTACCCTCTGGAGAAAAGACCTTTGATATGAGGCTGGGTGGGCCTCAGAACCGGTCTGGATGATGTGGAGGGGCTAATACTCTAACTGATGAAATTTTATGCATATTATTTACCCATGAAAGAAAAACAGCTCTGGAACCTAAAAATAAGGAGATCCTATAGGGTTCTGACGATTGTGTATAACACAGAGTTATTGGATTTTCGGACTTGTCCGTCGTCTGGATTCTTAATAACTAAGAAAAAACACAACGTTTCGGAAACTGGCTCTGTTTCCCTCTTCAGGTGAGAGAAGACACCTACTCTGTTGGGTCCCTTGGGTCCCTCAATCGCTGAATCCCGATCCCGTTTCCGAAAAGTTGTGATTTAATTATTTAGAATCCGGACGATGGACAAAGTCCGAAAACCCAGTATCTCTGTGTGCTAAAAATAATGGTTTGGCAGTGTAGGAATTAAGGTTAACATGTCTAAGGTTACGTGCAAGCGATCTATCGAATATCTCTGTTAACTAGCTGCGACAGAATTGTTATTTTTTGGTTTGTTATGCAAGACATTGGGAGGGGTTCCACGGTAGGCTACTACATGCCTGTTGCCTGTTAGTACATTTTAGGCTGTTCATGTAATATTAATGGATAGGCGGATGTGTGTGTGTGTGTGTCGTGTTGTAAGGGAGGCGATACATTAGCAGTGGTCCTCCCACTCCCCTCAACAGCAGCTTGAATAGTTTACATGAGGGTCACAGGCAGAAACCTCCACATGTCATACTGAATGTCCCGCCGTGACGCAATCATGTGCATACATTCTGACAATGGAGGTGGGGGAGTTCTATGCTTTACGGAGTGATAATTGTGTCATACCACCGGCTACTCGATCGTTACGGAATGTATGTTACCCAGAGCTTTATTCAATTTGCTATCTGAGACCTCATATATCAAATAATAATCACATTCGGAGTTTTTGGTTGGTCAAATTACTATTACATAAATATCTAAGAAGAAACAAGTATGGTCAAGTCAAGGGGGGTGAGATGGGCAGGGCATGGGGCGAAGATGGACGGATATAGAGTTTTGATGGGAAAACCACATTGCAAGAGACCGTTATGAAGACAGACGTAGGTGGGAGGATAATATTAAAATGGATCTTATTTCTCTAAGATGGGGTAATGTGAATTGGGTCCATCTGGTGTAGGATAAGACCAGTGAAGGGCTCTTGTGAACATGGTAATGAATTTTGGGGTTCCCCAAAATGTTGAGATATTATTGAGTAGTTGAGTGACTGGAGGCTTCTCATGATGGGCTCAGTTCCATGGAGTCGGTTGTCTGAGAAGAAATATTTGCACAGTTCACAGAACGTCAAAGTATTTAATAGTCCGCTATTGGATCGATAATATACGTCAGATATCTGTCATTCCAGGATAAAAGATGTTACTCCAAAACCGTGAAATTGGCTGTTCGTTATGTTTTGTGTAGCAAACCGCATCGCGCGGTCTGGTAGCCTAGTCATTTGTAACACTGCGGACGCGGGGTTGCCACAGGTGAGTCATCGCTTCCCAATAGTTTGTAAGAGTGTGGTTACATCCCGCTGTAACACATTCCTTATCTTATGTAGGCGTACATAAATTTAACATATGGAACTAAGCAAATAATGAACCGCAGTCCTGATTGGAAAGCTGACAGTCGCTCCGTCAGGAAATTCCCCTCCTTTATAGTACCCGAATGACCATATGTTCCCAGTAGCCTCCACTGGACTCTATCCTGACCCAGTTGAATGCAGTCCACATTATATTTTCAAACAGTCTTACCTGCGCCTAGGTACGGTAATACTCTTACATTTGTTGATGTGGGTCGCGCCATAGCTCAAGCGGTTAGTCGCTGGCTTCCCACCGCGGCGGCCCGGGTTCAAACCCGGGGTGGTCAAGTGGGATTTGTAGTGGACAGAGTGGCGCTGGAGTAGGTTTTTTCCGAGTACTTCGGTTTCCCTTTCTAATCTTCATTCCACCGAATTCTCCATCATCATAATCACTCGGGGCATGTACAGATAGGTCAAACAGTGTCCGCCGTGCTGAGTGGCCACAAGTGGACTCTACCTCCCACTATGGGAATTAAAAAAATTATCGATGTATTATTCAAGGAGGTGGGATAGCTCAGTCGGTATGGCAACGGTCTACCTCTGGACGGCCCGGGTTCGATTCCCAGAAATGAAAGATTTTTCTCTTCTCCACAGAGTCCAGACCGTCTCTAAGACACATCCAGTCTTCTGACAGATATCGGAGGATCTTTGACAGAGGGTAAAGCGGCGTGAAGCTGACCATTCACCTCCATCTAGTGCCGACGTCAGGAATGGTGGAGCTATAACTCTACTCCCCCATATACCGCCACGGCGTGGTGATCAACTAATTAAGCACAAGGGCAACTTTACCTTATTGCCTTTACGTTACCTTGCCTTACTCCTGCTTTAACATAAATTCATTGCATTCACCTACCGTGAGATTTCATTGCATTCTATAAGCGCACCGAGCGGCCGCCGCTTGTCGGAGAAGCTAGTGCCAACTTTAGCGGAGAGGGTGTTGCGTGGTCGAAGCAACGAATCGCCACAGCCGTTAATCTCGGTTTTCTAGACCGGAGCCACTACTATTACATTCAAGTAGCTCCTCAATTATCCTCACGAGGCTGAGTGGACCCCGTTCCAGACCCACTACTTCTCAGAAAATCTGGTAGCGCCGGGAATCGAACCCGAGACCTCTGGATCTGTAGCCAGGAACTCTGACCAGTGTATTCTAAGTGTAAAAACAGTTTCTGAAGCTCATGTATTGAAAATAGACACTCCGCGGGGAGTTCCACAACATCACATTACCTCTTCAGAAACCGACAATAACAAGCTTTATTTTAACGCTTATGTATTTCTGGTTAAAACGACTCTTTCCTAAAATGGTACCCACGCAGAGCCAATACTCTTCTTTACGTTCCCAATAAACGGTTCGAACAATATGAGTAAGTATATAAATATTTACATTTACCTAAGCCTCATTTCTGAAATTCCATAACCACTGTCATATTACAAAAGAAATCCTTGTTTAAATATTGCAAGAGCGGAATATTTTTATATAGGTATAAGTCATTTATGCATACGGAATTTCATTTCGTTCTGTTGACTCTGTAAAAACGGAGATAAAAAGAACTCAGTGACTTTCTTGCCTTTTACATGACAAAATAAATACTCTGATGGGGAGACAAGTCTTCAAGTCCATATTTGAAACACCACAGCTCCCTACTGTTTAATTAAAATTCATAAAACTCAGAGGTCTATGACTTCGTGTAGACGTACACTGTATATAATTCATATGTAGAGGTTACAAAAAGTAGGACATATGCCTTCCAAAAAATTACTTTTACTCTTACTTACTGTATTGTCCTTTGGTGTAGAACTTTAGTCTCTCATATTTAAAGCCTTAAGTAAGCATCTACAAATGACTAGTAAATATACTGAGTGGTTCTAAATTATTATCGGGGTTTCCGTTTAGAGGCCACGGAAACATTGACAATAATTTAGAATCACTCTGTATATCTCAGCCCCATGTATATACGCAATTTCAACTCAAAACAGTAGAAATTCTGACATTCTAAAACTGCGTAGATTAAAACTAGCGTGACGTGGGATATGACTCCATGCAGATTTTCAGAGGTACCAACTTTTCGGTAGAATTTGTTGCTACCGTCTCCTTCTACGACGAAGACAAACGCGACATGTTCTTCCGAAACGTCTGTATTTACCTATCAAATTATACGATGCCACATCCAAAAGACCGTTATCTCAGTATTCACAGCCGTCAGAACTTCAAATCTCATTCATCAATTATATTTAATTTACTCTGAATGTAATATGTATTTATGAGGAGCTTTTAATATGCCTACTTAACCCTTTAGAGCTCAGTGATACCACCTGCTGTAGTGTACTAAAACTCTGCATTCTATTCACACAGTGTATCTGAATGTTGCTTACGCTTCTCACAATTAACTGTGATCATTTCCCTAAGCAGCAGTAACCGGTTGGGCTTTGTAGCGGAGACGTAATGTGTTTCCTGCGAGGTACGAACTGAATTTATATATATTATTTAGAGGGAACTCTGTCGTTAAAGCGTTAATGCTTTCTACAAAAAGTCAGGTTATTCATGAAACATATTTCTACAGAGACAATTTACGTCAAGGATTACACAGTTATAAGAATAAACATTAATCATCATTATTTAATTCAAAATTCTCTCTCATGTTAATGACACCGCAAACATATGGGATTATGACACAGATATGTTCGATTCCACAAACAAGACGTTCATATTGATTGATGACATCAAGAAGCCGAGAAGTCTCAACAGACTGCGCCAAAGCATGCGAACTTGGGACTCCGCTGGCCGCTTATACTGCTTAAGCAGTCCCACGCCATTAAGACGTGTATGGGACTGAAGGTACAGTTCCACTGTTCCTGACCTCAACACCAGATGGAGGCGAGTGGTAGCTTCATGGCCCTGCCGCTTTAACACCCTGGAGAAGTGATCCCGGTACCTATTGTATAGCAGTCTGGGTGGATCCCAGAGTCGGTCTGGACTCTATGAAGAAGAGAAATTTTACCCATACCGGGATGACTCATATATCAGCGGAATTGACCGTCTCAACTGGCCGGGCCGGCAGTTCTTGCTGCAACGGCGGCCCTTGGACTGAGTTTGGAATTCTCTGTCAGCGGGCCTCTTCTTATCACGGCAACAGAGGCTCACGATTCTTGTAATTTCTTCGTTGCCAAAACTGCCACGACATGTTGCAGCAAACATTTACCAGAACGACACAAATTTAGATAGAGTAGAAACGATTTCCATGAAAGGAAGGATCCTGCATGCAGATAGCGAAACAAGAGGAGCTTTTAGCCCTGAGAGTGACTTCTGTTTGTTTGATCTGTTGTCTTAACGTCGAACGATCTATTTAAATTAGTAACTTAATGACGCTGCCGGTCACGGTAGCCGAGCGGTCTAAGGCATGTACTGTCTTCGCTCGCTTGGAAAACCGGGATCGTGGGTTCGAATCCCACTCAGGGCATGGATGTTTAGTTCATGTGTGTGTGTTTTTCTGTGTTTGTGTACAGGTAGAGGCCTTGCGATGAGCTGATCACCCGTCCAAGGAGTCCTACCGAATGTGTAAGATCTAGAAAGACCGAAGTGAACGGGGAAGTTCATGGAGGCAGGCCTAGGCCCACTGGGGCTGTAGTGCCAAGGGAAAAAAATTAATGACGCTACCACTACCGAGACTATATAGCGTCGGTCGAATGAGCTTATCCACCAGAAACTTTCGGCAGAATAAGGATTTCACGGTTGAGACTCGAACTGTGCCCTCCTAAATAAGAACCACAGTAACACGACGCTCCATCATTACGGCGGTAAGGAAATTTTAAGACTAAAATTTGGTTATGTCCTGAGAGCACGCAGCAGCATAGTTGGTTGAGAAACTATGCTACAAACCGAAAGGTCGCAGTTTCGAATCCCGATGAGGTTATTGGATTTTTCAATTGACCAAATCCTTCCAGCCGCACTACGGCCTAAGGGTCGACTCAGCCTCTAACAGAAATGAGTACCATGATTCTTCCTGCGGGTAAAGAGCGGCCGGCGCTTACGGCTGACATACTCACCGAGAAAATGTGGTAGTCTCGACGTCTCACAACCAGATGGGCCTCCACGGCATGTTTCAGGGACAACCTTACCTTTATTTGCACACTAAGAGCATTGGAACCCAACATGAGAAAGAGAGATCTGCAGAGAAAGTGAGAGAGGCAGACGCTGACCATGAGTTTCTGCTAATCACTTTCGCCGTTAGTTGCTCGCCTGGTTCTGACACGATTTCAATTTGAGACAGCCACTAGTTCAGCATTTCATGTCAAGAAGGAATCCACGAGGTGTGACCGATCAGGGGTCATGCCGCAGACCGGCAGCTACATTAATTGCGCGACTCCGGGAGCCAGTAATGTGACAGCTTCGTTACAAATTCATGCGCGACTTGCTACCGCTGCTCAGATTTACGGTAATTACCCATCAACAACCGTCTGTCACGTGGCCCATTTATATCACTATTAACAGGATGCCAACTTTAGCGGATAGAATGTCGCGTGGTCAGCGCAACAAATCCCCACGGATGTTAATTTCGGTTTTCTAGACCGTTGCCGCTACTTTTCCATTCAAGTAGCTCCTCAATTATCCTCACGAGGCTGAGTGGATCAAGTTCCAGACTCATAGCGCCAGGAATCGAAGCCGGACCTCTGGATCTGTAGCCAGAAACTCTGACTACTAGACCACAGAGGCGTCCACTAACTTCGCTGACAAAGGGCGGTCACTCGGTCGGTATAGTTCGCTTGCGGACTCAAGTCATGGAGTTTTATTGTTGTTATTAACAGGATAATATCAGAGCTCAAAACCTGATGGGGTTATTTCTCGAGTCCCTACAATTAATTTACATTCGTCATAACTTCATTTATGAAAGAATAAATTCATATTCAGATGTAACATTAGAAGAATTGGGCTCCAAATACTTCCCGTCTTCCTCATACAACGATCCTGATACTCGGCCCTTTTCCACCACGAGATTTATTATGTTGATTATGGCCTTGTGTTACGCTGGGAGTTCATTCAGCTTTCAGTAGCTAAACGTACTGCGCTTGGACATGTTCATAACTTTACTCATTCAGAGATAAATATGTTTCCACGGGATACAATACTCCAGCCTATCTTCTCGTGGTATGTAGCTGAGGAGAGTCTGGCCAGCGAGCCACGGCGGGATAGCCGTTAGATCTTGCCCCACGTATATGATGTAACTACAGCTCATCCAGAATGAGGTCACTGGATTTTTCAACTGATCTAATCCTTCCAGCTGCACTATGGACCTGGGGTCTACTCATCCTCTAACAGAAATGAGTACCAGGAATCTTCCTGGGAGATAAAAGGCGAGCAGGACGAAAGGTTGACGACCTCACCGTCATCTGTGAGCCAATCGTCTAGAAAAATGTGGGATCCTCGACCTCCCACACACGAATAGGCCTTCATGGCCTGTTATAAGAATAGCTTTTCATTTTTACAGCCCATCCAAGGGCTCAGCGATGGGTACCCTATCACTGGACTAGCCCTGGGAAACGCTGCTGCCTTACCAGAGCCACTAATGTACACTTACAACACCAAAGAGAATAGTTCTTTAGTTTTTTTTTTTTTTTAGTTTCTTGAGGTGGGGAGAGACTGAGTCTACTTGGGACGTCGGCCACTAATTGGCCTATTGTACCAGCCCCAGATGATAGATGAAGGTGATTGTGTAGCAATTGGTGGAATGAAGATTGGCAGGGGAAACCGAAGTATTCGGAGGAAACCTACCCCAGTGCCACTTTGTCCACCACAAATCCCGGATTCGAGCCCAGGCCGCCCTACATGATTATGTTTACATTCAAATCGATAGGTCTAACTAACTAACTCCAAGTCCCTCCTGAAAATCTGAGAGTTGCTGATCTGGCAGAGGATTTCTCCGAAATTTATGAAACCCGAAACCTATTACCTTGTTCCCAAGGGCCCGTCACTGGTCACTATCCTGAGCCAGAAGAATTCAATCCACACTCTTTTTTTTTCCTTGGCACTACAGCCCCAGTGGGCCTAGGCCTACCTCCATGAACTTCTCCGTTCACTTCGGTATTTTTTGGTCTTAGACACACGGTAGGACTCCTTGGGCGGGTAATCAGCTCGTCGCAAGGCCTCTACCTGTACACAAACAAGGAAAAACGCACACACACAAACTAAACATCCATGCCCTGAGTGAGATTCGAACTACGATCCCGGTTTCCAAGCGAGCGAAGATAGTACATGCCTCACACTCTTATATGCTGACTACTTTAAGGCCTATTACAATAATATCCTATCCATCTGGGCCAAGATCTCCTAAATGATGGTAAGATTTAGAAAAATTGATTATAAAACGGTAAGAAAACCAATGCAGAGGAATATGTTTCCTTTGACCACAGAGAGGATGAATTCTACCATTCACCCTACAACGGATCTGAATGAGGAGTCTGAAAAGGTGAAACTGGATCAAGAAGAAAGTCACGTGCCCAACATGCAGAAGACGTTGGGCCATATATGGAGTAAGAATGGAAGAAAATTATATCCCACAAACTTTCCCAGTATACAAAGCAAATTTTCGTTGAACATTTTAAAGCAATGAAAATGCCCCGCAGTCTGAGAGCATAGCAGTTACAGTAAAACGAAAGGAATATTGTACGAGACTCGTTAACCTACCCTAAAGCAACGCTAAATAAAAAGAGCAGTTCCAGAGGGCAGAAAGAATAACGTAAACGGTTAGGAAGTTTTACATCTTGTAAAATTAGATTAAGCTAGTTTTCTGCCTCGAATTTACTACATTGCAATAAGAACTTACACTGGAAAAAGACGAATTGCCAGTTCGTAATACAAAGACTGGGTCTGCTCTAGCTCAGCGAAAGATAAAAAAAGAAAAGACAAAAATCTCTCACAAAATGAGTTTTCCTTTTACCGTGCGCTGAGGCAGTAATTCAGTCAGTCAGCTAACCCTTTTAGCTGAACACTCAACCCTACGCAGTACAGTACAGTGAGGGGAAGGGGGAGCAGAGGAGTGGGAACGCAGCTTCTCTGAGCAGCGGTTGGTTCGGCTATGTCTCTGCTTGTGGAGGTGCCGGCCATCAGTCATCTAAGCCTATTCTTCTGTTCTGCTAAAGAGAGACTATTACATTGACATTAAGAGGGTTAAAGTCATTGCATAATCAGAAAACCTGCAACTCAGGACTTTATAGAGATTCAAAAGCAGTAAAAGGTAAAGTTGTCGCTGTGCTTAACTAATTAAGCACTACGCCATGAAGGCGTATGGGGGAGCGGACGTATATATCAACATTTTCTTGACCTTGGTACTAGCTGGAGGACCGCCTATGTGGTCTAGTGTTCAGAGTTCCTGCCTACAGATCTAGAGGTCCGGGTTAGATTCCAGGCGCTACCAGATTTTCTGAGACGTAGTGGGTCTGGAACGGGGTCCACTCAGCCTCGTGAGGATAATTGAGGCGCTATTACAAGGAAATAGTGGCTCCGGTCTAGAAAAACCGAGAGTAACGGCCGTGGGGATTCGTTCCGCTGACCACGCGACACCCTTTATCCGCTAAAGTTGGCATTAACTTCGCCCACAAGCGGCGGTCGCTCGGTCGGTATTGTTCTCTTGCGGACTCAAGTCTAGGAATTTGTTTTTTGTTTTGTTACTAGCTGAAGGTGAGTCGCTCACTATTAGTGAAGATATCGCGGGCTGGAAAATACTTAGCGTGTGCTGTTGTAATTTGTAAAATGTGGAAATCAGCAATGTTGTTATAATTAAGCGTAATTACGAGTTGTGTGCGGAAGTGGTCAATAAATCCAGTATCCAATCCAAAATCCCGTCAAACGTCACATTCATATATGTGACAATATAATACAAGATGCTAGAAAAGATGAAATCCTGTAGGATCCTTTACAAGCTTATTCTCAAATCCTGGCATCACGTTTCTGCTCTTCCTTATCAGAAATTTAATTCTGTTCGTATTTAGATGTAATGAAACACACACTTCGGGTTGAAGCCGGCAAGTACTTTCATATCTTAAAGTTTGGTTTTTATTGATAGGTATATATACGCAGCCACGCCCACCGTTGCAAGTCAGCTGAATCGCGTGGCCCAAATGGATTCCTGACCAGCGGTGGTACTCAGAAGCCAGTTGCATTAGAATCTGTGGGTCTGAAGTCTGAATTACCCAGCCCTTAGCGGATGGGAGAAACCAGAATGTGTAACCTTCTGCTAACTCCAAGGAGCATATTTATTCTTGAGAAGCTGATATTAGCTCAGCTAACAAATCCGCAAACTTCGTGGAAGCTGAAGGTTCATCACCCTGCCCGCATCAGTCCATTATGCTGACTCACATCAATCCAGTCCACGCCCTCACACTATTCTTTTAATATCCACAATAATTAATTCGTTTCCCCGCCTAATCTATGTACAGTCATCATCATAATCATCGCCATCTGCAAAAGAGCCCCTTCTTTAGCAATGGCCTTCCTTAGAAGAATGTGCCAGGTTCGTCATTCGGTTTTCACTTCTTTGGATTTCCATCAATAAATTTTTTACACAGCAAGGTTGTCAGCCTTGCGTCAAACCACGAGGGCCGGGTCCCTATATTTATGTCCCTAGTGACAGGGTGGCCCATTTATATCCCCAGGCACCGGGTTCCTCTCCGTCGCCTTCTACGACGCGCAGGGCAACGATGATGTTCTAACCGCCTCCACACGTCCCACATCGGGCCCAATATTTACTGCTTACATCTTACTACACAAGGGAGAATAATGTATGAATGAATGAATGAATGTATAAGGGGTGGGCCTTCTCGGCCCTTGCACCGCGGCCTACAGTGATCTAGTGTACTTCCCCTTTTGGTTATCCCCTCAGCAATCCTGCGCTTCATTCGAAACGCAGGATTTTGTACGTGGGGGCGTCGAAATAATCACTTGGTTCCATAAAGTATTGACCCAAGTGACGTAATCCTAAATAAGCTAAGGCCTCACATTCACACAGGATGTGTGTGGCTGTTTCATTTCCTTCTTGACACCTCTCACAAGTTGGACTATTACTTAGTCCCAGTTTGAAGAGGTGACCTTTAAGGTGACAGTGTCCTGTAAGTAGTCCCACCACCCAGAGAATAATGTAAGAAAGTGGTATGTCGTGTGTGTTTAGACTCAAACCCAGATCCCAGTGTTAGCGTAATTCCCATGCTGATACAGTCCACTCAATATATTCAGAGTATTACTGCACACCAGATGGCAGGCGCGTGCCTACAGTGTTCCATTATACAAAATTCCAAGAAAGTAACAACAAAGGCTTGGTTATCGCTACGCTGTTGTAGTTTCCCTCTTTAAATAAACATGTTACACACAGCTGCATATTTTAAAATGTCACCAAACACATTTTCTGTATCACACACATAGAATGCCGATGTAGGAAATTGTATGGGGGGAGGAATGTGACTGCCCTACCGTTTCAAACCCCTTATGGGACAATACTTATAGCAGAATTATCTAAATTTTAGATTTTTTTCCCTCCCTTGGCACTACAGCCCCAGTGGGTCTAGGCCTACCTCCATGAACTTCTCCGTTCACTTCGGTTTTTCTAGATCTTACACATTCGGTAGGACTCCTTGGGCGGGTGATCAGCTCATCGCAAGGCCTCTAACTGTAGACAAACACAGAAAAACGCCCACACACAAACTAAACATCCATGCCCTGAGTGGGATTCGAACCAACGATCCCGGTTTCCAAGCGAGCGAAGACAGTACATGCCTTAGACCGCTCGGCTACCGTCACCGGCAAATTTTAGATTATGTTCCTAAAATAAAGGCCGAATTGTATTTCGAATTTGGTATTTATATGGAAAAAGTAATATTTCAATAATCATGATTATACATCAAAATGGGCAAAACTTTAACAACAACAAAGAAGTTTATTTTGTTCCAAACATTCATAAAATCTTTACTATGTGATCCAAATTAAAAAGCCACCGGCGTCCGAAAAGCGACTGCCATGATAGCGTTTCGATGGATTATATTAATGAATAAGACTAATTATTAAATTTAGTCTGTGGGCTTGGTTTTATTTCGCAGCCTCCAGTCTCTCCGCAACGTCTCCCTCCGCCCGCTTCTAAGCAGGATTACTTACGTCAGAGAGCAGTGTTGTCTGACATCAGCATTAAAGGCTTTAAACGAGAGACTTTCTTGAAAAGAACATACAAGTACAACAGCATGTCATTACAGGCCACCACAAGATGATATTTTACCCAACCCTTGACATTAGCAGAAAAAACATGACGATCATGCGAATTTCTGTGGCGGGAAGGAAACATGCAATTAACAATTATGTATGTTGATCAAATGTTAACAATGTAAGACACTTATGAAAATCACATTTTAATTTGGTGGTAAATGTCGATTGAATCTCGTGACGAAAACTGAATTATTTTACGTCTTCAGCGTCACGAATTGGGTCTCCAGTTTCTCGTGCTCACCATGTTTACGATTTATTTGGCCATCTCTTCACTGGATTTCCTAAACCCCTTCTTTGTTTTGGTTTTTACCATAGTAAGTATAATTACAAATATCTCGTCTTCCGTTCTTCTAATATGGTTAATCTGCTACAATTTTAGCCTCTTATTTAGTTTAAGTATTGTGACGTGTTGCGCTATGCAGGACACCCCTCCCCCCGCCAGCGGTGACGTAACATCATCGGAACGCTGTCGTTAGTGGGTAGCAGGAAAGTCAACACTCCTTCCCCTACCCCGCCAGCGGTGACGTGGACAAGGGATGGCGCGGTTGCTATGCAGCTGTAAAACAACTCCCGACAGCGTTGCCAGTAACACCTGTAAACACGGCGCAACAGTGGTGCCTACTACGTGGCTGTTTTCTGTGTTGTCCGTAACGGGGCTAAATAAGGAGCAGCGAAGACTATTCAAGTCAGTTCTCAGTTCTCAAGTTACGAGTTACGAGTTAGCCAGGGATTCAACCAGCATTTGCAGTCAAGTAATTGTAATACTGCAGATAGCAGTAGTTGTCTGATTGTGTAAGTGTGGAGCGAATGTGCAATAAATTCCCTATATCAAAGACGGCGTGAAGTTATTTGTCGCGTTATACACCCAACACATGACAATATTCCAAGTTCGGAACATAATGGTAACTCCTCTTATGCGCCCAACAGAGTAGCAATTTTTGACAACCCATTCTACGTGGTAGCGTAGCTGGTTAACGCATTATGCTACAAGCCGGAATGTAGTGGGTTTGATACTGATGATGTCACTGGATTTCTCGTTTGATCTAATCCTCCCTACGGCATTATGGTCCTAGTGTCCACTCAGTTTCTAACGGAAATGAGTACCAGGAATCTTCCTGGAGGGTAAAGGGCGGCCGGCGCGTAAGGGCTCCCATACACACACAGTTTGGCCTCCAGTTCGGCCTGCACAGTTGAAGACTGAAAGGCAAAACTGACGTGTGTGGTGCGGCCGGCCGGCCAATCGTTTGGACTGTTGGCCTGTGGGAAACCCGTCAGTCCGTCAGTTCTGCCTGCAGGACCGTAGCACGTGACGTGTGTGACTCAACATTATAGGCTGGAAGACTTTAACTGCGCGTGTATGGGGAGGAAAGGGAGGGGGTAAACTGTCACAGTTTTGCCTAGGTCGATCAGAAGGCCAAACTGTGTGTGTATGGGGGGCCTAAGGCTGACAACCTCACCGCCATCTATGAGTCCATCGTCTAGATAGTGCGGGAGTCTCAACGTGTCACAAACCTATTGGCTTCAATGCCTGTTACAAGGATAATTTTACCCTTTTACCTTTACCAATCTGAAGATAATAAAAACTAATTTCTGAAACACCGTACAACTGTGACGATGGACAAAGTTCACATAAACTGAAACTATTCGTGGTGGTTAAAACACAGAAGCCTAAGGTACGAACCAGCTGCTGGTAATCAAGCCTAGCCATGTCAAACACGGCCATTTGAAGTGCTTGTTTCAGAGTGACGTTGAAATTACACATAGAATTAGACGGAGATTTTCAGCCATGTGTCTGTACCACTAGAAACATTAATAACGTATATAAATGACTTGTTACAATATTTCTGAGACAACTTCTACCGTTTTAAACTCTTATGAAAATTAAGAAAAACCTGTGTTCTGGTCTACAAATTGTAGAGCTTAAATATTTTAATGGCATCCCCTAAAGCGATTGAGTCTTTGAGACGTCTTCATTTTGGTCTCGACTTCATGCCGATTGGCTGGCAGATAATGATAGCTGAACGAACAAATACTTGTCGACCCGTTTAAGTCTGTTTAAATTTCCTGTAATTAGAGTCATGAGTTCCAACTGTATATTATAGAGCAGAATTGTAGCCTGCGTCATGCAAACACTTGTAATTATACCCTCGCCTTACGGGGAGCAGCAGTACAACTTAGTAATGATACGAAGAAGCCAGAAATATGTAATGCGATACTTCTGTACAGGCAGTGTCAAGAAGTCGTTTAATTTAAGATATTATACAATAAAAGGTACCGATCACAGTCGCCGCGCGGCCTAATATAAGTTCATACACGAACTGTCTTCGCCCTCTCAAACACTGGGATCGTGGGTTCTAGTCCCACTCGACACATGGATGTCTGTGTGAGTTTATTCAGTTTTTGTGTTGTTCTGTGTGTAGGTAGCGGCCTTTCGACAGGCTGATCCCCCATCCAAGGAGCCCTACCGACTGCGTATTAGATTAAGAAACAGAAAAAGCGGCCAAGGTCGAACTAAGGACTGTACAGCCATAGACAGATACAGAAAAAGATAAAGTTATTCCTGGGCTTAATTTATCATGCACTATTCCAAGACGTATGGGGTAGTGAAAGTGTAGCACCGCCATTCTTTGGTCAGCTTCACGCTCCTGTGGCTTTATTCACAGGGGAAATACCATCTGGCACCCACTAATTACGGTAATTTTCACAATCTTAAAAATTCGTGTTACAAGTAAGTAAAATCTCTCGTCGTTGTTTGCTGTAAGAACTGGGACTTTTGTCGTGGATTGCACTGGCCTTACAGCCCTGCACAGTTGGTACATAGAAATAAAAACTGCCAAATACAAACTACCAGTTCGCACGAGTATTCGGCGACTCTTGTGGTTACCTTTGGGCTTCACGTGCGTGAATGTACTTGAAGCTAATTTTGGATCTGAGGCTGTCACAGAGGTGATTATGAACAGTAGGCGTATCATCTTGGAGGACATAATACCATGTAGCCCGGTAGAAGTTCACCGACGTTTCTTAAGAACACACTTACTCCTTAATCCGGGTTAAAGAGTGAGCGAAGCAGGAAGGAGGCTCGAAGCGTCCATGAAATTCTACCCGAATATACGGTGTTACACCCCAGAATGTAGTATTTATTCTACTTGAAAACACCTTAACTGGTTGTAAGATTTCAAGTTTTCACAACGGTGACTGTGAAAAATGGGAGAAACCTATCGCTTCCATCTTCAGGGTTCACACAAGATATACACGACGCCACATTCCATAAGACGGCATTCTTCACCTTAACTGGTTGTTCGGACTCTGTAACTCGTGATAAAATGAAACTTGAGTAATACGAGGTCCCGTCACCTCGTGTGGAAGATAATAAATTGTCTGTTATGTCATTTGTTTAATGGCGGATTGTATTGCACTGCACAGCAGTTGTTCAGACGTAATATAGTCGGCTCCTTATATGCTAAATCTGTATATTGTTACACAAGTTGAAACTCACTGGTTGCAACATATGAGACGTGAATTCCGAACAATCAAGCGGGGACTACCCACTAGACATATATATAGCATCGTTTTAGTTCGTGGTGATTCGTAATTTAAGAAGAAAATCTGAAGCTGATTTAAATAAAGGGGGGTACACTAGAACGTTTTTGCTTCAATTTACTTGCAGTAACATAATTTTGCATGTACCCGTTTCTTGCCTGCTTGTCCAATGAAGTGGAAAGAATGTGGAAAGAAGAGATTGTGATCTGATTTCAGATTTACGTAGAAGTAAAACCACGACATTCCCCAGGCAGGACAGCCGTTCTTCCTGTTGATATTCGAAATAGGGGCCGCTCGAATATGAAGTAAGGGCGCTACTCAATTCGCCGCTGCGTTCGCTCTAAAATACCCGCGGTGGCCAGGCATCTGCCTCTTTGGTTCAAAGTTTAGAGACATCCATTAGATTTCCAGCAGTTTTTGAGAACGAGAATATAATTGGTAACACTGTTTGACTTCATATTACGTAATTCCACTGCATCTAGAGGATCCAGTAATAAATACAATTTATTCGCTTATAACTTGTAATAAATTATTTTACATGTTCAGGTCATTAAACAGAAACGCGATGATACACGCTGTGGAGATGGGAACTGGCTTGATCTAGCCGATGATGGATTTTTCGACTGCATTAACGGTTTGAATTTCTCTTTGATTATTTAAACACATTTCTGTGTGTCTAGGCTGCTTATATAATTTAGACGTTATGTATAATTAGATGAGAACCGAGATAACTTATTGTAGACTGCCGACAGGCTACGTTCTGGATAGCCGGGGTTCGATTATTGGCATGGCAAAAGATGTCTCTCTTCTCCACGTCGTCCAGACCGGCTCTGAAGTCCACCCAGCCTCCAATCGAATTGGTACCAGAGACTCTTTCCCAGGGTGTAAAAGACCGGGTCGTGAATCTAAATACGTACCTCCGTCTAGAGACGAGTTCAAGAATGATGGAGCTATACCTCCATTTCCCCATTCGTCTTCACGGCATAATGCGTAGTTGATTAAGAACAAGGACAATTTTATCTTCATCTGTCTAGTTAGATAGAGAATGTGGTAGTTAGAATCAGTAGCTGGGAGAACCGGTCGTTCAGTCCAGCAGTAACATCCAGTGACCTGGGTATTGTTTGACCGCTGCGTCACTGGGCCTTTCAA
This sequence comes from Cryptotermes secundus, assembly GCF_002891405.2. NCBI lineage: Eukaryota > Metazoa > Arthropoda > Insecta > Blattodea > Kalotermitidae > Cryptotermes > Cryptotermes secundus. The sequence continues at coordinate 902,891 of NW_019744109.1, forward strand.
GATATTTCTGGCAAGTAAGGTATCGACATTCGTAATATATGGTTCAGCATTTGGCCATGCTTGCACATTTTAGAGTTGGCGCCACGCGTTCTGTTAGCATTGTTTGCTGTCTGGTGACCTCTGGTCCTTCTAAATGGCCTGGCACGATGCCCGCCTTCCCTTCCAGCAGATGCTGGAACTACGGTCTCAGCTACTTGCTCTGTCGCCTGGTTTATTGCCAGTCGATCGTGCTAAATCACGTTTAGAGCGCTAGTCTGGTTTCAGGCAACCTGACATTTCCAAAGTTTAGTTCAGGGATAAGTGAGATCCTCGGAAATCACATGATATTAGTACATTGACTTACTAACCCTATATAAAGCGGCCTCCGTAGTCTAGGGGTAACGTTCCCACCTCATGACTCAAGGTACGCGGGTTCAAACCCGGCGGAGGTCGTGGAATTTTTAAGGGCGGAAAAATTCAGGGAACAAGTCCTCCGGGAGCGACTTTAAGCCCGTGTCGTAGATTTACGACACGTAAAAGATCCTCGTGTCTCTAGGAGACCTCTGAGCAAAATTAGGCAAAAAGTTTCCGCCCAAGTAGTTTCCAATGCCTCCGGTAGATGGGGGAAGTATCGGGTACCTCTGCCAGTAGAGGGGCCGAACTCGCTGGCTGAACGGGGCTGATAGCAAGAACCAGTGTCGGAAGGGTATGGCGACTGGTAGAATATCAAAGGGGGACGTACAATAGATCAACAACTGGTCGCGGTGCATGGGGAAACCCACCCCCTCTATTAATGAATGAATAATGAATACTAACCCTATAAAGAATGAGTTTCGTCACAATATTAAATAAAAATTCAGTTCGTACCTCACAGGAAACACATTACGCCTCCGCTACAAAGATCAACAGGTTAATATTGTTTAGGGAAATAATCGCAGTTTACTCTAAGAATCATACAAACACAAAAGAACGCCACAGGCTCGGGCCACACGGGCCCACAAAATGCGGTAAAGAGGTCGGAGCGTCAAGCTGACCGATCGTCTTTATTTAGCACAAAGGCTAGAAGTGCGTCGAGATAAATTTCCAATTCCCCATGCGTCTTCACAGGATGGCGCTTAATTAACTGCAAGGACAATTTTACCTTAGACTCTACCTTATAAATTTATTATTACAGTGCAGTGGTATTGAAAGAGCAACTCTTCCCAGCCGTTACTGAACCATAAGTCAGCTGAATTAGGCAGAGAATAATGTATGGGCCTACTTAGAACTGGCAAAGACTTCGTGATGGGAATTAGAGGTGGAATTCAGTTCCGTTTCTGCAGTAAACTACAGGCCCATTAAGTTACTGAAGTCCTGCCTTATATATCTGTAATATTCATAATTCTAAAATAATGTTTCAAAAAAGTTATACATTTTAATTTGGTATATAGGATATTGGTGGGTCAGCCAGAGGGTAAGAAGCCACTACTAAGACCAAGAGGTACGTGGGTGGACAATATTAAAATGGATCTTGAAGTAATAGAATGGGGTGGTATAGACTGTATCGATATGGCTCAGGATAGGGACCAGTGGAGGGCTCTTGTGAACAGGGCAATGAACCTTCTGGTTCCATAAAATGCTGGGAAATTCTTGAGTAGCTGCACAATTGGTGGCTTCTTAAGCAAGGCTCAGCTCCATGAGTGAGTGAGTGAGAGTGAATTTGATGTGTATTTGATTACATACAAATCTTTTGTATGGTGAACCGTTCTTGAAGGAGTCAATGAAATCTAAGTAGGGGCTTAATTATGTTACAAGAATTCAAATTGATTCCGTGAGGTTACTTTCACCGTAAACTCCCGATATGAAATTGAATCCAAACCTGTTCAGTAGTGACAGAACCATTACATGCGGGCAAGCGAATTGAGGAGAGCTCCCCTCTAAGTCTATATATTCACTCTGCCAAAGGATGCAAAAAAGAAAAAAATGAAAAGTTATTTCAGTTTTGAGAACACTAGAAGCAGACGAGGTGCAGCTAAAGCTTACGGAATATACGAGTATCACTGCTGCACATCCAGGATTAAGCCCTACAATGATGCTGAAATGTTAATTACATGCGTAAGTTCAGGTAGACCTAGAGCTCAATACACAGGACGTCATTTCAATCATCACATCATTAACATGGTACGTCATATTATTCGAGGTTGAAAGTGACGATGTTACTCACGCCGGCATTTCCTCGCTTAATCATCAACTGAGAGATTTGGCGGTGGTAGTGGGGGTGGAGCTTTAAACTGTACTTTAAACTGACTGTACGATTTACTTTTATCTATTTGGTTGTTTCAGAGAGAGCTCGTCCTTGAATTCTTTGGCAACATCCGACGTTTCGTAATGTGTTACAAAAGCCTTATCAATTTACATGTCTATCAGATGATCGGTGTACCATTATCTGAGTAAAGGGTAACAAATTCTGTTAGAACCGTTGAAACTCAACGGGGAATAATTCTTTTCGGATCCTCATCCTTCACCCCTATCATACTTTTACCTCCTTCCCTCCTTTATTTGTTAAAACAATAAGCTGTGTTATATCTCTCTTTCCTTAGGTGGCACTGTTTCTGCACGAAATATCTTAGCTCGATCGGACACTGTGGTAGTGGGTTCGAATCCCACTCAGGGCATGGATGTTTGCGTTTATTCTGTGTTTGTGTGTAGGTAGCGGCCTTGCGACGGGCTGATCCCCCGTTCACGGAGTCCTACCGACTGTGTAAGATTAAGAAACTGAAGTGAAACGAAGCGTTTCACGGATGCCCTATGCTTCAAGTGGGAGGAACAGGAATAAACACAGATTCAAACAGCCGTACGTAACTGCACGCTCACTTCAATAACAGGAAGAGAAACAACTGAACGCAGAAGGTAAGTCCGTTACATTGCAAACGCTGATTCTCTTTCTACAGTGGTAGTGTTTGATTTTTAACCTACTTTATTTTTTCTGAAAAAATAAAAGTAGGCTTATGAGATTACTATGCTGTGAGTCTGTGAATCCTTCGTATTAACTACTGAATTCCTGAATCAGTCTTTATGGAATTTGATACGTATACCATGGCACCTGAGCGCCTCTCAACGGCGCACTTCATAAATCCCTCCCATTAGTCTATGTGTGTGTACCCCTATCATTGCTAGGGAACGGCTTGGTAAAAACGTTACGAAACAACAAATACGCATGCAACAATAGAAGAATTGTTGGACGTGTCGCTTTCTATGTGGTCCGTGTTGTATCAAAGGAAAGAACTTCTTGTTGTAAATCTTATTGTAAGAATCACACAACATTACACAACGCCCGTAACTCTTTTCGACTAATATTTTTCCAACTTCGAGTGCTTATATTATCATCAAATATTAAAACTGTTAATGACACGTCACATGCAACATGACAGCAAGGGAATACTTGGTTACCAATTTATATATATTCCCATTTCTCTCAACGGGACGAGAAGAATTACAATAAACACGAGAGCTTATAGAAATCGGGAGAGATATTCAGTGCTGATTACGCTACTTTACTTCTACTGAGTCCCTTGAGTACGATTCCTAATTGCGTCCTGAATAGCCTTGTCGGCAATGCGACGCCCAGGATTAAAAGGTTCGAAAATGTCTCTCAGTCTCTCTGTATGCTGCTGCTGCTGCTGCCACAGCCCTCGCTCTGTGTACATTTGCTCATATTTAAAATCTTATTTTACAGTTCCCTTCCTTCAATTTTGTAATTTCTCAGGATCTCCCCACTTTAGTACTGTTTCACAGTCCTGCCCCTCCCCCCTCCCCCCTTTCATCATCAATAGAATCTTCATAAAATCTCTACGCAGAAGTTTATCGTGCAGAAATGAATTTCTGTCACTCTGTCTGCCTGCAGTAGAACATCGTGTGTATACCGACTAGGGGAAAGACCGAAACAAAGGTTTGGCAAAAGGATTCCTTTAAATAGAAGCACCTTGGGCTGTTATTATAGCTGCATAATTTCGCATTTCCCTTTTCACTTGAGCATACAAGAAATTAATTACGAGTCTTCAATAAGAAGTATATTAAGAAACACTTGGCTTCCTCTAGAAAGATTTACTGAAATCTAGATAATAAATGGAAGTACAATTTAAGTGCAAATTATAAGATTTTAATCAAATAGATAAAGCGTAGTAGTGTCTCCACGTCATGTTTATGTAAACATGCCCCCCCCCCAAATGACGTGACTCCGCCCTGCGAAAGCAGCACACCCTCAGCAGCAGATCAAAACTCCCCCCCCTTCGAAACCATTCATACGAGGTCGACAACATCCTACTATTGCACTCTATCCAAAGTCAGATGAATCCAATCCACATCCCCGAGCCTATCTATCAACAACGGATACCGAGGTTTCGTTCTCCAGAATAAAATCAGCTTGCGTGTGAATCTGAAGTCTCGCCTTTCATTACGAAGAACAATTAGAACACGAAAAGAATTCTGTGACATTTCTGCACTATCTTCTTGCTTATGACGTCGTGTGCATCACATTCCAGAAGACAGTGCTCTTCCGCAGTCACTACTGTGAGAACCTCAACAGTAACAAATGTAGATTATTTTTAATCATGATCCGAACGTGAATTTGTAAGCCCTGTAATATTATTCGTGTGGTGATGTGGGGTTTTGTGATTTGTATTCTTGTCCAGATGTCATTCGGGCGATGACGTGAAGGAAAATGAGATAGACATGGCCTGTAGCACGCATGGGAGAAAATGATACCAGAACCTCTGAAGGAGGACGCGGATACATGTACACGTGAGGTTAACAATAAAACATAAGGTAAAGGTAAGTTGTCCCTGTGTTTAACTAATTAAGCACTACACCAAGAAGGCGTTTGGGGGAGTGGATGTATAAATCCACGTTTTCTTGATTTCGGCATTAGTTGGAGGTGAGTGGTCAGCTTCACACCCCGGCTGCATTACCTCCGGAGAAAGAGCCCCTAGTACCCAATGGATAGGAGGCTGGGTGGGCCCTAGATCCGGTCTGGATGACATGGAGAAGAGAATATTCTTGACCTACTGGGACTCGAACTCGGGCCCCTTGGTCGTCCAGCATGTAGCCAGTCTCTATACAGAATGCGCTATCCCGGCTCCATTAATACAAAACGTATCTTACGTAAATATGGCAAGATTACGCGGATTCGATTAAACTGGCTCAGGTAATAGATCAGTGGTTAGCTCTTGGGATAGCGGTAATGAACGTTCGATTTTCGTAAAAGACGGACGTTTCTTGAGTAGCTGAACGGCTATCAGGTTCTCGAAAAAAAAATGCTGAAAGAGTTGAATGAAAGGAAATTACCTTAATTTTTTTTCCTTGGCACTACAGCCCCAGTGGGCCTACGCCTACCTCCATGAACTTCTCCGTTCACTTCGGTACCTGAAATATTATATTACCCGTATTTTGGCCAGCAGTCTGGGGAAGGGGGCCATTTTTTTTTAATTACAAAGGCTTGCAAAACACTGTGCAGGTGTGACGTTGCCTGTTTGGTAAGTAACGTCCGTGAGACAGGGGGCTAGACCAGCGGTAGAAGCTCTGTGGACATTCGCTACATAATACCGGTAATACAGTCGTCGGAACACCAACGACTGAAAGCAATCTCCACAACCTTACTGCAAATATGCACAACTAGGGCCGCTGACAGTGGCCGCGCAGTCTAAAGCATAAGCTGTTTTCGCCCGCTCGAAAATTAGGGTCGTCCGTTCGAATCCCACTCGAGGCACGGATGCCTGTGTGCGTTTTTTCTGTGTTTGTGATGTTGTGTGTTCAGATACCGGCCTTGCGATGGGCTGATCACCCGTCCAAGGAGTCCTACCGAATGTGTATAGGATTACGAAACTGAGAAAGCTGCCAGGCCCCAACAAAGGGCTGCAGAGTCATTGACGAATGAATGAAATACACAACAAGGAGAATAGCACCAGAGACCGTGCGGAGAACAAACTCCATAACATCAACAAGAATATAGAGCACACCGCCTGAATTCGTCAAACCGAGATACAAGAGACATATCGTCATTATAAAAATATATATTTAACATATTATTATTATTATCACTTTAACTTTAGTTTTATTATATATTTTAATATTATTATACTAAATTTAGCTTATACTGGAACTGAAAATAAACAGCCCTTCACTGTGTAGAAGTTGGGCAATGAACGGAGGAGTAACAGACCAGAGAAAAAGCCGAATATAAGAAAATCTGTATACACATGATGACGGCCAAAACGGCCGAAACATGTAGTAGTTAATATATGACGTATGGTGTAACTATACAAACACTGTTCTGACAGAACAATAATGGATTACTCCATAATCTTAGTTCAGAAACAAACGTAAGCTGAACGGCTCGATGGCGGGTTCCTGAACACAGACCGCATTTCAGTAGCACACGCCGTCACACAGGGTGGCAGAAAGTTGTGAAATCCGACACGGTTCACACGATTCCGGCTAGAAAATTAAATTTATTCACGGAACGTACGGCTTGTCTCTGTTGACAACTTAAAAAGATTGATTCTGTCACTCCGTTTCTTTCGTTGAATTGTGCTGATTCCTTACTCCTCCTTTCGTGTTTGTATCACATCTGACATTCAAACTATTGGTCAACATCCCTTCAGAAACAGCTCATTTTCTGTGATGTGTATTATCTGTTTCTTGATATTTATTGAAAGGATCGTCTCGTTTTCTTTTTAGGCTCACATTGTTTTGTGATCATTTTTATCCCGCGCACTATTTCACACTGAAAGTTGTTTATCAATAAAAACTTTACCCACCGATCAGTCTATGTATCAATCTGTAAGCAATAAAATACAACTCATGTCATCACAAAAAAGGGTTACTATTATCGTTCTAACACTAATATATTTACTTCTTAAGACGATACCATCCTAAACTGGAAAATATAAATATACCAGGCGTTTAGACTGTGGTCTTCTGGGTTGTAACTACACGACGCCTCCACCTACGAGTACATAGTACAGTCTGCCCTGGGAATGCAGGTGGTAAAAATGTAAAGCTATCCCTGTAACAGGCCGTGGAGGCCAATATGGTTGTGAGATGTCGAGGCTCCATATTTTCTCTAAGCAATTGTCTCATAGATGGAGTTAAAGTTGTCGGCTTTACGCACCGGCCGACTTTTACCCCCAGGAAGATATGGCCCTGGGGTCGACTCAGCCTCTAACAGAAACGAGTATCAGGATGCAGGTGGAACGTTCCTCAAAAACATTGACACCCATCTACCAAACTACACGGCATCAAAACAAAAAAATCGCCCTTTGATATTCTTGAATGCTGGAAGGATCTAACTTCTAAAGCGAGATTCTGAGACACACGTAGATAAGACGGAGTGATATAAAGGCCGCACAGTATGCAGTTGTCAAGACGTCAAAAGCAAAACATTCCAGATATCCTGTAACAGTCTTTCTCCGGTTTTTTTTTTTCATTTCAAATAAAAGCAACTGAAATAACAATACAGTTCAAAGTGGGTTATTCCCCAAGGAGCATCTCTTACTCGATACAAGCTGAATTCTTTCCGTGCGGATGTCGCGAGGAATCGAAGCAAAATTCTGCAAATAAGAGAACATTCCCGTGGGAAGTGTTGTGATAACACAGCTTCCGTCTTCATTCTCTTTGCTCTTCTGCTTGCAGCTGCAGGTTTGCTTCGTACTTGCAAAGCAAGTCGTCACTCACGGCACAAGAAAAGCAAAAATGGTCGCTCAGATAATTCATGACAAAGCGATGACATCTTTCAGCTTTATGAGGAACACAGAGTCGGAATATTAACATAAAATTTGAATTAAATAAGTGGCAGTAAAAGGCATGTTTACAGAGCAATTAAAATAAGCATCCTATTGAGTTAAGAAGCCGGGATAGCTCAGTCGGTATAGCGACTTGCTACGGGCTGGACGACCGAAGGATCAGAGTTCGAGTCCCGGTAGGGTCAAGAATTTTCTCTTCACCTCGTCCAGACCGGCTCTGGGGTCCACCTAACCTTCTATCCAATGGGTACTGGGAGGCTCCCTCCCCGGGGGTAAAACGGCCGGGGCGTGAAATTGATCACTCACCTCCATCTAGTGCCGAGGTCAAGAAAATATAGCTCTATACATCCACTCCCCCATACGCTGTCATAGTGTAGTCCTTAATTAATGAAGCACATGGTCAACTTTACTTTTTTTTTTTACTTTTATTCCATGGAGTAAAGTCCTGTATGAGAAACTAACAGGTGTTTAGCTATAAGAAAAATCTTGGTTATTTTTTGAATCCGAAGTTTCACGAGAGGTCGTCACTGGTCTCTTTACTGAGAGCAGTTTAATCAATTCTACAGCTTTAAACCCTGTTCATTGTCCTGTTTTCGATTAAAGTATCTATAGAAACGTCTGACTTTCCATATTCCAAAGCTCGAATCCATTTCTGTTCCTTAGATACGAAGCCTTGTGTAAAGTTTTGTTACAAGTGAGATTTGCTTCCGGTTAGAGACTGTTAGCCCATCGTCCACCCCCCGAAGTGGAGAAACAACTTGGGTCGATTATCCGCTCACTCAGCGAACATGCAGCTACCCTCCGCATTTCGAGACCGTCTTCTCCATCATGAACCACAGTACGCGCCATGCCGTGGTGACAAGGGACCCACCCAAAACATGTCACGAGTCATTTAATTATAGCTTCACAGGCTAAAGCAAAACACACAATTCTTAAATTCAAAACCTGGATGGTTTGAACACAAGTAATGCGCATCCTAGCCCGTTCGCTGGTCTCACGACCGCACTGAAAAAGTTAGGTGAGTGATACGAGTCTCCAGTAAGGTGAAGGTATTGCATATGGGTCACAGATTGAGTCACAGTTAGCAGCGAGTGACGACAAAAGATTCCGAGCTGAACGCTGTAAATGCCATGGGTGCTCCCCTCCTAAGTAAAAGTACCAAAAATATTGTCTGGAAAGAAAGTTAAGTCTGAACGGATACTGGCGGTCCAATTGTTATTGTTATAAAGGTAAAACAATCCCTGTAACAGGCCGTGAAGGCCCGCAGGGTTGTGAGACGTCGAGGCTCTCCTATTTTCTAGACATCCGGTTTACAGATGGCGGTAAGCTTGTTAGTCTTACTTTCCGGCCACCCATTGACCCCAGGAAGATTCCTGGTACTCATTTTTATTAAAGACTGAGCCGACCCCAGGGCTGTGGCGCAGTTGGAAAGATTAAAAAATCCAATGATCTTATCAAGAATTGTACCCGCGACCTTCCGGCTTGTAGCATAGTGTCTCAACCAACTAAGCTACCGTGTACCCCATTTTTTCTTATAGAAGAATAAAATAAAAACAACATGGTACCACATTCGTGAGTCGCCCAATCGTATGTTCAAGTCTGTCAATGACGTACCAGTCAAATTAAATTCGCCCAGCAATTGCCCGACTTTCCCTCTCACGTGCTGTAATGGCTCCCTTTTCTATTCACACACTATACCGGCTCGCTTTCCCGGTCACACACTGTACCGTATTGCTTTCCCGCTCGAACGCTCTGTTGGTTACCTTTCCAGTTCACACATTATACTGATCCGATTTCCCGCGCACATTCTAGATAGGCTCGCTTTCCGGCTCACACGCTACGAGTATACTGGCTTGATTTCTCGCTCACACACAATATAGTGGCTTGATTTCCCGCTAATACGCTATACTGGTTCGATTTCCTTCCCACACGCTGTACTGGCTTGATTTCCCTACTCACATGCTATACAGGCTTGATTTCCCTCCCACACGCTGTACTGGCTTGACTTCCCTACTGACATGCTAGACAGACTCGCTTTCGCGCTCACATGATGTACTGGCTTGCTTTCCGGCTCAAACGCTGTGCAGGCATGCTGGGCACCCACCCAACGTTCCTGTTTCTCTTACATATAACAATAACATGGGCTCCATTGTTCGGGGCCAGAATGTAGAAGCACGACAATGAAAATGTGCAGTGGGCAGTGCGTGAAACTTCCTTCGCGAACAGGTCCCTCCCACGAAGCACCACGTAGATTACAATCTCGCCTTGAACGAGTGGGGAACAGCCTCCCGTTGCTGTGAAACCCGCCAGATGAAACTGTCTCCTGTCCTCCCCGCCTTAGCTGCTGGCGATGACAAGGCGAGGTGTAAAGTAGATAATGTATGTATTTTTAATGCGACATGTGATACTTATGGCACGTAGCGCGGACATTGCTTTACTGTTCAGGAGATGAAAATGATGTGAGATAATAAACACAAATTATGAAAAAATGGCCGGTGTGTTCAGTGGCTTAGCCATGGCTGGAAGAGCAGCAGGCGCCCTCCTCTACTCCATTGAGTAGAGTTGTATTTTAGAAGCTTACCGTCGTTCAGTAAGCAAATTGCTTAAAAATCTCCACCATTTATTGAACTCGAACGTTCATTGCCAAGCACAAAAGAGCCCGATACTGGTCCATGAGCTAGACGAGTCCAGTCCACAACAAATTTCCTTAAGATCTGTTTTAGCATTTCGCTCTCAGTCCTATTAACATGTGGCTGATATAATTTATCAATTTCTCAAGCCTTTTAGTCACGTAACACAACGAGCCCGATCACTCAACTATTCTAAGATTTCTATAGAAGGTCTGATCACTTTAAGAACTCAATAAGCTTATCTTCAGAATTAATGTCACAGATGGCACTGTTTCTCAAGACATAAAATACAAACTTATGCAAGGACTGAAGATGGCGTAAGTCTAAAATAGGGCGTAACACGATATCTTTGACAGTTTTACATTTTCACTGAAGTTAAATAGACACAGATACACAGTTCATTTCTTTTGGGGCGAGATTTTTTAACGGCTTTCCCTAAGGTGCCTAAATCCGAGGAAGTGGCTACAGGCAGTATGACAAACTCTTAGGGGTAAAAGTACCCCCAGTTGGGACCCTTTCGTTTAAGTAATAATTATTCTTCATTGATATAAATTCAGTAAATTTTCATCTCTTGGAAAGTGGATACAAAATCGACATACTTTTAACTTCTTACTTTAATACTTCCTTACTGTTGGAATATGCCTTTTTTGAAAGACTACACAATGGTCCGCTCTCAATACCGCCATATTCTGAACCGAGGATGATCGTGCCATGTTTAGTGACTTATTAATCAGCACCTTACGTACAATTTTGTTAGAAACAGTAAAATGATTTGATGCTGCACATTCAGTAAGCTATCATTAATTACTGTTTATTGATGAATGTAGCCTAACTGAATGTCATAACTCAGCACATTAACAGGATTCCTTATAAGAGATCTCAAAGGAAGAGATGCATAACTATCTACCAAAAATATTTTCTGAAGAAGTTGAATCCTTTGGAATTTACACACATGACTGCAAGGAACTCGACGCAAGCCATTAGTGACGTCATTTAATCTATAATTTGTACGCCTACTAGTCGTGTTCAAAGAACACACATTAACAGAAGCAATTTCCTGTATTCCATATAAAACTTACAGAAACTGCTATTATTGACTTAAATTGTCAGCGTCACTTGCTCTAATTTCCGGGCGGTATTACAAAAAATTAGCAAATAATGGCTATTTTCCAATCATCTATCATTACAGCTATAATTCATCGTTGCTGTGGCGGTCACATACTACAGAGACAATTACAAAGAACATCATGGGCGGTGGACCCACTATATACTACAGCAGGTTCATGAACTGTACTGGGACTTTCTCTTCCTGCCGCATCTGAGCCTTTGGATAACTTTAGTTGTATATCGATTTATTTGAGTTTTGTTTTAATAGCTGCTCTGGAGTGTGTGTATATGCGAAAAGAAAGCATTTTCATCATCAAATCTGGAACTGAAGTTGGTCCATCGCATGGCTAATTTATATATTTTGAGCAAATTATTTCTAAATAAGACAGACACATTCTTTTTGAGCTGGATTGCACGAAGGAAACGCTGATATGTAAGATTTGAGGCTTTCACGGCGGTGACTATGAAGAAAGCAGTCTTCTGGGATTTGGCCCCGTGTATATGTGGTGTTAACCGACGTTTCGGAGGAACGCATCGCCTCCATCTTCAGGGTAGAAGAAAAAATATAAGAAATCTGCAAGCGAAGAGACCACATATACACGGTGCCAAATCCCAGAAGACTGAAATGCTGATACTTTGCTAACTACAGAACACAATTTTTCTTTCTGTAATATTCACTACCTCAATAGAGCAGACTTTTTCTTTAGAAGGCTCGGCTAGTGAAGAAATTTCTCGCAATTTACAGAATCTGAATGTTCGTTATCGCGTTGACAAAAGCCGCCCACTAGACTTTATCAAGAGCTAGGTGAGTCCATCCATATTCCCGCATCCCACCCTTTAAGAACGGTTTTAATATTATTATTCTCCCATCTACATCTATGTTTCTCAGGTCACTTCATTAATTCAGTCTTCCCCATTAATATATCGTCTGTGATCTGCAGAATTTCGCCTTGCAAACTTATGAAATTAGCATTACAATATCGATCACACTTCCCTGACCAAGGATCTCATGTTGAAGATCAAATGCTAATATTCTAGGCTACCGACTCACACAAATTGCTACATTGACACTTTTAGTTTTCTTCCCCTTTGGCGCTACCGCCCATTCTGGGCCTTGGCCTACGAGGGGGGACCCAAAAATAACCGGAAACGACCTGTTGCGCGCGCATGATTTGTAGTTACGAGTTGTGCTGCTAGGTGGTGTTAGCTGGGGGTCTCCCGCGACTGTTAGTGAGCTGGCGTCAGTCTGAGTTAAGTGGTGCTCTGTTGTGTGCGTTCCTGTTTCAACCCTTTGGCGATTAGTGAGATGGCCGACCAGAAGGAACAAAGAGTGTGCGTGAAATTGATGAAGATCGTCGAAAGACCACTGACCAACTTTCTGAGGAAACGAACATCTCATGGAGCACGGTCCAGCGAATTTTAACCGAAGGTTTGCACATGAGACGGGTGTCTGCAAAATTTGTTCCTCGCTTGCTCGGAGATGACCAAAGAGAAAACCGCGTGAATGTTTGCNGTCGCGGGAGACCCCCAGCTAACACCACCTAGCAGCACAACTCGTAACTACAAAGCATGCGCGCGCAACAGATCGTTTCCGGTTATTTTTGGGTCCCCCTTCGTATCTCCATGAAACTCTCCGTTCCATGTCGGTTTGCTACATCTTAGATATTCGGTAGGACTCGTAGGGCGGATGACCAGCTCGTCGCAATGCCTCTACCTGTATAAAAACACAGAAAAACGCAAACATACACAGACACTAAACATCCATGTCTTGAGTGGGATTCGAACTCACGATCCCGACTTCCGAGCGAGCGAAAACAGTGCATGATTTAGACCGCTCGGCTACCGTGACCGAGAAAATTTTAGCTTACTTTCCAAATTTAAGGAACTGTATCCTGCCTGCTATCTCATCAGGGGAGCGTGTGGGTCTGAATCTCATAGTAACCTCTGAATATCATGACACTGAGGGTTATATCCGTTTCCTATTTCTAACTCCTTACCACTGACAACATCGACACGGCGGACGTACTGACTTCTCATATCAGTCACTTTACATAGGGAGGGACCTGGAACCCTTTGTGATACCAGACCTTCGGGAGTCAGCGAGGAGTGTATGAGAAACAGCAGACGAAAGTTAACTAGTACATTCATTGTCAAGAATAAATGCACACAGTTAATGTAATAAACCCAGTTACTCGTAATAAGGAAGAATCGCCCCGGTAAGCAAGGGCAGTATCGACTTCTAATAGCAGATGAACCTGTTCCACACATGATACAGACTGCACAGAAATTAGGGAGTAAATTTTGGGTTCCGATCGCTGCGTATTTATGCAGTTTTGGCGAGATTTTTCTCAAAATATTATTACAAAATAATGGTATTTTAGAAAACTTGCTACATCGTAGTATCCCGCTGCTGTGTACATGGGGCCTTGGCTTGTTGTTGTTACAATGTATGTAAGATAACTTGTTTAGAGCCGCGGTTTTGAAATAACAGCGAGAGAGTATTGGATATAATATAAAGCACTAAATTTATCATAAACTTCTTTCCAGTATGTATACTATATAACGGCTAATTAACACATGATTATATACACAATAAAAACATATACCCCTTGTTAAGGGAACATTTCTGTAGAGGGTAGAGGAGCAGTATGGCTACAGAGCGAAATTTATATGTATTGTTTGTCAGCGATGAGTAACGAGTCACACAGAATTTTGATGCGGACATAGAACACAAACATGATTAATAGTAACTCCATGGAGCTGAGTCCTTCTGCACAAGCCAGTCGCTCAGCTCAGAATTTCCCAACATTTTATGGAATCCGAAGGTTCATTACCGTGTTCGCAAGAGCCCTCTACTGGTCCCTATCCTGAACCAGCTGAATCCAGTCCATACCACCCCATACTATCTCTCTAAGATCCATTTTAATATTGTCCACCCATCTATGCCTTGGTCTTCCCACGTGTCCTCTTTCCTTCTGGCTTTCTCACCAAAACCCTATATGCGTTCACCTTCGTCCCATGCGTGCAACATGCCCTGTCATGTCATCCTGATTAACTTGATCATATTTGGCGAAGGGTACAATTTATGAAGCTCCTAGTTATGCTATTTTCTCCAGTCTCCCATTATATCACCCCTTTTAGATCTAAATATTCTCCTCGTAGCCCCAATCTCAAATCCCTTCAGGCTATGTTCCTCCCTCAATGTCAGAAATCAAGTCGCACACCCATAATTTTACATATTTTAATTTTTAATGTTTTTAGACAGCAGGCGAGAAGACAAATGGAAACCATTTTTCATTTATTTAAAGCTACAGATTGGGAACAATCCAAAATCCTGAGGAAATATCCGAGAATTTTCTGCTCTCGGTAGTCAGAACTTATCCTACTGTAGCTGCAATTGTGAAGAGAAAATGTTCATGTACTCGTATCATTAAATACATGATAATTATTTTTTAATTCCGGAGGGCTCCCATATTTGGGCGTTTGAAGGGGCACAGGCTCTGTGGCACAAGAAATGCTCAGCACTGCTTTTGAATCTTTCAGTGACACTTTCCATCATAATCCCTAAGCCGGATTTTAATGCTCGGAGCTTATCAAGTTCATAGCCAGATTTGATACTAATGACTATGATGGGAGTGGTTGCACTGCCATCATTCAATCATTAATCAGATGGCTACAAAATAGATCCGATTACCATTAAGTTAAAAAGCATCAGAGCTTTATTTCAGGTGTGCCTCAAATGTCGGTCTTCTTCATAAAGGAACCCTGAATGTAGTTCAATGCATAACCGCGACTCAGCTGAGAACAAAGTAGAACAGTGTACTGCAACGAAAGCACATGGGGACTAACTAACTAACTAACTAAGATGGAGCTTAGACCTTCCCGAGAAGCCGCCAGTCGCTCGGCTACTCAAGAATATCCCAACATCTTATGTAACCGCAAGGTTCATCACCGTGTTCACAACAGCCCTCCACTGGTCCATATCCTCGGCCACATCAATCCAATCCATACCACCCCATCCTACTTCTCTAAGATCCCCTTTAACATTATCCTCCCATCTATGTCTAGGTCTTTCTAGTGGTTTTTTCCTTCTGATTTTCTCACCATAATTCTATATACATACCTCTTCTCCCTCATGCGTGCTACATGCCTTGCCTATATCTTATTCCTTGACTTCAAGTACAAGTACAAGTAACTTAGCTCCTCATTGTGCAGTTTTCTCCATCCTCCTGTCACTTCATCCTTCTTCGGTCCAAATAGTCTTCTCAACACCCTACTCTCAAAAACTCTCAATCTTCTGTTCCTCCCTTAATGTCAGAGACGAAATTTCAAACCCATACAAAATCAGTGGCAAAAACTACAGTTTCGTTATACCTTTAGTTATTGATTTGGACGGCCGCGCCATAGCTCAAGCGGTTAGTCGCTGGCTTCCCACCGCGGCGGGCCGGGTTCGATCCAGGGTCTGGTCAAGTGGGATTTGTGGTGGAAAAAGTGGCGCTGAGGCAGGTTTCCTCCGAGTACTGCGGTTTCCCCTGCCAATCTTCAGTCCACCAAATGCTCCAACATCATAATCACCCGGGGCAGGCTACAATAGGCCAATCAGTGGCCGCCGTGCCGAGTGGACCCAGCTGGACTCCACCCCCCCACTAAGCAAATATTGATTTTTAGATCAGGACAAAACAGGATATCACATTGCGAATTATACAGAAATAACATATGAAGAAGAATCGCATCTCTGACGCACGAAATTCTAACTCAAAAACCACTTCTCGCATTTCGATTAAGTTTGGTAGCGCAGGACCTCTAGGTCGAACATTGAGTCAAGATAACATGTACTTTACACCATACTCATACCAAATTTCATCCATTTCCTTTCATTATAGAAATGATTCGATTACACAGTCCAGTGTGACTCAAAAATATATTTATGTACGGGTGTCCACAAAGTCCGAGGCTTTGTGTTCATTTTCGTAACATAATGATTTCTTACGGTGAGGATGAGGTGGGCAGGCCATGTAGCACGAATGGGGGAGACGAGGAATGCGTATAAGATATTGGTGGGAAAACCAGAAGGAAAGAGACCACAGGGAAGACCAAGGCGTAGGTGGGTGGACAATATTAAAATGGATCTTAGAGAGATAGGATGGGTTTGTATGGATTGATCTGGTTCAGGATAGGGACCAGTGGAGGGCTCTTGTGAACACGGTAATGAACCTTTGGGTTCCATAAAATGCTGGGAAATTCTTGAGTAGCTGCAGAATTGGCGGCTCCTGCAGGAGAGCTTATCTCCATGAGTAAGTAAGTAAGTGTCTACAAAGTCCCTTCTGGATTTGAAAAATTGTGGCGCGCAAACAAACTGAGCTAGCCACATGCGGTTTGCGGCAGATCATAGTGAAACTCTGGAAGTTTTTTACTGACCCCAGCAGACCTCGATGTGGGCTCCCTTGGTAGCATGGAAAACCTCCAGATAATATTCGAGCTCTTGCCATGTTCTGTGGAGCATATCCGCTGGAATAGCCGAGATCGCATTCTTCAGGTCATCAAGTCCGTTAACACATATTCTGCAACAAGATGGTGCTCCACTCCATTGGGGTCTGCAGGTACGCGCGTTCCTAGACAGGACATTTCCAGGAAGATGGATCGGCAGAGACGGTCCAATGCTTTGGCCCCCAAGTTCACCAGAAATAACACCACTGGATTCTTCCCGTGGGGTTATGTCAAGAGCAGTGTGTTCAGAACAATAGTTAACGGACTTAATGACCTGAAGACCCGTATCAAGAATGCGATCTGGGCTATTCCAGCGGACATGCTCCACAGAACATGGCAAGAGCTCGGATATCGTCTGGACACTCTCCGTGCTACCAAGGGAGCCCATATCGAGGTCTACTGAGGTCAGTAAAAAACTTCCAGAGTTTCACCATGATCTGCAGCAATCCGCATGTGGCTAGCTCAATTTGTTTGCAAAACCCCGACGGGACTTTGTGGACACACTGTATATATGATTCCTTTACATGTTTCAATCAATTAGTGACGATCTTCAGAAGGCAAATAACAACACGTTGAGGAAACTTTTTCTTTTCTTTTCCCCTTGGCACTACAGCCCCAGTGGGCCTAGGTCTACCTCCATAAACTTCTCCATTCACTTCGGTTTTCTAGATCTTACACATTCGGTAGGACTCCTTGGGCGGGTGATCAGCTCGTCGCAAGGCCTCTACCTGTACACAAAAACAGAAGAACGCACACACACAAACTAAACATCCATGCCCTGAGTGGGATTCGAAACCACGATCCCGTATTCCAAGCGAGTGAAGGCGGGGAAAATGTTGATACCAACAGAAATTAGCATGTTGGCAGAACTGAGAAGCAACTGAAAGTTTGAGCCTTTGAACCAAGAGGGTTATGACCAGTACACAGTACGTGCTTCTCTCGGAATTTCGCTATGAATTCCACGGCCTTCCATTGCGGGTGTCGTGTACAAGCAGACGTGCACACGGTCCGCAGATGAAGACACAAAATCCAGACATGAATCTCGCAAAAAGCAATTGATCATAAGCGGCAATAGAATTTGCAAGCAAAACAACACGAAAAGCAAAAGACTTTTTAACGACCATTGGTGTGGGTCGCGAGGTGGTGGGTCCGTTCGTGACGTCAGCTGCCCGGACCCACCACGAGATGAGAGAAAGGTGCTCAGTAGTGGACCACCCAGCAGTGGCCGTGAGCAGGGAATGGTTCCCTCGCGTCAGGCGATGGTCAGCAGACCGGTATTAGTGTCTCTCGGAGAAGTGGCGCTCCACACTATCCCCGGGAAGGTGCCTTGTCCACCCTGTAATAGGGAGACACAGTGCACAGACCCTCCCAAGACCAATTAAAAAGGAAACAAAATTCACCTCAGTCGCAAGGGAAAATTATTATAGAAGTTATTTAATAGATGTTTGTTTTGCTTTCAATTACCTCAGAGCATATTAATATTAAAAGGTAAAAATGTAAAGTTGTCCCTGTACTTGACCGATTAAACAACATGCCACGAAGACCTACGGCGCAGTGGATGCATAGATCCACGCATTCTTGACCTCGGCACTAATTGGAGGTAGTGGTCAGGTTTATGCACCGGTCGCTTCATCTCTCGGGGAAACAGCCCCGAGTACACATTGGATAGCAGGCTGGGTGGCCCTGAGAAACAGCCCGGACGCCGTAGAGAAGAGAAGGCTCTTACCCCTACTGGAATCTGAACTCCGAACCCTCGGCCGTCAAGCCCGCACAAGTTGCTATACCGACTGCGCCATCCCGGGTCCAAAAACGTGTGAGAGCGGCTCTCGACGGGGTTTTGGATTGGATAATAGATTTATTGACCAGTTACACACTCACGACTCGTGACAACACATTACAGATCACTGTCACACACAGACTAGTGTCCTAAGTATATTACAGTTTCCATTAGCCGTTTCCTGGCAACGGATTTTAACACGGTAAATATAGCATCTCACTGAATTACACGCAACGAATATCACTGTAACTATAGTACACATCCAGTCTTCTCTTCACAGCCTGACTAACAAACTGAGCACTGAGGTTGTTGCTCCAAACCGTCCCGGTTATAACATCTCGGCACGGACAGCACAGAAAACACCGTTCTTCTATAGCTGTTCAGTTGTTGCTTATTAAGAATCTGCTGCTTAGCAATGGACGTTGTTCCGTTGTTTGTTTTGCGGCTGTCGCCTAGAAACGAATGTTGTTTCAGGGCCGTTTGCTAGCAACGGCTGTTCCTCTGGCTCCACAGTCCATGCTTTGAGCAAATATACCACAATATCAATGTTAATATGATGAAATATAACTCTATGGAGCAGAATCTTTGTTGAAAAGCTTGCAGTCGCCCAGACAGCAAATAATTTCGGGAACTTTTTATGGAATTCGAAAGCTCATTTACATGTTCAGGAGAGCCCTCAACTGGAACCTATCCCGAGACATTTCAATCTTGTCCAGCCTTGACATTACTGTATTCACGTTCGTTCCTAGAGGTCTTTATGCTTCATGTTTCCTACCCGAATTTCTATATGAAAGTCTCTTCTAATCAGGAATATATCATGACAGTGAATATTCTTAGCTTGCATATTTTCAGTTCTGTTGGTGTAAACTGTAAATGTGAAACTCGGAATTAATTTTTTCCACAATGGTAAAAGGTCAAGTTGTTACAGTGTTTAATTACGTAATTAAGCACCACGCCATGAAGACGTATGGGAGAGCTGAGGTACAGCTCCAACATTTTTTTTACCTCGGCATTAGACGGATGTGAGTGATTAGCTTCATACCCCAGCCGCTTTAACCCCCGGGAAAGTTCTCCTGACACCTATCGGATAGGCGGCTGGGTGGGTTCCAGAGTCGGTCTGCACGTTGTGGACAAGAGAAAAAATCTCTTGCTTCTGCCAGAAATTGAATCCCGCCCGCCCAGCCCCCTAGCAAATGACTATATTGTCTGGGCTACCCACAAACTTTCAATATCTGGGCGCTTGTAAATAATAAAATTATTAGTTTTTTTTTCAAAATATTAATCACGGCCATAGGTTGTAACCATTTTATATCAAAAGAAATACACTCTTTCCTGTCAAAGTTTTCGTGTTATTCTCAGGCCTTGCAGTCGGTTGCTGGAACAGCGAAGTGAAATACGCCATAACTCTTCTATCCATATCACATTCATATTTTATTCAACACAATCCGTCCCATTGATATAGCCCAAGAATAATGCAATAACTCATAATCTTGGATACTGCCCCTTAATGTCTATTCAACTGTGTTTGTAGTAAGACGGGAACTCATCACGCAATCAGTTTTCGTTTTTCTAGACAGGCCCCTCCTATTGGTCAGTTCCACATTACATTAATGGAAAAAGGTAAAAGGTAAAGTTATCCTTGTAACAGGCGGTGGAGGCCCATAGGGTTGTGAGACGTTGAGGCCCCCACATTTTCTAGACAATCGGCTCACAGATGGCGGTGAGGTTATCAGCCTTATGCGCCGGCCGCCCTTTACCCCCAGGAATATTCATGATTTCTGTTACAAGACGAATCGACACCAGGGCCATAGTGCGGCTGGAAGGATTAGGTAAATTGAAAAATCCACCTCATCGGGACTTGAAATCACGAACTTCCGGTTATTACATTAGCTCGGTTTAAACAAATAAATTACGTCACATTCAAGGAAAAATTTAATATGGTAATTATCAATAAACCATGGTGATACTTCAATATGTTGTTGATATTAAGCAGGCGGGATATAACCGTTTTGGCCTAGAGGTTAGTACTCATTCGTATAGCTTACGGAACGTCTGGAGTTCGGTTCTCGGCCCAGAGTTCAGATTTGTCGAGTGAAGTTTCGTGCTTTTCCTCAATCACTCAATGGAAATATGTAGAAAAATGTAAAATAGATATCGAGCATTTCACCCACACCCTCTGCATTTCATAATTCCTATTCCGCCTTACATAACATATATAGCTGCGAAAACGTCTTTTAAAAAACAAATGAATTTAAATAAAACCATGGAACATTAGTCTTCGCTACCTACACGCCTTCACGACTGAGGCCTACCCACCACGACGGCTTATTTCGTATCCATGTAATATTCACATGAGTGCAATTATGTTCCGCAATGCTATTTCCGTTGTCACGGGTCTGGAGAAGCAGAACAGTGACTGGAACGCATTTCATTTTACTCCCAGCGGGAGGAGAACGCATACCAGCTGCCGAAATGAAATCTTCCATACCCCCATGATCTCTCCTGTCATTCATAGGCTACGCTCTACTTCCATTTCATATGGCTTAATTTGACGTATTTCGATATGTGTTCTGTTAGCAAGCAGTGATCTCCTAGCACTGGAACATTGCATATGTCTGTATCACTACGCGTATCTTTCCAACATTTTCAAGAAAAACCTTCGTCTAAACAAAAAACCCCGTGGTTTTAGTCCGTAAGCGAACCATACCGACCAAACGACCGCCGCTTGCTGGGGAAGTTAGTGCCAACTTTAGCGGATAGTGGGTGTCGCGTGGTCAGCGCAACGAATCCCCACGGCCGTTAATTTCGGTTTTCTAGACCGAAGCCGCTATTTCCTTGTAATAGCTCCTCAATTATCCTCACGAGGCTGAGTGGACCCCGTTCCAGATCCAGTACTTCTCAGAAAATCTGGTAGGGCCGGGAATCGAACCCGACAACCTCTGGATCTGTAGCCAGGAACTCTGACCACTAGACCACAACCTTCGTATATTCTGAGAGGTTTCATGTCTTCAAGGCAGTGATTATGATGAAAGGCAAAGCCACGTAGTCTAGGTGAGAGCCTACTGATTACTGCAAACATTTCCCACAAAATTCGAGTAACAAGTCAAACCGAGCAGGCCGGTTCTCTGACTTGCGTTCATGAAGAAGCCGGCGCTAACCACAGCAACGGCAATGATTATACTGACTGGGGATTTCCACTGTTTTCTCCAGTCTCTCCAGGCAAATTCAGGCAAAATCTGGTCACGATAGCTTCCTTCCACATCCCTTCCAACTTATTATTCGATTACATACCATCAATCGACTTTTGTTTCAGTTACTGACAGTGTCGATAAATACAGTAAAAAAAGGTAAAGCCGTCCCTGTAACAGGCCGAGGAGGCCTATAGGGTTGTGAGACCTCGAAGCTCCCATATTTTCTCTAGACAATCGGCAGACAGATGGCGATAAAGTTGTTAGCCTTACAAGCCGGCCACCATTTACCCCCAGGAACATTCCTGGCACTCATTTATGTTACAGGCTGAGTCGGCACCAGGGCTATAGTGCGGCTGAACGAATTAGTTAAATTGAAAAAATCCAATGAGCTCATTGGGACTCGAACTGGCGACCTTCCGAGTTGTAGCGTAGTTCCCCAACCAACTACGCTGCCATGTGCCCCATGACAAGTAAAATAAGAAGAAAACATAAAATAACGAGTCAAACTTAATTCGACATAAAATGCTATTAATCTGAATCCAGTATTTGGATAGTTCAAGCATCTGAAGGATATCATCATCATCATGACCATCATCAATATCATCTATTCTACACAAGTTGTTAATATAACAACATCAGGTGTCGTATATAGAGTTGTTGTGTGAATGATAAATTCAATACTGTATTCGGCCTACATACACGCATGCGCGCAAATGCATATACATACGTACACGGGAGCATAACAGAATTCTCTTGCACGAAGAAGGAATTCCCTGTCGTTGTGGAACCCGAAGATTCCTCACCGACATCACATGTTCCCCAGTTAGACTGTATCGTGAGCCAGTTCAGTCCATGTCACATCTTCATAAACCGTTTCTCCTCGTATTGACGTTCTGCAGACATGTCCTTACGAACACGTGTGAGAGAGGCACATCGATTTTAGTGATCCTTCCCAGCAAACTTCAGATTACAGGCTGACCGATTCCCCCTAACAAATGGCCTGCATATCGATCGAGCAACTTAGAAAGTGAACTTGCCACGTAATTGGTGAAGTGTCTGCAGGCTAATACGGAGTCTGGGTGGCTCTCCAGAAGCATAGCAGGCGGACATTCCGCAAGGCCAACAGGCCGCGGCGTTAATCCAAGCAGATCTATCTCTCGCTCCCAGAATACTAACGTCCTTTTCCCACAACAGCGACTGCTGTAGGACATGCAGCACAATGGCTCGACTCGCCGAGTAATTTAAGACTTTAAACTCGGGCTTTCGGCGAGATGGCCCCTCACCTTTTCCTTTTAAGCACAACCACTAGTAGTTTATCTTGTTCCTTTACTTTTTGCCTCCTTATTCTTTTAACAATTGTAATAAATAGTACGAAGAAACTGTAAGACGTGAGAATATATTCAATCCTCACAAATAGAATGTAGTCAAACTGATTATCTGATCCGGCATGCTTACGTTATATGTGGCTCACAGGACAGGACTGCTACAAGCTGCCAGTCCTGTGCTTACCAGCAGGGATGTCCAAACAGCACCACTGAGAGCCACAATAATTGTACGTCAAAACTTTTTCACGGGTTACTGTTACTAACGTGCCTTGCTGGAAATTATTTTGAATAGCTGAAACGCCATAAAAAGTAAGGTTTTCACACAGCATGTGACTAACTATAATTCAATGAATTTACTATCTTCCACGATTACACTGAACATTTTATGGAATCAAAACTAACGAATGGTCTTATTAATAAACTAACAACAACCATAATCATAATAATCAAAATAATAATCTCAGAGAGGAATGTAATATAAAATGAGGTTGAAAGAATTAAAATATAGTAACTTAAGTGTAGAAATTCAGAGAATGTTGAATATAAAATGTTTCGTTATACCGGTAGTCATTGTGGCTACAGAAACTGTAACTACGAGGCACTTCCGGGAAAACATTCACGAGATTCTTTGCAAAAAAAGAAGTTTCACTGAGAACATCGGATATAAGAAGCAAAGTGCTTGTACTACAGACTTGATGCATGAGTAATGGTGGGGCTTAGGGCCGCGCCATAGCTCAAGCGGTTAGTCGCGGCCCGGGTTCGATCTCGGGTCTGGTCGAGTGGGATTTGTGGTGGACGAAGTGGCGCTGGGGCAGGTGTAAAACAGTAGAAAACTGAGCTGAACTTACTTACGCATTCACTTCAACTTCGTTATCCACTTCTCAAACAAGGGGTACGCGGTAGCGTAGTTGGTCGAATCACTATGCTACAAGCCGAAGGACGCGGGTTCGAATCCCGACGAAGTCATTGGACTTTTAAATTGACTTCAACCTTCCAGCCGCACTATTCCCCTGTGGTCGACTAAGCCTCTAACAGAAATGAGTATCAGGAACTTTCCTGGGAGGTAAAGGGCGGCTGGCGCGTAAGGCTGACAACCGTACCGCCATCTTTGAGCCGACTGTCTAGATAATGTGGGACCCTCAACGTCTCACAACCCTATGGGCCTTCACGGCCTGTTACAGGGATAGCTTTATCTTTTTCACCGTTTACTTCTTAAACAAGTGAGCCAACTTCGCTCACATACTGGGCACAAGTAGTACGGCACACAGTATGGCAGCAAGAGACACTTCTCCATCAGGAAGGAAAGGTCCTGAAATAGAACATAAAAATTGGTGGGATTCAGACTCTCAAGGCAACAGGAATACTGTTAATTCCAAATTACTGATCTTCAATATATTTTCGATGAACTTAATTATCTATCTGTATAGACAGTTTGTGAGTTTGTTCTGTATTCTGTTGTACGTAGTCTATAACTTAACTGCTTTTCTTTGTGTTTATTCTACACTAATCTCATTATTACGGCTTAATGGACGTTAAGGGTTTTTCGTTTTCATCCAATAAATTACTCGTAATATCATTAATGCGACAAACTTTCTATGGCATATGCATTTTTTTTCGCAAGACCATGTTTTTGAGCTTAATGTATTAAATTACTAGCTCATTCACATAACACACGCTCCATTAAACGATACGCATTTTTTCCAATGTTTTTTATTTAAATTAATCCATTGCCTCTTATCGCGCCGAGAAGTATCGTTTTCGAAGAGTTTTGCGGTTTATATCAATGGCCTACTGAGATCCTCTGCTTGTTCACTTTCGAATGACATGACAAATCAATACATTCTGAATTCGAAACAAATCTCTCTCAAGAGAGATTGGCGACAAATTACGATAATAGGAACTAGCTCGTAACTCTTTCTCCGTACCCAGAGGGGTATTTCTGCTTCCGGGGCGTAACGCTTTACAAATGTGGGCCCATCCGTTTCCAGGTTGAACGTAACCTCTTGGTAAAAATAAAGCTACTCTTCACTGACATCACTTTGATCATTGTTTTGTACACAGACACAAACGACCATTCGATAGGGGCTCTTTACATATATATATATGCTGTAGACATGCATGTTACTGACGTCTCAAATTCAAAGCACGTCCTACAAACAGAACTTGCAATGCTTACTTCCTTAACATAACAGTACATTCGAGAAAGACAACTATGTGGCACGTGCAGGCGCAGCCTCCAGTAATGGAGCATATTGAATTAGCAGTCGCGGATAGCCGACAAGGGGCGATAACCGAGTGTGTTGCCGTAAAATCCGCAAAACCTAAACATGAAATGAATGGCATTGCACCATCAGATGACCATGCGTCTTCATTGAAGAAGGAATGATAAGCAAGAGGTAAATACGGGATGATCTGTATGTTTCAAACTCCGTGGTCTTAGTCCGCAAGCGAACTATACCGACCGAGCGACCGCCGCTTGTTGGTGAAATTAGTGCCAATTTAGAGGATAGAGGGTGTCGCGTGGTCAGCGCAACGAATCCCCACGGCAGTTAATTTCGGTTTTCTAGACCGGAGCCGCTATTTTCTTAAAATAGCTCCTCAATTATCCTCACGAGGCTGAGTGGACCCCATTCCAGATCAACTACTTCTCAGAGAATCTGCTAGCGCCGGGAATCGGACCCGGACCTCTGTATCTACAGCCAGGAACTCTGGCCATTAGACCACAGAGGCGGTCTGTTCTGTATGTTTAATAGAATTAAATCAACAGCTAATAAAGTCTGTTAATGTTAGTATCTCTCTGCCTCCCTCTTTCGCACACATACCCACACATAATTTGATGAAATACGCGACGAATATATGGAAATCTAATACTATATATNCTTCATATTCACCGCCGTGAAAGCCTCAAATCTTACATATTTCCAAGTTATTTCTTTGCACTCTTACACATACACGTTCTGATTGTTATTCATTGCGTATATAAATTTGCTGTTATAAAGTTAGTGTTCTGTAGACCACGAATACACATTTATTTTTCTGCCTTGGTCGTCATTTCATAAATTCTCATAATGTTCATGTGTTGTTCTTTACACCGTAAAATTTACAGTTCTTTGCTGTGCACAAAAGTCAAATTCGACTATAACTTGCGGTCTGTTTTTCCGATTAGAAAATCTCGTCAAAATCCGAAGGGCCGTTTCGGGGATGAAGTGTGTGAGCATGCGGTCAAGCGAAGAAAACGACTTCCCAACTGCGCAATAATTTTATAAATTTCGGGCAAAGAAGGCGCATAAGAACGGAAGGAGGGAAGAGGATGGAGGATGGGCCTATGTGAGACAAACCTTGAGGCGTAATGACCTATACTCCCAGAAATTCTCATCGAAATGGTTAAATAATTTATATAAATGTTTAATTAGTCACAAGGGGGAGTGGAAGTACAGCTCCACCATTCTTGACCTTGGCATTAGATGGAGGTGAGTGGTCAGCTTCACGCCTCCGATGAAAAAAACTCGATACCCATTGGATAGGAGGCTGAGTGGGCCACAGAACCGGTCTGGACGCTCTGGAGAAGAGAAAAATATTTTCACATTGCCGGGAATCGAACCCGGGACGTGGAGCGCGTAGCCCATAACTATACCGACTTAGCTACCCCGACTGGGAAAGTGAAGGTCATGTGTCTTTTCCGCCCCAACGTTAACAGGTAGAGGGAACTAACAAACGCAGCCAAGCGAACGAAGGGAAACTTCATACGGTGTATGTGTTGGTTATTAAAAGTTTATATCGTAATTTCAGACCCCCCTCCTATTCTCTTACTTATCCCCGATAATAAGGAGCAGCCCGTGCTTAATGCTAGCAGCTGTAACCACTGTGTGAACTGACACCAATATTCTACACCGCGGAATCCCTGAAAGGTAAAACCTGACAATTTACGAGTCACAGCAGGATTGTTTCCTTGTCACAAGGGATAAATAAAACTTCCTTTCAACATTTCACCCTCCTGCACTTACCCCTATCCACAGTGCTCCAACAGCAGAAGCTATTTTGAATAAGGGAAGG
The DNA here is from genome assembly GCF_002891405.2 of Cryptotermes secundus. NCBI lineage: Eukaryota > Metazoa > Arthropoda > Insecta > Blattodea > Kalotermitidae > Cryptotermes > Cryptotermes secundus. The sequence continues at coordinate 930,218 of NW_019744109.1, forward strand.
AAACAGAGGAGGTGCTATTTGTGGTATTATAGCAACTTCTGCGTTATATAAATTCCTGGGATATATAAATAGACCCAGAATGAAAATGTTCGTGATGAAGACTGATGTAGGCCGTGCCATAGCTTGAGCGGTTAGTCGCTGACTTCCCACCGCGGCGACCCGAGTTCGATTCCGGGTCTGGTCAAGTGGGATTTGTGGGGGACAAAGTGGCGCTGGGGCACGTTTTCTCCGAGTACTTCGGTTTCCCCTGCCAATCTTCATTCCACCAATTGCTCCACAATCATCCTCACCTATCATCTGGGGCTGGTACAATAGGCCAGAAGTGGCCGCAGTACAAGGGACTTCGTCCCACCCCACTAGCAATAAAAAATCCTTTAATCGGAAATTTTTATCTTATTTGGATAATTTGACAAAGCACATACCGTCTCCAGCAGCTAAATTTTTTAAACTGAATAAAAATCCAGCTTCAAATAGTGTACAGGTCTACACCAAAGCCGAAGACAACCAGAAAACAGAAGATAAAAGAGAACTGGCTACCCACGTGCGCAGATTTCGTTACGTTCAATTAAGACCGTAAATTTCGGGGAACCTTAAAACCCCCATCACGGCCACCCCCGAACTACACACCATGCTGCGTGATATATGTGTGTAACAGTGTTGAACCATGGTCATAAATCTATTAGGAAAAGACAATAAGGTACTAAAAATTTCTCCTCTCTGAACAAAGCCACAAAAATTCTTGCTCGGTTGTGCAAACACGCTTGCCAACCCGCACGACAGTAACTCAGTGAAGCCAGCTAGCTGTTGTGTGCATTGCGGGCCAGCGTGGAGAGCAGTCAGGCCTACATAGGGGCAGGCACGCTATCATAACATAAGACAACAGAACGCTGTTAGAGGCATGCAGTGAGGCTGTCAGCAATAGCCAGCGCCTTGCCAGGCTCCTAAGTCACGACTGCACAACCAAAGCTTTTCGTATTTCTTATTATGTGCATCTAAAATTGCATTTTGAATTTGATGTCTTGTATTACTTTTATTATTTTAGATCCTGTCAATTATTTTCAATACTTTCTAGTAAAACGCCCGAAATTTCTGATGGAATTATCGTCAGATATGTAACTATCACAGTAATGCCGTGGTCTCAGGGTCGTCTGTGAATTGAACGCTTGGTCAGTGAGGTTGTGGGTGTAAATCCCGCATGGGACATGGAGGTATGTATATCCGGGTGTGTGTGTGTGTGTTATGTTGACTATGGTAGGCCGAGCCCTCGCGGTAGTTCACTCCCTCCGATGTATCGTTAAGATTTCACTGTTGACAGAAGTAATACTCGCTAAACATTCCCTCCCAGTAACTAGCAATTTCTTGTATGAATGTGATATGTGTACTGTCTGCTCGAACACAAGAACGAACATTACTGCAAATAATTAAATGAAAGTGCGTTACGATTACTAGGACACGTAACTCCGTCCACGGAGTTAAATTCACGGATTAGAGTCCTCCTTGAGAAGCAATACAACGCACGCAGTCACAAGGGAAGAACACAACACAGAACACAATATACACAAGAATATAGGAAGAGTACTCCCATAGGAGAGGATTGACGTAACTCGCGAATTTGAAGTGCGACGTATAGATGATAAATCTTGAAAAGTTTTAATATATAAACTTTATTATTATACATGACATATTTACATTTTAATCATTTTATAAAGGAGACATGATGGCATACAGTGCAATGGTTTGACGTAAATAAAAACACACCTGATGATGGAACATTAGTGCCGAAACATGTAGTGAAGAGAAAAGTGAAATGGTGTGCACTGTAAGACGGTTGGTACAAATACACATCATGAACGTGAATCAGTGCGACAGGACGCTAAAACATAACATTAGCTAATAGCCGCTTAACTCGCCAAGAAATTTCTCAACCTTTATAAAACTAGAAAAATTATTGCCGTGTTAACAAGAGCATGTAATTTAACCCAAACTTGAGACAGATGAATCCAGTACAGACCCTGAAAATCTACTTCTTTGAGATGCATTTTAGTAACATCCACGCACAAATGTCACGGTCTCAAGTGGTCTCCCCCCCCCCTTCGGATTCTACAGACTAACATTTTTACGCACTTCTAATCCATCAAGTTTCCCATTATCATCGGAAACAAGAAGTATGTACAGAATTTTGGTGAATAACCTCTTAGCAACTACTTGGCAGACCAAGGAGACTGGGAATGTAATATTAAAATGGATGTTAGAAGTCGGCCGTTAGTAGGTTAATGAACTGGCGCAATAGTGAGTTTTGGTGTTATAAGCCCATTGCCAGATATTATCATTGTTCCATTCTTCACCATCAACACCCCACATCCCACATTAGTGGTCGCCATTTTGAGTGACTACAGACGGAGTTTGGACTGGTGAATAGACTTATTGACCACTTACAGGTCGTAACTACAAATAACTATATCACTATTACTAATTTCCACACTGTCAATCACTTCACGCTAAGTCTTCTCAGTGTGCTTTCACTAGTCGTTGCTTCGCTGCTTGGTAAGAGCTCTCAATAATGGTTATCCTCTGCAATATTTTCACTAGACGTTTCCTGGTAAAGAAACTTAACAATGGAGATTCTGGAACTTCCGTGGTCACACTATTGTCCGCTGGTTAACACTCTACAACTGAGCAGTAGCGCCAATTGTCTTCAAGGTAACTCCTCGGTACGGACCACACAGAAAACAGTCCGTTTGTTGCTGTAGATGCGTGTTTATCAAGCAGTTTCATAGCAATGGCCGTGATGCGGATCACACAGAAACCATAGTCTTTCTATTGTTGCGTGCGTGTATGTTACGGGCGTTACATTGCAACGGTCGCTATTTACAGAGTCGCTGCTTAGCAACGGGACTATAGGCCACAATATAACAACAGGGATCACCTTATTTCCATTATTGGCTAAATGCATATTCATTGAAGGCCATTTCTTCCTAAGTCATCCATCCGCTACATGTGGGCCTATTTCCATTTCCTAGGCTCCTCCCTTTTTTGGACCGAAGTGAGGCTCTACTAATATGCATACTCGCCGTCCCACCATTTCTAAATGTCATACCGGGGGAATTATAGAAGAGAGGGGTAAAAAACATGAAATTTCCATATCTGCACCAGCTACATGTACTGTAGCATATGATTAATTCAGGGCGGCGATAGTCTCATTGTACCGCAGTGCGATTTCAAGCGAAAACGTAGGGCAGAGAATGGATAGGGGTGCTTGTAACGGAACTAGAATGCACTATCTTAGCAGAACTGGGGGTCGTGGTGCTTCTGAAGTTTTAATTCTCTTCATTTTAATCCTTTAATTATGCTGGAAAGTAACAAAAGATTTATACTTATTAACTTCTTTGCACTTCTGTATATAAGAGATTGTCACATCAGCTCTTCCCCGTTCAGGAGAAATGAGTCTTAGTGATGTAATTCCGAGAGCCCTTTTGTGCTACGAGCCAATATTACTGTCACAAGTTAATGACTATATAAGGGGTTTATATTGGTAATTGGGTTTACTGAACATTTATAACTCCGTAACTACAGGTAACTATAACAATTTCACGGACCTACACATTATGCCAGCCACTACTCCTAACATTGAGGTTTTTATGTATTCACCAGGCGTTGCTAGGTGAGGTCTGCTAACCATGGAGATTCTTCTGCTCTCGTGCTTACTTCTGACGGCAAATCATAGCCATGACTATCCTGAACCAGATCAATCCAATCATTACCATCCCATTCTATCTCACTAAGATACATTTTAATCCTGTCCACCCACCTACGTTTTTGTCTTCCCAGTGGTCTCTTTCCTTCTGGTTTTCCCACCAATATCCTATATGTATTCCCCTTCTTTCCTCCTGGCGCTACATGCCCTGCCCATCTCACCCTCTATGACTTGATCATTCAAAATTATATTTGGCGAGAGTACTATGAAGCTCCTCATTATGCGGTTCGGCCCAAATGTTCTCCTCAGCACCCTGTTCTCAAACACCCTCAGTCTATGTTCCTCCCTTAATGTTAGAGACCAAGTTTCACACCCATACAGAGCGACAGGCAAATTTATAGTTTTGTATATTCTAATTTTTACGTTTTTAAACAGCAGATGAGAAGACAGAAAATTCTGGACTGAATGGTAACAAGTAATAACCGAATTCAATCTCCTCTTAATTTCCTCTTGAATCAGGGTTTGATTTGTTATAGTCGATCCCAAATATCTGAACTGTGACATATTTTCAAAACATCGGTTTATTTGTATGTCGTGTTCTTGTCCTGCATTCTGGTGACGAGACAGCAACATATACTTGTGTCAGGCATATTACATGTTATTGTTATTATAAAACTTCTTTGGAGCCACTATGCACTTTGAGTCTGAGATGACCGCATCTCTTGCATTCTCTTACACTCTCTTGCTCTCCAACATACGTACGTGGACGGTTCCAGTATGACCAGCATCTCTCTTACCCGCAGTCGCTGTGGCTATTGCCGAATTATTGTTTTTATTCTTATTGTCACTACTACTACTGTTGGCATGTTACTGCTATTGTTAGGTACTGTTCACAGCACTACCACTATTTAATAAAGAAATACAGACACATCTGGATAAAACGCTTGAATGTACTGCGATATTCTGTGCAAGCCCATTTTAACTCATTCAATTGTTGGCTTTCTGCAAAATGTCCGATTTTGATCTGGTTATGAAAGAAAGAAAACATTAACACTTTGGGTGGGACTACAGTCGCACATAAATCTCTTAAGTAGTCACTCGTTTAAACACAACTGGGGGGAGGCCGCGCCATAGCACAAGCGGTTAGTCACTGGCTTCCCACCGCGGCGGCCCGGGTTCGATTCCGGGTCTGGTCAAATGGGATTTGTGGTGGACAAAGTGGCGCTGGGGCAGATTTTCTCCGAATACTTCGGTTTCCCCTGCCAATCTTCATTCCACCAATTTCTCCACAATCACCCTCACCTATCATCTGGGGCTGGTACAATAGGCCAGAAGTGGCCGCAGTAACAAGGGACTTAGTCCCACCCCACTAGCAATAAAAAAAAAACACAACTGGAAGGAATTTTATCCTAATAACGTGACAGTGTTGATTTCTAGATTTAAGCGATGCTCAGTCAATTCAAAATGTTATGTTAATGTTGATTTTAATGTGGCCAATGAACTGAAGGATAAGGGAGAAAAGATCTAAGACACGATACTTTCCTTCAAGAGCCTAAGAAACGAAGATATTTCTTAATCAGAATACGAAATTGGATTTCCAGAATACGTCAGACTATACCACGATTAACGATCGGATTAGGTCCGACAGTAATGTATCTAATTTATTTTCCAGAGAAAACTGGTTTGAATCTTGAATGAGTTACCGGAAAAACTGACCGACGCTGACTCTCACTGCATCCAGCCTCCTATCCAAAGGGTAACGGGGGCTCTTCCCCGGGGACTGAAGGTGCTCACACACCTCCAGCTAGAGCCGAGATCAAGAAAGCGTGGATCTATACATCCACCCCCCACCCCCCACATGTCTTTATGGCGTAGTGCTTACTTAGGTAAGCAAATGGACAATTTTACCTTTCACATTCTTTTGTACAACCGAGCTTATTCTCGAATATAGTTTTGAAACAGACTATGAACGTTCCCTTAGACCTACAGGACTACCACTTAATCTCCCTCGAAGTTATCATTACATCGAAACACTCTCGTTAAATAACCTACGAACGTCTCAATAATATGCCATTATCAGGAATGTCTCCCTAAAAGTTTGTGACAATGACTGTACACTGTACTTTGATTATGTTAGGACTGACTGCTAACTGACGTATTTTCTGTAAACAGTGAGCTAACGGTAAGCTTACACGATTAATAACATTTATAGACTCCAGACCGCTTTCAGTTATATTGGGGAAAGACAAAATATCTCTCCGTGGCCTATAGTCCGCAAGCGAACTATACCGACCGAGCGACTGCCGCTTGTCGGCGAAGCTAGTGCCAACTTTTGCTGATAGAGGGGGGTTACGTGGTCAGCGCAACGGTTCCCTATTGACGTTAATCTCCGTTTTCCAGACCGGAGCCGCTATTTCCTTGAAATGTCTCCTCAGTTATTCTCACGAGGCTGAGTGGACCCCGTTCCAGACCCACTACTTCTCAGAAAGCCTGGTAGCGACGGGAATCGAACCCGGGACCTTTGAATCTCTAGCCAGGAACTTTGACCACTAGATCACAGAGGCGGACGACAACAAAATATACATGCCATTATAACGATAACCAGTAACTTTATTTCGAGAGAATAATTAAGTCCCGAAACGTCGTATGTATAAAATGTATAAACTACAACATGCAACACAATTACAGTACAGTCATCAGGGGTGAGTGATCGACACGACAGAGTTGCCAAGTCTATTGTTATCTGTTTGAGTAAGGTGTGAATATGTGTCCCAACCGCGCTGTAAATCTTGCGAAACATATATCAAAATATGACAGCACATTCATTACAGCGCCCTGTGATGGTCCGGGGATCGCTTCCCGGTCCAAACATGTTGGATTATAGGGATTCTCCCGTTGTCTCCTCCATCACGTTTGATTACCATTACTGACGTAGTAGATATGGCAACCTCAGGCCGCTCCGGATATGATTTGCCTCGACACTTTATTTACTGCCTCCATTACTGTCCTTCTGCTCGGCCGCTTCTCTGTTACGTACATTGCTGACGTCACTTACATTAGCGTCATCACTGAGGTCATTAGCCACTTCTCATTAATATGAAATTATATTATACATAAAGTTAAATATACGTCTTCTACGTTCACATTTTCCGAAAAAAAAAACAAACATTTCAATAATTTTTTTAAAAACAGGCGTTAAATTTGTCACTGTCATTCTCGAAATGAAATTCCTTTGCATCATGAAAATCTTATTAAAATTTTGATAACAGAAATCACTTTATTCATCCTAATCGGCGACAACGCTGTGTTTCTTATTAAAGGGAAAGCTGCGTTTGAGAAAAGCGCGACGTCTTGAAGGCGTAAGAAATATCTGCATTGTAAACTGAGTCTTGATTTAGGCACTGTATGGAACTGAAACACAGTCCGCCACGTCATCGACTGAGCTATCCTGGTTCATGGGTTTCCTATTACCTCTGCATTTTTCATAAATTCAGCCCTGAGAGACATAATTTGTGCTAACTACGGGAAGAAGGTCCCGTCTAAGGAAGTTAACATATTCTCAGCTAGTGAAAGAATTTCCCGCCTTTCATGGACCCAGATGAATCAAGTTCACACTCACTCACACTCACACACTCACACTCACTCACGCTCACACACTCACACTCTCACACATACGCACACACCAGTTTTTACGCTCCATTTTAATAGCATTCATCCAACTATATACATACCTTCCCTTCACTTTGGGCAACCAAAACTTCATGGGAATTTATCGTCTCTTCACTTAGTCACCTGAATAATTACTAATAATTAAGGGGTGACATGCTCTGAAGATTACATACATAATATATATCTATCTAATACTACTGTATACATCAACTTCACGTAAAATTCAGTACACATGTAAATATATGTTATTTTATGTTATTTACCTACATTTACATGTTGTGTTGTAAGAATTATTGTCATTGTTAACTACATATTGTTAAATAATCTGTCTATCTATCTACCTACCTACCTATCTATCTATCTATGGTTCTACAGCCCTTGTAGATCTTGGCGGCTTTTTCAGTTTCTTCATCTGTACACAGTCGGTATGACTCCCTGGAAGGGGGATCAGAGTGTCGCAAGGCCTCTACCTACACGCAGAACAACACAAACACAGAATGAGCACTCAGAGACATCCATGCCTCGAGTGAGTTTCGAAACCACGATTCTAATGTTCGAGCGGGCGAAGACGGCTCATACCTTACACCGCGCGGCCACTGTGATCGGCAATTGTTACATATGGCCATTATTACGCTGTTACGAGTGGGTGTGCCGCGGTCAAGCATCTTCGCATAATTGTGTCTCTGAGCTGCAGCTCCATGGCGAAGCGAGACATAGGCTGACTGCATACTCACCAAGTTCTCCCGCTCTAGCGCCCTGCGTTTCTGCCGGTTTCCGGCGCTGAAAAATTCACTTGTTGGTTCGAGATATGTGGAAATTGGAACAATTCACGAATAAATGTTCGATATGAGGTTCCCACGGTGGTGACTATGGACAGTGCTCTCTTCTGGGCCGTAACATTGTGTAATTCTTAGAGAGCCAGATGTTTCGGCGGGACGTAGTCTCCATCTTCAGGGTCAACGATTAAGCCAAGCAGGAAACTAGCAAAAGCAAGAGACTAACTTGTAAGACGTCGGGCTCTCTCCGAACTACACGGCGTTACAACTCAGAAAACCGTACCTTCGATTAATTACAAGACGTCTGAACATGTAAATGCCGTATCGGAAACACTGCCAAACACAACGTACAGAAGGCGAAGCAATTATCAAAGCTTACCCGCGAGTGCTGTGCAAACTGAAAGCATGATCGTGAATTTCGGATGATTCTTGCAGTTGTTGCTGGTAAAATGAAGGTCGATGTATTCGTAAATGAACAACAGAAAGGTCATGATCAAACATTCCTTCCCACCACTTGACGTCACTTTGTTGAAGGGTAGTTGTATTACTTTATCGGGGGACACACACAAACACATAGTCATGACACCTGGGACCGAAAGTCACAGTGTACCTGTTTCGAATTCAGGCGATGCCGAGCTCAAATACTATCCTGTCTGACGAGTTTAGTAGTTTTCCTCAACATCTCAACGGGAATGCTATAATTACACCTTAACCCTTCAGAGCTCAGTGGTTCTTATAAAGGTAAAGGTATCCCTGTAACAGGCCGTGGAGGTCCATAGGGTTGTGAGATGTTGAGCTTCCCACATTTTCTACACAGTCGGCTCACAGACGGCTGTGAGGTTGTCAGCCTTACGCGTCGGGCGTCCTTTACCCCCAAGAAGATTGCTGCTACTGATTTACGTTAGAGGCTGAGTCGCCCCAGGGCCATACTGCTGCTGGAAGGATTAGGTCAACTGAAAAAAAAAACACCTCATCGGGATTCGAACCCGCGACCTTTCGGCTTGTAACATAGTGCCTCAACCACTTACACTACCGCCTGCCCCCAAAATGTATTTGCGTGTTTCGTCCTGTTCTCACAATAATCAGCGATTATTTCCCTAAACAGCACTGAGCTGGACACCTTTACAGCAGAGATATACTCGTAATATGTTTACATATGATTTGGGAGCAAATCAGCCTTTATATGTCCAACAGATTCCTTCCACTTCAGTTCCAAATACTTTTACGCGTTTGTTAAGCATCGTTAAACAAACCGAGGAACACGTAAAGGAAAGGAACAATGACGGAACGAAGCGCGCCATCAGCCATAATATATGTGACCGTGTAAACCAGTATTAGTTGGGTTGAGGCTTGGGATCGGTTGCTGCATCCCTCGGCGGGCTGGCAAGATGCTGAGCGTGATGTTAGATTTGTCGACAAGATAAAACACAACATGTCCGGAACACAATGTCCTCCTCTTGAGCACACAGCTGTGTGAGCCACGGGCATGCTGCTGCTGTTGTCACTCATCAGATAGCATCATGCTTCAAGCGAAGTACCGTGCCTCGCCAAGACACGCTGCGTAAATATGTTTACATTCTGAGAACAGCGAGCCATTTCTGCGACCTAAGTTTCAGGCGAAAATCGTAGTTTGTAGTTTAGAAGCAAGAGAAATGGGGTGGAAAAATTACACATTTCGAAATTTACGGGTCGTTACGGGCTCTGGGGCCCACCAACCGGAGGCTCTTTCCCCGGGGATAAAGCCACCGGGGCGTGAAGCTGACCACCCACCGCCAACTACTGTCGAGGTCAAGAAGATATGGCTGTATACATTCACTACCCCCATACGCATTCATGGCGTAGTGCTTAATTAAACACAGGGACAACTTTTAAGGGTCGTTACGCTAATATTTGTTAAAAAAATATCGTACAAAACAAAACGGATATTAATACAACGAAATCTAACGTACAATTTAACACAACAAAGTTTTTAAAATTAAATTTTACTTTTGAAACATAAACACATTCCTTAAATGCGTTAATCCGCAAATCCGAAAATAAACCTCGGTCTTCTTCTTCTTCTTCTTCTTCTTCTTCTTCTTCTTCTTCTTCTTCTTCTTCTTCTTCTTCTCCTGTTGCTCCCACTTGGGGCATAGGGCATCCGTGAAACGCTTCGTTTCACTTCAGTTTCTTAATCATAGACAGTCTGCAGGACTCCTTGGACAGGGGATCAGCCTGTCGCAAGGCCGCTACCTAACATAGAATAAACGCAGACAAACATCCAGGTTTTCAGTAGGATTCGAACCCAAGATCCCACTGTTCGAGCGGGCTAAGACATTTCATGCCTTAGACCGCGAGGCCACTGTGAACGGCTAACCTCTCCCGTACTCAACAGCAACCCAGACAACATAAAATTCAAGCGAAACATAAGAACGGATCGCCACTGGGGGCAGCATTAAAACATATGGTTCACAAATTCTCTGAAAGGTATGCTGTATTTGGAGGCTCTTATCTTCTGTGATATAACATCGTTTAGCCCGTTGAAAGTCAACCAATATTTCTTGCTTAACCTTCTCTTCGATCCTGAAGATGGAGGCGACATATTCCTTCGAAACGTCGACTGTCCTTCAAAGGACTATACGGTGTTATATCCCATAAGATAGGGCTCTTCATATCCACTGCTGTGAGGGCCTCAAATTACACGCACTGACCGTATTTTCTTCGTAAAATGCTAATGATTGAGATCAGTTGTTTTGTAAAGCTGTGATACACGGTTCTTTACTTTGACGCAAGCGCACTGACACAAAAACTGAAGCTGGAAGTATGTGAATTTGCGAGGGACGATATGAATGAGCAATACAGGATAAAACAATGAAAACTCTTGATTTATACAAATCTCTTATTAACATTATGGCAATGAAATATAAAATGCATTACTATGGACTGGACTTGTGACGGAAACAAGAAATATATCTTCGTTATTAATAATCACATTAAGACTTAATATATATTCATAAACTAAGAGTACAGTACAGTATAGCTCGTGAGCTGCTGAGATAGGCTTGTAAGCAGAGGGTAACAGGTTTGAATTCTACTTCAAAGTGTACGAGTTTCTTTGACTTGCTTGCAATCGTAAATAGCTTCCGTAAAATGTATTATAATTATTTCGCTCTTGAAAGGAACTTACTAATCAAAATTCGCATTCTGACTATGTTGAATGTGTCAGATGCAGGCAGGTTTAACGTTAAGTTTTCGCTTAGTCGCGTTTTTGTAATTTGCCACTAACAAGCAAGATCCTGCGGTTTGATTTCTAGTTGTGTTTGTAGATTGCTTTCATATTCCTAGTTTAAATGCCTCACTAGTTAAAGACTGTCCCAATGGAACCTAAATGCCAGTATTCATATCATGTAACTTTGTTCTTTTTTAGGGCCCCCATACACACAGTTTGGCCTCCAGGTCGGCCTGCACAGTTGAAGACTGAAAGGCAAAACTGATGTGTGTGGTGAGACCGGCCGGCCAATCGTTTGGACTGTTGGCCTGTGGGAAACCCGTCAGTTCTACCTGCAGGACCGTAGCACGTGACATGTGTGACTCAACATATAGGCTGGAAGACCGTGATTGTGGCATGAAGCCTGCCGCTTTATCTGCGCGTGTATGGGGAGGAAAGGGAGGGGGTAAACTGTCACAGTTTTGCCTGTAAGGTCGATCGGAAGGCAGAACTGTGTGTGTATGGGGGGCCTTAGGCCGCGCCATAGCTCAAGCGGTTAGTCGCTGGCTTCCCACCGCGGCGGTCCGGGTTCGATCCCGGGTCTGGTAAAGTGGGATTTGTGGTGGACAAAGTGGCGCTGGGGCAGGTTTTCTCCTAGTACTTCGGTTTCCCCTGCCAATCTTCATACCACCAACTGCTCCACAATCACCCTCACCTATCATCTGGGGCTGGTACAATAGGCCAGAAGTGGCCGCAGTACAAGGGACTTAGTTCCATCCCACTAACAATAAATTTTTTATCCTCTTCTATATTCTATAAAAATGACCTTGACAAATTTGCGTGTTTTTGGAGGAGTTATTATCACACAAATTAAAGAAGGCAAATGAAGCTGGAGTCTCTACTACGTCACAAGTTCGTATGCCCATCATATCATTACTAATGGCAAGAAATTAAAATTATTAGGTTGTGCTTGCGTCCAATCATATAACGTTCATACAAAGTTTTGTAAGAATTGGTCAATCCTTGCAAGAAGTCATATAACGTGGGTACACACAGACAGAACTGTGAACTCAAAAGCGTATATTCCTCCACTTCAGGAAGATTACGCTAAATATTGTCAGGCGTAGGGATGAATTATAAGACGGATTTTGGATTGGATAATTGGATTTATTCACCTTAGACATTCACAACATGGGACTACAGGAAATGCAGCGCTAACACTGATTTACATACTTTCCAGTTCACCGTTACAAAAGCTATAGGGTTCTCAGTTTTCACTAGTCGTTTCCTGGCAACGGGTTTATAACAGTTTCACTGTCCTTTCAAACCACACATAAAGTCTTCTTTTCACTGTCTAATTCCCTTCTTCCCATTATTCTGCATCTGCCAATTCCGCAGACTGGACTCAATTCAATTCCCCTGCTCCCAGGCTCATATCCTGGCAGGCTGTGCGTCCCGAAACTAAATTCTATACTTTCGACTACTCTGACTGGTCGCGTCTCCTGACTGTGTCGATTTATAGCACTTAGGCTCGGACCACACAGAAAACACAGCCTCTATTATTAAGGAGGAGTGTTTACTGTTTCGTTGCTCAGCAGCAAAGGTTCTGTTGTCGCTCGAGTTGGCTCCTGCAGGAATGTGTTTAACGAGTCTCTGCCTAGCAATGGGTGTACACATTACAATATTATACATGTAATTATTTAGTCAGATAAAGGTAAATCTACAAAGTCCTCGAATCAGAAGACAATAGATCAGAGAATTCAGAAGCATCATTAGACGCCAAGAAAAATGGTAGTTACAATTGGTAACTGACCAGTCGAAAATCGGCATTCCGGAAAAGTGTAACTTTCCGAGAAAATTGCGTCGACAAGGACTTTCACTATTTGCTGCATATAATAATTTGTCGGGTCTTGTCACCGTAATAATTCAGATTACACTACTAAGGGAAACGTCTTAATGGATAAGTAGTTCAGTACGTCTATTACAGCTGCAGTATTGATAAATTTTCTATGCTTCTTCGAAGTCTTGCAGAAACCAACATACCTCACAGTTGTCATTATACACGTACACGCATTTATGGTCATTTCGATGTTGTACGTACAACTCGTAAGTTACGAGGTAGAATGAAGAGATGGAGGACATTCCTTACATGTAACTTTTCTATTAGTTATACTGGTCCTACTAAAGCAGAGAATCCTTAGAAACATCTATTGTACTGCTGAGACAGAGAAGGATGGACTATGAATCAAACAAGACTGACTGTTGCGGGGTAGTAAGCACTGTCACGTGAGGAGAGGTAAACCAATCAGCGTCAGTCTGCTGCACTACTGTCGGACGCTTTCTCTCTCAGGCGGCTCTTTCAGTTTAGTGACGTTTTGCCGCATTTCTTTAAGAATGGAAGACCAGACCCCAAGCGTCATATTGTGGCTTACGTTATCGTCTTTATGATACTGAGTTACTTCAAGCTAGAGGCAAAAATACTGAGTCTGTGCACAGCGGTGCCCAGTCGCGAGAATGCTGCTGATTTTACATACATACCAGCAAAATACTAAATTTAGTCGTTACAGCGACTGGCTCCATTCGTGGGCCGATTGTCTAGAAAATGTGGGAGCCTCAGCATCTCACAACCCCATGGGCCTCCATAGAGTGTTACAGGGAAACCTTTACTTTTTTTCATATAGCGACTTGCCGACGGGTCGGAGTTCGAGTCCCGGTGGGTCAAGAATTTTCTCTTCTCCATCATGTCCAGACCGGCTCTGGGGCCCACTCAGCCTCCTATCCAATGGATAACGGGGGCCCTTTACCCGAGAGTAATGCGACCGGGGCATGAAGCTTACCACTCACCTCCAACTAGCGCCGTGGTCAAGAAATTTGTGGATCTATACATCCATTCCACCATACGCCTTCATGGTGTAGTGCTTAATTAGTTAAGCACAGGGAAAAATTGACTTTTTAACATTTTAACCGGAAAGTCAAGCGAAAGCTTTACTAACATCGTAATGTTTTACTTCCGTCTCTCTTGGCCCAATAAAACCTTCACTCAAATAAGAAAAACCGCCGCTTGCCAGCGAAGTTAGTGCCAACTTTTGCGGATAGGGGGTGTGGCGTGGTCAGCGCAACGAATCCCCCCGTCCGTTAATTTCGGTTTTCTAGACCGGAGCCGCCATTTCCTTGAAATAGCTCCTCAATTATCCTCACGGGGCTGAGTGGACCCCATTCCAGACCCACTACTTCTCAGAAAATCTGGTAGCGGTGGGAATCGAACCCGGATCTTTAGATCTGTAGCCAGCAACTCTGACCACTATACCACAGAGGCGGTCTAATAAACCCGTTACTCACCAGAAATTACGTTGTAATTCCTAAACAAACCAGGTGGATTTTACGATTACTAGTTTTCGCTCGAATTTGGGACCCTGGATAGTGTTGTAGGCTAACAGTTTCACCTTGTTCCCTTGGCCAAAACTCTCAACACAGAGAAACAGTAGCAACGTAATCTCTTCACACAATATCTCCATACTGGTAACATTCAATCACAAACGTAGCTCCTGCTATGATGGACATTCAATTACACGCATATCAACTCCAACATCAACTGCTGCATCCGTATTGTGAATTTAATTACTTTCATAAGCGGTTCACAACTGACAGGTCGATGTCCTTTGCGGATTGTCGATTCATTTTAATAAGTAACGTCATGAAACCAAGGCCCTGTCTATCCACTGCGTAACCGTCTAACCAAATTCATACACACAAGTACCTGAGTTGCCAGTACTATGTACGAGTAGCGTTTTCAAGTTTCACTACCAACATTATGGAAGTCTATAATTACCTCCATTCCGACTTAGGAATAACTGAATACAATTCAGTCCTATAACCTACTTTCATCTTCTCGAAATTCGTAAGCTACTATCCTTAAATCTAGGACTTAGCAATTCTCGAACATAAATTTAGTAGGCATTTCCTTTGTCGCCACGTGTGTTGCATGTCCCTCCATTTCGAATTATGAAATTAATAGGCTATTAGTTTAATTGTTTCTTGCATCCTGTTGTGTATTTAACACAAACGAATGTGATTGGGTGTGATTGTGCAATTGTGTTCGTACACCTGAGGATGACCTCTTGAGGTCAAAACATGTAGTGTGACAGTAAATAAAAACGTGTTGTGTGGTCGGTAAAATTAACTCTAATATTGAAGGCAATTAGTTACTCAAGCTGCCACAACTGGTGATATCTTCAGCGTAACTTCAAGATACATGTCTATGGTACTGGGAAGGAAAGAAGAAGGGTAGAGTCGCGATAGCTCAGTCGGTATAGCGACGGGCTATGGGCTGGACGGCTGGAGTTTTATTGCCTACAGGGACTAGAGATTTTCTCTTCTGCACGGTGTCTAGGACTGTGAGGTCCACCCAGTCTCATATCCAATGGGTAGCGGAAGATTCTTTCCACAAAGGCAAAACGATCGGGGTAAAAACTGGCCACTCACCTCCATCCAGTGCCGAGGTCAAGGATGGTGGAGCTATACCTTCATTCCCTAATGCGTCTTCATGGTAAGGTAAACAGGTAAAGCTATCCCTGTAACAGGCAGTAGAGTCCCATAGGGTTGTGAGACGTAAAAGTTCCCACATTTTATAGACAAATGGCTCACAGATGGCGATGAGGTTTTCAGCTTTATGCGCCGGGCGCCCTTTATCTTCAGAAAGATTCCTGGTACTCATTTCTATTAGAGGCTGAGTCGACCGTAGGGCCATAGTGCGGCTGCAAGGCTAAGGTCAATAGAAAAATCCAATGACATATTCGGGCATCGAACCCGCGACCTTCTGGCTTGTAACATAGTGCCTCGACCAGTTCCGCTACATGATATGATGCTTAATTAATTAAGAACAGGGACAACTTTACCTTTACCGGGAACCAAAGGACTCAAACCGCCACTGGCAATGCCTACCAAGGAACCAATACGAAGATTGGAATGCAGCCAATAGCGTCTCACTATTTGCTCGTTAAGAATTTTATTAGAAAGTATCCTCCATAGACGAAGGTCGCTGCCACTATCATTTGTCATGGGAAGGGGGAAAGCGGGAAAGAGGGAAAGAAAAGCGTATGTGTAGGAGTCACACACGTGAAAGGAGAAGTTTAATCTGGCCGAGAGCACGAGGCGCGCGACCTTTAGTCGTGTATCGATCAATTTCAGGTACAGTCAAGCAGATTGTTAATAAAGCAGCCTGGGAACGGTTAATCTGGCAGCTTCACTCTCCTGAGGGAGAAGAGAGGGGAGTGGCGCTCAAACCCACACGCTGAAGTTCTCACTGTGACAATCACAGCCTCAGATAAATAAGTCGCTCCTCCACTGCCTTCTAAACGGCATCACGTGCTATTAATATCACTTCCTGTTCTTGGTGTTATTAGCCTGTCTCGGGCCTTGGCTTTGTGTATCAGAGGTTTTCACACGACAGGTACGAGCCCTTACATGGAAGATAAGACAGTAATACGGTATCAAGCAACACAGAGTAACGCCTAGAGCAGGATTCGAACTTATGCCTTGCGGGAACAGGGGCTGGTGCCATGATGTGTTGCTCGTTGATACACAGAAACTGTTTCGCCTGGTACATCGTGTTTAATCGAGTAATTACCAGTATCACATAACTTGCACTCCTTATTTGGAGCACAATTTCATTAAATAAATAGCTCCACGGGGCAGAGTTTTGGGGGAGGGGGAAAGCTAATAGCCCTCAGCCAGTCACGAAGTTTTCCGCCTTTTATCCGACCTCAAGGTTTATTATCCTGTTCATAAGAACCCGAGACTGGACCTTATCCTGAGCTGTATCAATCAAGGCCACTTCCCTCACATCCTGTTTATTAAAGATCTAATATTTCCCTACAACCGACGCCCAAATCTTCGTCTCTCTCCTCCAGGCTTTCCGATTAAAATCCTGTAGCCATTTCATCTCCGGATAGCGCAGTCGATACAGTGACTGGCTACTGGCTGGACGACCAAGCGGTCGGAGTTCGATTCCAGGCGGAGACAAGAATTTTTACTTTTCCATGTCGTCCAGACCGGCTCTGGGGCCCATCCAATCTCCTATCCAATGAGTACCGGGGCTCTTTCACCGGGGGTATAGCGGCCGGGGCATAAATCTGACCACTCACCTCCAATTAGTGCTGAGATCAAGAAAATGTGGATCTATACGTCCACTTCTCCATACGTCTCAAAAGCGTAGTGCTTAATTAGTTAAGCACAGAAACAACTTCACCTTTACTGATCCCATGCATGGCCTATCTGAATTTCATTCATTTATTTACTTATGGTTTATCTGGAGGCCGCGTCATAGCTCAAGCGGTTAGTCGCTGGCTTTCCACCGCGGTGGCCCGGGTTTGATCTCGGGTCTGGTCAAGTGGGATTTGTGGTGGACAAAGGTGTTCTCCGAGTTCTTCGGTTTCCCCTGCCAATCTTCATTCTACAAATTGCTCCACAATCACCCTCACCTATCATCTGGCGCTGGTACAAGAGGCCAGAAGTGGCCGCAGTACAAGGGACCTAATCCCACCCCACTAACATTAAAAAAATAATATGGTTTATCTGACTATGTTGCCAATGTTTCAGATTACATAGCGTCGAGTTATAGGCCAACCAATGAATATCGAATTGGAAAAGGACAATAAGAAAAGGCCATGACCTATTTCAAGGTATTTTTCCTGGAACGCGACAGCCAATTTTGCCATTCATGCTATCTTGGAACGGGACGCAACATAATCTTCCGCCAATACCGCCATGACAATCGAAGATTGGGCGCTATTTATGTGTTGATCAGGCTCCTCCCTTCTATAACATAAATACAGTTCTATCTTTATTTCCTTCAGAAACAGGTTTCAAAACAGACGTACGTGATCTGACAATAAAGTTCGCGAACTCGCCACGGTGTGCTTGCCGTAGCAGCAGTGGACAGAATCCTCAATAACGTCGGCATATCAGCGTTTCACAACTGTGTTGTTGTTGATCTATGGCAGTTTCTTTCTGAATGGCGTCTATTATTGTCAGAGAGTTGTGGTCTAGTGGTCAGAGTTTCTGGCTACAAATCCAGAGGTCCGGGTTCGATTCCCGGTGCTACAAAATGTTATGAGAAGTAGTGGGTTTGGAACGGGGTCCACGCAGCCTCGTGAGGATTACTGAGGAGCTTTGTCAAGGAAATAGCAGCTCTGGTGTAGAAAGTCGAAATTAACGGCAGTGGGGATCCGTTGTGCTGACCACGCGACACCCTCTATCAGCAAAAGTTGACACTAACTTCGCCGACAAGCGGCGGTTGCTCGGTCGATATAGTTCGCTTACGGACTAAAACCACGTAGTTTGTTTGTTGTGTTTCTGTGTGCCGTCGCGAGAATATCGGAGCCTGAATTAGAGCACTGTCTGTGAGGGGGTTTCTAGCTAGTAAACAAATAACTGTGCTGGAACACCCACCCTATTCACCTGATCTAGCCCCCAGTGACTTCTTTCTGTTCCTGAAGTTAAAAGGAATACTGAAAGGCAGGCATTTTGTTGGCACTGATGATATCAGGAGTAAATATGTCGGCAGCTCTGAAGGCCATTCCACAAAACCAGTTCCAAAACTGTTTTGAAGGGTGGACAAGGCGCTGGCATCGGTGCATAGCTTTCGAACGACCGTATATTTAACAATGAGGTATGTAACACTTTACCGCGATAAGTTCGCAAACTTTATTGTCAGACCACGTATGTAACGTAAAACGAAAATTTCTTTATCGAAAAATCGACCTGTAGTCCTTCGAGACAACAGTGCGTCCAAACAAGATATCTCGCCTCGTCATACATCGAGTTAATTTCAACTGCTCATACGCTAATTCAACACAGGCCTATAGGATAACACGGCCATATGTAAGTGAAATTTATTCTGTTACGAGTTGTGGCAGAGAATTCGTTTCTCTCATTAATGCTAACTTAAAAAATGAGATATGAAAAACAAGAGAGTTAGGAAAGTACACAAACATGCACAGTTTATGTATATATACTGAGACCAACAACGTTTACTTTTCACTGTGAACGTGAGCCTGCAAAGGCGTTTAATCTAAGAGAGAACAAACGGCTTTTACTCGGTGAAGTTTGAACCGCAAGCCAATCCCAGTGGCCACGAGGTATGAGGCATGAACTGTCTTTTTTTTTTAGATCCCCATTTATTTACAATCTGTATGAATACATTTAGCAAATTGTTGTGAGTTGTGTGAAATGACGTGTGGAGGGGAGCTCATTAGTTCCCCTCCGTATATGAATAGGTTGGGGCCTGGTGGGAGAAGGGGAGAAACTTAAGCTAAACTTAAAACTAAACTACTAACTAAGATTATATTTTGAATCTGGTAATCAGATCGATTGGCTGGTGTCGCTTGAGGCGCCTTAGGTCTGGTGGTTGAAGTAGTTGAGCTGCAAGTTTGTTGGGGTGTGTATGTAGTCGAGCTCTATATTGGGAGCTCCATTGGCTGATCTCTTCCTTGATTGTGTTGATTTGAAGATCACGCCTGATGATCGTATTTGGAACGTACCATGGCGCGTTGGTTATTAGGCGCAGTACTTTTGATTGGAAGCGTTCCAGTATTTCTATGTTGGAGTTGGATGCTGTCCCCCAGAGTATGAACTGTCTTCGCCCGCTCAAACACTTGGATTGTGGGTTCGAATCCCACTTGAGACATTAATGTTTGTGCTGTACTGTGTGTGCAGGTAGCGGCCTTGCGACGGGCTAATCCCCGTCCAAGGAATCCCTACCGACTGTGTAAAAGATCAAGAAACTGACAAAGCAGCAAGGCCTAACAAAGGGCTATAGAGCCATAGAGAGTGAGATAATTTGAGTCGTACATGTTCAGAACGAAGCACATATATGTACGTTAATTACAAATATGACACGTATGCGCTGAACATGGAATCTTACGTTTTATATTCCGTAAAACATACAAAATACTTATTTATAGTAACGAAATTAAACCTGAAAAAATACGGCGTACAGTTTAAATATTAGTTGTAAACTGAATTAATGATGAAAACATTGATAGCAGATAATAAGAGAAGATCGCCGTGAAATGGGAAAAGGTCCTGAAAATCCATTAAAATGAGGTACACGGTTATAATTACTGAGCAAGAGCCTGCAGAATTAATCAGCAGGGCAAATCGTTCGACAGAAGACTATAAAAATAGCTTCATGTAATAACTTGCAAGAAACATGATCCTCCCTACCTGTACAGGAAACATAAAATTTGTCAAGTGCAAAAAGAATCGCGTTATTACAGACTTTTCGAAGGTTACATCATTACATGACCATAAAATAAAGCCCCCAAAACACCATTAGAAGTGTAAGTACAGCTTACATGTATATGTTATACTGTATTAGATCTGAACAGAACATTCTCCATAATATCCGTGTTCCAGTCATTAAGCTCCGAAAGCAAACTGCGGGTACGAGTAGGGATCGGGAAGTGAACTGAACGTGGGAGACTTATTTCTGTGTAACTAAACCCGAGTCCTAATTCATGTCTTCACGACGGACTGGAATGGCAATATCGTGTGTGAGCGTTACACAACCAGGGGTGCCAGCTTGTGCCTGGACAATACTGCATTTATGAGCTCGGAGATTCTTCCTGCTTATCCATACTAACAACTGGATGCAATCAACTGCAGGGGACACGATAAGATTCCTAGAGACAAAAATACACTGTGACGTGTATACCCATTGCTTGGCAACGACTCGGTAAACACTCCTCAACAATATAGAGGCTGTTTTCTATGTGGTTCGCGGCGTGACCATTACTACGCAATGTTGTGGTAATCACGCTTAAAACTATACGGGAGTATAGACGACGGTGTTTTCCATGGGGTACGTATTCGTATAAAGTGTTTATAAAGAAAAATTCAACTAGGCAGGATAGAGTGAAGAGTCGAGTTTCGAGACGCCCGTCTGCCGGGATATGAGACTGGGAGCAGAGGAGTTGAATTGAGTCGACAATAAGGGCAAGAAAGGAATTAGAATGTGCAAAAAGACTTCATGTGTTATTTGAAGTGGCAGTGAGACTATTATAAACCCGTTGCCAGGATGGAACTAGTGAAGGCTGAGAACCCTGGTGTTTGTGTAACGGTGAATTGTAAAGTGTGTAGATCAGCGATAGCGCTGCATTGCCTGTAGTTCGGAGTCCTATGTACAAGGAGTCCATAAACCTAATCAACCAGTCTAGAACTCGTCTTATAAGTCACCCCTACATATACAATAACTATTTATGTATTCTCTTTATTTGTGATTTACTTAACGACAGCATCGAATACTGGAATGATTCGGTGAATAATGAATTCGAAAAGTATGCGCAAGGACACCGTCGTTGTCTAACTTGAAATACTATCCCAGTAACTTGCCCTGTTCCGCAGACTGCAACACTATGCCCAGGCACATCGCGAAGTAAAAGGCTAAAAGCCTGGGAACACTTCACACTTTGTCCTTTGTTTGAGGTATACTGGATATAGATGGAACTTTCAATACGTTTCGAGCGCTCGTTGCACTCCCGTCTTCAAGCGAATTGAGGTCGTTATAAAGATAGCTTATGTTTTACCACGTTTTATTTCAACGCAATGGAGGTAGCTGTATTATTATTATTATTATTATTATTATTATTATTGGAGGGGGTGGGTTTCCTCATGCACCGCGACTAATAGTCTATTGTACGTCCCCCTCTGATGTTCTACCAGTCTCCATACCCTACCGGCACTGGTGCGTNAGGCCGCTGGCGGTAGCTGTAAGTGAAGAAATAGCGTTAGGTGTCCTAGCATTATATCGAAAATCTTCCTAGTTCGATTCCAGCTGTGGGCGCAAACATTAAAGTAAAAAATAATTAAAGTATTCTTCCAGCATAATAACAATTAATAACCTGCAGATGGGAGTACAAAAACTTCAGAAACTTCATGTCAAATACCGTGTTTACGCATGTATAGGCCGCGTGCGTGTATAGGCCGCAGCACAATTTTCAGACAGAAATTATAGAAAAAATAATTTTCTTGGAATATTATTTCAGGAGTATTACACCCTGTATTACTAATTATGAATATATTTTTTTTAAATGAAGTGTGATTTCGAATATTTCGAATATAAGCCGCATCCCAGTTTTCCTCTTGAATTTTTGGCAAAAATGTGCGGCCTATACATGCGTAAATAAAGTATACTGCAAACAGTGGACAATATCCAATATAATTTTGGTATAATAAACTAGCCACTGTTGTAGATTGCTGCACATGCGCATACGATAACCTGTGAAGTCTGAAGGTAGATGAGATTCTGTTAAAAATGTACAGACATCCTGTAACAAGCAGTGGAGGCCCATAGGATTGTGAGACGTAGGGGTTCCCACATTTTCTAGAAAATCGGCTCAAAGATGGCGGTGAGGATGTCAGCCTTACGCGCCGGCCGGAAGTCCTTTACCCCCAGGAAGATTCCTGGTACTCATTTCTGTTACTGACTGAATCAAACCCAGAGCCACAGTGCGTCTGGAAGGATTAGGTCAGTTGACAAATCGAACCCGAGACCTTCCGGTTTGCAGAATGTGCCTCAACCAACTACGCTATAACGTGCCCTACATCTCTGTTATCCTCCTGAAATAAGTGAGAATGCAGCAGAGAAACATCATTCGGACAACTATTGCGTGTACGCGTATCAGTGACGCAAGGAAACCTTCTGTTTGCACATGAAACTTCTTGTTTAACAAGCATCCTCTTCCTCAGTACGTACCGCGATCACAGAACGTTCATGGAACGGGCGCATAACGACGTGTTTAAAAAAGCATGTGTCTTACCGTCACAAATGCAGGAGCTGTCAGGTTGTCAGACACCCACCTGCAAAGAAAGAGGGCAAAGTTTGTAAACCACATTATGTAATATTTCTAAAATAAATTTGGCAATTACCCTATAAATTGTTGCTGAACACCCGTTGAATATATGATATTGGCCTATAAGCTACATCAATTAAATTTCATACAAAATTAATTACTCTTTCATTAATCGGACAATGGTAGAAAGTTTATCGCTTAAACTTGTTACATGAGAGAATGTCATAATATTACAGCAGCCCTTTGTCACCCTTCTAAATACAAAGACGCTAATACAGCAAATAAATATGATCACAATTTAATAGTAATTAATATTAGAAAAATAGAACTTAAAGGAGAACCAAAGCACAGAAACCGAGAAAATAAATTATCTATCTGTCTGTCTATCTATCTATCGATCTGTCTGTCTGTCTATCTATCTATCTATCTGTCTATCTATCCAGTGTTGCTCTCCTTGGAACATAGAGCAACCGTGAAAAGCTTGTTTCACTTCAGTTTCTTAATCTGTCTGTCTATCTATCTATCTATCTATCTGTCTATGTATCTATCTATCTATCTATCTATCTGTCTGTCTGTCTGTCTATGTATCAATGTATCTATCTGTCTATCTATCTATCTATCAATCCGTGTTGCCCCCCCTTAGAACATAGGGTATCCGTGAAAAGCTTGTTTCACTTCAGTTTTTTAATTTTAAAGAGTCGTCAGGACTCTCTGAATGAGTGATCAGCCCGTCGCAAGGTCGCTAACTGCACACAAACACAGAATAAACGCAGACAAACATCGATGTCTCGAGTGAGATTCGAACCCATGATCGCAATGTTCGAGAGGGACCTCGCGGTCACTGAGATCGGTCAGAAAACAGATTCAGGAATACTGTAAGTGAAGAGAGATACTGACAGAAGCAGGGAAAGTTAGACCCAAGCACACAGAGTACACCTGACAGGTATTACGGGGGTAAGAAGAAATCACAAAGGCTCCTCCACGTCAACCACCTTCTCAGGCATCTGTAGCACTCAGTCCCCAGAGCTCTTGCGTCTTAAGCTTTAAGTGGGCGGGGGAGAGCCCACGACGGAACATCCAGATTGAGGCGTTTACAGCAATGAAATTGATGACTGGTGGTGACGAAAACCGCACTCAAATCATTCATGGCCTAGGCGGTAATCAAACTGGGGACCACAGCGTTCACTGAGACCGTGATGTCAGCTGGTATCAAAACATTTCTCAAAATATCCAGGCACAGAAGTGTGACCACATGCGCCATGTCCTTTATGACGATCTGACTTTAAACTGACGAACAGGAATTTGAGAAGGCCGACAAATATTTACAGTGAATATTTCAGGTAAATCCATTTCAACACACGGCTTATTGTAAATCCTCCGTGTGTTCTGAGAGGATTTGCGACAAGTGTGGCACTTGCAACACAGAACTAATTATACAAACATTAAATGAATCCATGACATTCATGAATAACATCAAGCTTTCAACATTTCAAACATGCTCACAACGATTAAAGGTATTTAGAAAAACGAATTATTGGAAATCAATATAGGGTTAAACAACATTCGTAAAGACTTATGTAATAATCATTCCAGAAAACCAGAAACGGAAATCTATAACCAGCTGAAGTCAGTGTGAAACTGAATGTTAATCACTGCATGTTCGTAGTGGGGGAGGCCACGCGGTAGCGTAGTTGGTTGAGGCACTATGCTACAAGCTGGAAGGTCGTGGGTTCGAGATCCGAGGAAGTGGATTTTTCAATTTACCTAATCCTTCAAACCGCAATATGGCCCTAGGGTCGACTCAGCCTCTAACAGAAATGAATAAAAGCAATCTTCCTGGGGGGGTTAAAGGGCAGCCGGCAGTAAGGGTGACCTCACAGCCATCTGTGACCCGATTGCCTAGAAAATACGTGAGAGCCTCGACGTCTCACAACCATATGGGCCTTCACGCTCTGTTACAGGGATACCTTTATTTTTTGTGTGTGTCTGTTCGTAGTAGCTTTTCAAACATTCCACTTGTTACTTTCTGCTAGTCTGCTTCTTTGGCTTACTCTTAAGATGTTGGAGATAGAAGCAGTACGTCAGCAGTATACCAGACTATACGGAGTCACATCGAGGAAGATATTCTTCATTGTAACCGCCTTTAGAAGTTCAATTCGACCACAAAATATTTTAAAATAAATTCAAAACACTTTATAGAAATACACAAAAATAAATATGTCATCTTTAAAAGGCAATAATTGCATTTCCGTTTGGATTTCGAATCACGTATGGATTCTTAACGGGCGACGGTATAACGAAATACGTATGCTTCCACAACCTAGACGAGATATGAATACAAAATTACCTGCCAAGAAGTAAGAGTCAGCGGCAGCAGTATCGAGAGTGCAAGAGCGGCTTCTGTACTGCGCCTGGGGAAATTTAGTAATGTGATATCGCCTTAATGGTGAATGCGCACCTTTCAAGAAGGGACTGATCTGCGAACTTTAAATTTTTTAGTGTTTAAAAAACATTATATGGCTTTCTTGTCTCATATATCACATCCTTTTTGGCCTAGAATGCCAAAAAATACTAATGAAAACCTAAAAATGGGGAATATTTATATGGGAAAATAGGTATTCTATTTTCTCCAACCCGAAATATCTGGGATAACAAAGAAAATGTCCTGCTGTCTGACAGACATTTAGTTATAAGGAGAAATTTGTGTATTGAGGCGTTGTGAACGTGTGTAATATTAAGTAAGTTTCGAGATATTGTCCTTTAAAGAACGCATCTACTGAAAAGAAACCCTAGATATTCCACTAACACACATTACGAATCTCTTCGTTACATATTTTTTTTCAGTTCACTGTTACAAAGCAAAAAACTCCTTGGTTTTAGTCCGCAAGCGAATTATACCGACTGAGCGTCTGAAGCAATGTAAGATTGGGAAAGCACGTTAAGTCCCGCGTATGCTACAGACTAGATGTTATGATAGAGAGTAAATTACGGCTGAAACGGAGGTCGTGTTGGTTAAGGCGCGTGCAGCTTTGTGCTCCGTGCAAGTTAGACTGTGCGTTCAAATCTCTCGCGGAATACAAATGTTTCAATTGTACTGTCCTGTGTTTTTTTATTCTCATGATAGACGCAAGACGATGTAATGAGTCCCTGCCCAAAGAGCTACACGGCCTATCTAAAAGATTACCTAGCTATCTATTGCTCTACAGCCCTTTGCCGGGAATTGGCCTCTTTTTCAGGTTCTTAATCTATACACAATCGGTAGAGCGGGATAGCTCAGTCGATATAGTGACTATCTACGGGCTGGACAACCGAGGAATCAGATTTCGAGTCCCGGTGGGGTCAAGAATTGTCTCTTCTCCACGACATCCACAGCGAATTTTGGGTCCACCTAACCTCCTATGCTATGGATACCGGGGCTCTTTCCTCGGGTGTAAAGCGGCCGTGGTGTGAAGCTGACCATTCACCTTCAGCTAGTGCCGAGGTCGAGAAAATGTGGATATATACATGCACTCCCCCATACACCTTCATGGAGTATTGCTTAATTAGTTACGCACAGGGACAACTTTTTATTAACAGTCGGTAAGACTCCTCTTGTTAACATTAGTTAATATTTTAGTTACCGCATTTACGCACGTATAGGCCGCACATTTTTTGCCAAAAAATTCAAGAGGAAAACTGGGGTGCGGCTTATATTCGAAATCACACTTCATTTAAAAAAAATTAGACGTTGCCAAATTGCGGAATAATTTCTACTCCTGAAATAATATTCCAAGAAAATTATTTTTTCTATAATTTCTGTCTGAAAATTGTGCTGCGGCCTATACATACGTAAATACGGTATATATACAATCATTCGACACCTGACAGACCATACTGAATGGTATGGTCTGTAATATGTGACAGATTGGGGACAATTCGGCCTGCTTTCAGTGCGAAACTTCCCTTGTCCAGAGGACACGATGCAACATAATGGTTCCTAATAGTGTTCTGGCGGTCAGTGTATACTACTGTGACACAGCTATATAACGGGCAACACGAGACGCAAGTGATGAAGCGGGCGTTAAGTCAGGCTGGCTCGTATATGAGAAAATTGCGACCTTTTTGTGTTACAAACAGGGAACTGTGGAATAAGGTGTACTCTGGTTTGGAGGAGTACAGAGTAGTTTCATACCTATCAGAGCATAAGAACATGGTAAGGGCATTGTACAAAATAAATTGCATACCACTACAACATAACCAGACAAGCAGCTATAACAATATTCGAATGTTGCTGCAGGCAAACATCCCATCGACATTCAATTTCAACCCACACGTGACTTAACATGACAAGCGAGAGCTGAAAACACCAACATCTCTTAACATTGATTCCGTAAGGGCTATTTATAATACTTCATTATATCGAAATTATGTATGACATTGTCCGTGGTATAGGCCTACATGACGCGTCGAGATTTGCACCTGAAGCCGCATCCGATTGGTTTTCATCATTTTAAATTTGAACACGTAGTGGCGTAGTATTTAGAAAGATCTAGCTTCGAATCCGACCGTCGCCAGTAACCTCAAAATAAAAGAATAGCGAAGGGTCAGTTTACACAACAATTCTGAAAAAAACGAAACAAAATAGGGACTACTGTGATAACTTTCCTTTTTTTTAAATTTTGGTGGCAATGCTATTGTTTTGATCCTATTCTTGGGTCACCTTCAGTAGTAAAGAATAGTTTTTAGTGCCTGAATTGCGTCAGTAGTCAATATGAATTCATACTGTACTTGTCTTAATTTTTATGCTAACCTTTCTTACGATAGACAGCAGGCTGAAAACCATAAAAGTTATAGGAGAATAGGTCTAAACCCCTGTCAGTATAAGAACAGAGAATCACGAGACTACTATGTTGTAGGATGAGAACCTCTATAATCTTGTACACATTCACCGATGTTTCGGAGGAACACGCTGCAGCCACATTCAGGTCTGAACAATAAACCGAACAAGAAAATGAGCTAGTAGCTAGTACCAGACTACACAGCGTCACATTCCAATACCGCTATCAGAACTTCATATCTCACAACGGAATAAATCTCCTAAAACACTGTGTATATATATTTTTTAACTGCTAGTGGGGTGGGACCAAGTCCCTTGACCTGCGGCCACTTCTGGCCTATTGTACCAGCCCCAGATGATAGGTGAGGGTGATTGTGGAGCAATTGGTGGAATGAAGATCGGCAGGGGAAACCGAAGAATTCGGAGAAAACCTGCCCCAGCGCCACTTTGTCCACCACAAATCCCACTTGACCAAACCCGGGATCGAACACGGGAAGCCGCGATGGGAAGCCAGCGACTAACCGCTTGAGCTATGGCGCGGCCACCGTGTATATTAAAAGTACTTCAGACAAGGGATATTGTCCTACAATGTCATATGGGTCTATTAATCCTCTCACATTAACATTCTCCGGCACTGCCCATGAAAGCCCAACATGAATATGTGCTAGGTATCTAACAGATGAAGGCTCCAGTAAATCTGCACCTTCCCATTCCAACACTTGTACTTATGATCCAGTGCGTACGCAAACCACAAACTGCTGCAGGATGTACCAGGGTTTAGGGATGGGAGACAATGGGCCCGGACAGTGTGCGGTTATCTGAGGAGCTGAACGAAAGGACAAGATTCGGGTTTGCTGCTGCTAATGTTGGGCACAGTCCTTCTTGACAACGTCCGGCAATGATTCAAAATTGCAGCCTGCACAAGGAACACATTTCAGACTACATCTCATCTCTATACTTGCATTTGACAATCTGAAGAGAAGGGGACCACTTGGGAGGCTCAGGTGTCTATGCGAAGTTAGGGCCTGTATAAGATGGCCCTTAATGAAACAGGGTACGATCCGACAAAGGATTCATAAACACAGTAATGACCTTCAGTTCCTATATGTGGCGGATAAATACTTGAGTTCGTCAGTGATTTTTGTCTAATAAAGGTGAATTCAGCCGGTCACGGTAGCCGAGCTGCCTAAGGCATGTACTGTCTTCGCTCGCTTGGAAGCCGGGATCGTGGATTCGAATCTCACACAAGGCATGGATGTTTGTGTGCGTTTATTATATGTTTATGTTGTCCTGTGTTTAGGTAGAGGCCTTCCGACGAGCTAATCACCCGTCCAAAGAGTCCTACCGAATGCTTAAGATCTAGTACATTCTACATTCTAGTACATTCTAGTGAGTGATATATTCTTGATGTCTTTTATATTGTTGCATTATTGACGTGTACTTTGATAATAAGGATAATATCCAGTAAACCGAAGTGAAACGGAGAGTTTCATGGAGGTAGGCCAAGGCCCAAATTGGGGCTGTAGCGCCAAATGAAGAAGAAGAAAAAAAAGACGAAATCTTCTCTTCGGAATCAGTTTATTGCGAGCCGGGGATTCCCGAACTTTACTCTGTGGAACTACAGCAGTACGTGGGGGGTTCGCGAGGTTTCCATGAATTTCATCACCCTCACCAGGTAAAAGATATTTCCTATTCCGTATCCCGCAAGAAACCTCCCGATGTCTGTTGTCTTAAGGGGCACTTGTTACAGTTAGGAAAATAAGAACTAGCGCCTTGTGTACCAGTGCATGAAACAAATGCACACCACTGCAGGACGTCAGCATAGAAGGGGACTACAAGTTTCACACACACTCTTGTTGTTTGTAAACTATTTTTTTTCTTGGCACTACAGCCCCAGTGGGCAGGCCTACCTCCATGAACCACGTTCACTTCGACTTTTCTAGATCTTACACATATGATAGGACTCCTTGGGTGAGTGATCAGCTCGTCGCAAGGCCTCTACCTGTAGACAAACACAGAAAAACGCACACAAACATCCATTCCCTGAGTGGGATTCGAACACACGATCCCAGCTTCCGAGCGAGCGAAGACAGTGCATGCCTTAGACCGCTCGGCTACCGTGACCGGCTTCTAAGTATTACCTTAAACCTGATTGGAAATTATTTTTTCTTCCATCATTTACCAGCGTTCAATCAAATTCAGAGTTTACTTAAAGCAGAATGAAAACTGGGGGTTTCTAACGACGATATTAGAATTACTGGGGCATTTAGCCGCATTTGGCAAGCTGAGATTGAACCTCATGCTTCCTGAATACGAAGCAGAGAGGTCGGTATTAATTAGTTTCTGCAAACGATAATAAGCTGACATTCCTGTTCTTGTGGTTCATACTTCTCTGCTATGAAGCCACCACGTAAATATCGCAACATGTGAGCGCTATAACCCTCATTACTTCTGGACAGTTTGGCTGCAGACTCATTTGCTCAAGGACTCTCCTGTTCCGATTATGAAAGGTCGAATGAATCTGTAGATTTGAGAAGCCCATATTTTGCTAGTGCAGAGGGCGGGATCTACTTGAAAATAAAGATTTAGGGTCAGGCATCAGGTGACTCAGGCATTTCGAATCTGGGGCGAGTGACCGCTCCACTTCTTACTTAGTGCTTGTCTTTAGATGAAATGGCAAATCATATACCATGCAATATATTCCCACTGCTTTGCTTTGTTGTTGTGGAAATTCTAACTTGAAATTGTTTTGGAGCATCTTATGGTCATGCGCACTGTGTGAGACTTGTAACACGGGTCTTGATTGGATGATTGGATTTAGTGCACCTTATACATTCTCAACTCGGGACAAAAGGTAATAGAGCGCTATAGCTGATAAATACACACTTTGAAGTTAACCGTTACACACGTAATAGTATTCTCAGTCTTCACTAATCGTATCCTGGCAACGGATTTATAATCATGTCACTGTAACATCAAATCACACACTAAGACTTCTTTGCACAGTCTAATTCATTTCTTCTCAATGACCTTGGACTGCCATTTCCAGAACTCGACCCAATTCTCGATAACTCACTCAAACGACCTTGTTTGTCCTTTTATAACCTCTTTGGTCGGAGCACGCAGAAAACACAGCCTCTCTATTGTCATGAAGGCTTGTTTAGTGACCGTCGCCTAGCAATGAACGTTCTACTGATGCGCGCGTACGATTCCGCGGGAAAATGTTTACCGTGTCGTTGCCTAGCAATGGGTCTATACGTCATATTATGTTAGTCCGTTTGAACCCAATAAGGTACCTGTTCTACAGTACTTCAATCTGTGCACTGTACAGAATAGTCTTGAACCCAGCATGAAATATGAATCTTTTAAAGATATACAAACTACGTTCTTTTATTTCAAATATTTTCTCTATACGAACGATAGATGTCTCGGCGACGTGAAATAAATTCGTTTTCTGTGTAACGTATTATTTCTGGCGTTGATAAGCTTTGTTAGTGAAAGAGCTGCAGAATGTTTGCTACTCGGAGAATACGTAGACCCTCAAGCGATAAAACCTGAATATTCCCCCCCCCCCCNCAGCCCCAGTGGGCCTAGGCCTACCTCCATGAACTTCTCCGTTCACTTCGGCTTTTCTAGATCTTACACGTTCGGTAGGACTCCTTGGGCGGGTGATCAGCTCGTCGCAAGGCAGAAAAACGCACAAACTAAATATCCATGCCCTGAGTGGGGTTCGAACCCACGATTCTGGTTTCCAAGCGAGCGAAGACAGTACATGCCTTAGACCGCTCGGCTACCGTGAGCGGCAAAACCTGAATAATAGCTTTTAAAATTATTCTAAACCCAAAACATGTGACGTTAGAGGCGAAGTATGAAACTAGGCATTGTGTACAATCCTAGAGAAAAGGCGAAGTTGTCCCCGTGCTTAACTAATTAAGCACTACGCCATGAAGGCGTATGGGAGAGTGGATCTATAGTTCCACATTTTCCTGACCCCGGCACTAGTTGGAGGTGAGTGGTTAGCTTCACGCTCCTGCCGCTTTACCTCCGAGGAAAGTGCCACCAGAGGTTGGGTGGGCCCCGGAACCGGATTGGACGCCGTGGAGAAGAGAAAATTCTTGACCCTACCGGGACTCGTACTCCGCCCCCTCGGTCATCCAGTCCGTAGACAGTGGCCGTACCGACTGAGCTGTCCCGGCTCGTTTACTTTCGTATGTAAGCATACTTTTTTGTTAGGTGGGCTTCGTGCCCGTGGATACTTTATAATAGAACACTTTACTAGAAAAACAGGAATGAAAAGGAGACCAATGCTTAGATGGGAAGATAATATTAAAATAAACATAAGATAGGATATGAGGGCGTTGACGATATTCAGTTGACTTCGGACAGAAACCAGTCGCGATTTCTTGTGAACACGGTAATGGATCCTGGAGTTCCGTAAAAGGGGAGGAATTTCTCGCTAGCTAAAAGACTATTAGCTCCTTAAACAGGACTCTGTTGCATAGAGTTAGTTCTTGTTAACATCAACAGGAGTATGTTTTATTTGGGCGTTGTTAACACTTTGAGCTGGATAAACATAACAGACGGCTGGTCCTATTAAGTTTTACTGTGTGCCTCATTTAAGGGGGCGTTTCCTGCAAGGTTTAATCTAGCAGAACACAAAGCCGGTAGTACGTATTCATTATCGCAGCCACCTCTATGCCTGAGACGCCTACCTCTCGTTCCTATCAGATTTTCTTATGTTACGTGACAAAAGGGGAGGGGAAGAATTGGCTTCATCAGTATCTCGATATGCCAGTCATCTGACTCAAGAGAGATGCAGTTTTCTGGCACAATAACTCATCCGAGTTACAATCACAGCAACTCGATATTCTTTGGAATTCCGTTTAGTTTCCGACGACGAAAAGTTCTTCTGTATTCCGAGAAAACTAAACAGACATCGGCTAACTACTTAGAGCTCAAAGAAAACCCACCTTCAGCTTCAAAGAGCTACTACAGTTTACTTCGTTGTAGTTACTGAACAATCAGATTACTAATTAAATGAACTGCGTTTGAAGGAAACCTACAGCCACCCAATACAAGGAAATGCAAATGAATAGTGCTCAAAAACATGTCACTATCAGAGTAGAGATGAAAGGGGAACATGAAGATGGATATTCAGGTAATACTTTTAGGATACTAACTCGACTATACTAGCTCAGGTAAAAAAAAAAAGGGTAAAGCTATCCCTGTGACATGCCGTAGAGGCTCACAGGGTTCTGAGACGTCGAGACTCCTATATTTTCTTGACAATCGGCTCACAGATGGCGGTGAGGTTGTCAGCCTTACGCGCCGGCCGCCCTGTCCCTCGAGGAAGATTTCTGACCCTCATTTCTGTTAAGAGGCTGAGTCGACACCAGGGCTATAGTGCGGCTGGTAGAAAAAGAAATCCACCTCACCGGGACTCCAAACCGCGACCTACCGGCTTGTAGCATAATGCCTCAACGAACTGCGCTTGATGAAAATAACTCCACGGGGCACGGTCTTTCTTGAGAAAATAACAATCACTCAGCTAGTTAAAAAACTCTCCCCTTTATGGGACCCGGATATTCGTTATTATGTTAATAAGAACTCCACTGGACCCTGTCCTACATGAATCAAGTCCACAACCTCATCTACTACTTTAAGATCCACTTTGATATTAACATCCGACCCAGTCTAGTCTTCCATATGGTCTCTTCTCTTGAGGCTTAGCGACTAAAATGTTATTTGCATATTTCACCTCTGCCACGAGTACCCTGTTTCTTGATTCCATTTAACGATGCCGTTTTAACTGCATCGATTATACATATATCACTGAGTGCACAGACGAATATGAGAAGTGAACTGCATAGTATGGGGAAAGAAGCAGTCGGGCACTAGCAGTATACTCGAAGTTATGAGGACATACGCTGACAAAACTCAGACACGATGGAAGGCATAAACGCCTAGAATTGACTACGAGACCTCAGGAACACAGACGAAAAACAAGCTCTAAACCCGGGGCTTGACTGCCTTACGTTTCTCTAAGCTCTTTCAACAGATAACAGAATAATGGCTTGGTCCTTAAGCGCATTCATTATATGATTATTTTAAATTCTAAATCAAGACAAGGGGCCGGTTACTGTAGGCCAGCGGTGTAACATGCACTGTCTTCGCTCGCTCGCAAGCCGGGATCGTGAGTTCGAATCCCACTCAGGGCATAAATGTTTATTGTTTGTATGTGTGTGTACATGTAGGGGCCTTGCGACGAGCTGATCACCCGCCCAAGGAGTTCTACCGAATGTCTAAGATCTAGTAAACCGAAGTGAAACGGAGAGTTTCATGGAGGTAGGCCAAGGCCCAAATTGGGGCTGTAGCGTCAAAAGAAAAATATAATAGACAAGAGGGACCACAATTTTAATTGAAAGCTTAAACAGATGTATTTATGTACCAATATTTCAATAAATATTGGATGACTTATGCCTCTGTATATGAAAAACATTTCGCAGTAAGTAGAAATAAATTGCCGTAAGCGGTAAGGCCTCTGACTCATATTTCGGGGGTGACCAGTTCAAATACCGACCGGGGCACAAATTATTCCGAGGAGAGGATTTGTGAGTACTTAAGTCTCTCCGGGCAAATTCCGGGATAATGCCTTAAATTCGGCCAATACCGTTTCCTTCCTGTTCCTTTCCGCTTCATTATTCACTGTCACCCAGTCATTCGTCGTTATATATACTGAAATACTGACGTCATTAAAAGATTACAAGTAAGTGCACACTGACAGATGTACAGTTTAGTTAACTCAATAAGAACTTGTCTCAAACAGAAATTTTTGTGGAGGGTCATTATAGCTACGCAATTACACGTAGTTACGTCGGCTGTCCACGTACCTTTCGGGTTGTTTCAGGGAAGGTGTTATTAATTTCAGGCACATTCAAACAGTTAGTCCTCTGTACGCGCAATTACTTCTGTAATACCATTCAGCGGGCTTTTGATTTTTAAACAGCATTCAACCATAAAATTAATCTGTCCGTGCTACACACAAACGTCAAGCCGTAACGTGTAAATACAGGTTACGGCATGTGACAGGTCGAAGTTGAAGTGATTATGTTGTTGAAAGCGTACAGCAGGTTTCCTTCCGCAAATACACAAACCCTCAATTCTGGTAAGTGTACTGTCACGTTCATTTTGGTGCGTATCTGCGAAGCAAAACTAATTAACTCACCATCAGATATCAGCATTAGAAGGTTCGACAGCGCTAACTCAGTCTTGAGCCAGTTCAGTGCAGCCTGTCTTATCGGAACACAAATACTTATGCCAAAATTATATATTTTCTTCTGATTTCAAACGACGTTCAAACCGAAAGTCTGTATGCACCTCTCCCTCTCTCTATCTCTCCGTCACACTCACACTTATCCGAGTACCCTTAATTTACACGTATTCATTCTGACAGTACGGTATGGATAATTGAGCGCTTTCAAGGAAATAGCGGCTCCGGTCTAGAAAACCGAGATTAGTGGCCCTGGGTAAGCGTTGCGCTGACCACGCGACACCCACTATCCGCTAAAGTTGGCACTAACTTCGCCGACAAGCGGCGGTCGCTCGGTCGGTATAGTTCGCTTGCGGACTAAAACCACGGAGTTTGTTTTTGTTTGTTTGACAGTAAGATATGAGCAGCGTAAATCAGTCAAGTTACTCGTTATGTCCATTCTAACCTGAATTCGGCTCTTGCAAGTCCAAATAATTCATTTTGCGTTAGACAAATTAATTGAAACATATACGCATCTTTCAGAACAAAGGGGCCCTGGTGTGTCACCAGCAATATAACACGATGATTTTTCCCTTAAAGGAAACGAGAAAGATCACTCTAATTACTTCATATTTTTTAGTATTTCAGTATTTTGGAAGTTGTAAACATAACATCAACTTCAGGAGTTAAAAATAATAAATATTTGCCGTACGTAATTTATCAGTTTTGACTTATAAAGTTGTTATCTTTATGATTTGCTGTACTTAAATGAGCCGGAATAGCTCACTCGATATATACACTAGGCTATAGACTGTACGACTGAGGAATCGGGGTTTGATTTCCGGCAGAGGCTAAAGGTTTTTCTCTTTTCCGTAGCGTTCAGACCGGCTCTGGGGCCCACCCAACATCTTGTACAATGGACACCGATCTTTTTTAATTGCTAGTGGGGTGGAACTAAGTCCCTTGTACTGAGCCCACTTCTGGCCTATTGTACTAGCCTCAGATGATAAGTGAGGGTGATTGTGGAGCAATTGGTGGAATGAAGATTGGCAGGGGAAACCGAAGTACTAGGAGAAAACCTACTCCAGCGCCACTTTGTCCACCACAAATCCCACTTGACCAGACCCGTGATCGAACCCGGGCCGCCGCAGTGGGAAGCCAGCGACTAACCGCTTGAGCTATGGCGCAGTCATGGACACCGGGGTCGAAGTGATAATGGCGTGAAGCTGACCACTCACCTTCATCTAGTGCCGAGGTCTAGAATTGTGGAGCCATATCTCCACTTCCCGACATGTCTTCATGGAACAGCGCTCAGTTAATTAAGGTCAGGGATAACTTTACCATTTACCTTGCTGCACTTCAACCAGTTTTAGTTTCATCTAATTACAAGAAGTAATATATAACAGGGTATTTGTTGGACATTCAATATAGATCACCAACGTAAATGTACGCTATCCCTGTAACAGGACATGGAGGCCCACAGGGATGTGAGCCGTTGAGGGTCCCACATCATCTAGACAATCGGCTCACAGATGGCGGTAAGGTTGTCAGCCTTACGCGCCGGCCGCGCTTTACTCGCCAGGAAGATTCCTGGTACTCATTTCTGTCAAAGGCTGAGTCGACCCCAGGGCCAAAGTGCGGTTGGAATTATTAGGTAAATTAAAAAAAAATCAAATTACCTCATCGGGAATTGAACCCGAGATCTTCCGGCTTGTAGCATAGTGCCTCAACCAACTACGCCTCCGGGTGCCCCAATGTAAATATAGTTCATCTATAATTATGTCGTGGTAATGCTGTTTCAGATACGAAACGTTCAAGATATCATTTGACACATCAGCGTTTCGATTAAAGAACTCGTATCTCGGTACGTATATACTGCACGCAAGCATATACACTAAAGAAGACAGTGCTGCCTCTTCGCCCACACAAGACGCACCATCACGCCATATTGTAACACGAATCGGCTTTCTTCTTTGCATCTGTAGAGTGACAGAGGGGGGGGGGCGGTGGTTGCAGCGGTCGGTAGGTAAGGACCTCATTACAGGGAATCAACAGTAGTGACAACAACCCCTGTTTATCTGCATAAGCGGTGATGTTTCTGGCTTCCGGATATGCGTAAGAACGAGGACAACGATGGCAATATTGAGGGAGGAAGGGAAGAAAATGCAGGACTCTCATTGGTCAGAAAGGTCTGTACCTCCTAACCATTGCAAACCCGTATCATTATAAGGGGTGAAAGCGACGGTTACAGCCACTACGTCTCCCTCTTAGCCTTAAATTGTGTTTTTTTCTCCCTTAGTCCGATAATACGAAACTGGGCTTATGTGGTATTATAATACATGCATGTGCAGACAACAGTAAGTGTGCCAACAAGTTAATGAGACACAGCTATCTGAGTAACTGAAAACATGCGAGAAATTTATTTGTATATTCAAAGCGGATGTGAGGTATTAAATCGGAAAAGTTGAAATCTGGTTCTGCCTTGCTACTTCTAGTCGCTATGGCGTACACGTTCAGACTGGCTATCGTCACCAAATGACTCTCTCTCTGTACAATAAAATCGCTCTGCTGCTGA
This sequence comes from Cryptotermes secundus, assembly GCF_002891405.2. Lineage (NCBI taxonomy): Eukaryota > Metazoa > Arthropoda > Insecta > Blattodea > Kalotermitidae > Cryptotermes > Cryptotermes secundus. Next base: position 968,036 of record NW_019744109.1, read on the forward strand.
GTGAGATTGCGGTAACAGTGCATCAGGAGACCGCTCTCCGCTCTACTTGCAGGTAAAGCATATGCACGCTATGAACCAGGGACGCCACGCCCAGTGTAGGCAACTTTACGGAAGAAGATTCTTGCATGAAGCATAATCAGTAAATAGGTCACAAATGGAAGTAAAACAGCTGTAATGGAAGTAATGAGTTTTCTATGTGTATCACTAGGTAGCAGCACAGTCTAGCTTCATGACAGGCTAGGTAGCAGATGCGCATGTGCATGTTCAGAGGCTGGTTTCAGTAGTAAGAATGGCGACCGTGCTTGAGGAGTGCACTAACGAAGAACAGCGTTCTGGTGTGGGTATCTTGTGGGCAGAGGACTCAGCGCAAAGGATGTTTATAAAGAAATGTTTCCTGTTTACGGTGGGAAGTGTCTGTCGCGTAAAGCGGTTCACAACTGGGTAGAGAAATTCTTCCGAGGACGTTCGAAAATCTCAGACAATGAAATGGAGGTGCGGAATTGGAGCGCTAGATTTAACACGGTTGTAAATCTTCATATATTACAAATGTCGCCGAAATTTTGGCCAACTGGGCGACTGTCAGATGGTATAACGAAACTTACAAATTGGTTTTGTGGGCTTGTTTAGGATAATGAGACCAACAGCGAAAAATTAATTTGCTGGATTCGAGAGTCTGAAACCAATGCTTGTACCTTGTTTCTCACACAAGAACTATGCCTGTTCCAATGCCCTCTCGTCTTCAGTTCACCAGAACAGAGTGAGCTTGCAAAGCGGCAAAGCGCCTTATTCCGAACTCGGAATGACTATTTGAAGTTCTGAGGTCTGAGATTGAGTCTCTGTACTCAAGACCCGTCAAGTGTCGGTTGCAAAGGGAAGTTACGCAGTTCGAATCCAGCGTGTCCCCTTGATATTTAACGATTTTCCTCAGTTGTGTTAGGTGAACCCCAGAAAAGTAACTTAAACTAGGTCCATTGATCCCATGACTCAACTTTAATCAACATTCTTCTTCTTCCCTTGGCGCTACAGCCCCAGTGGGCCTAGGCCTACCTCCTTGAACTTCTCCGTTCGGTTTTTCTAGATCTTAGACATTCGATAGGACTCCTTTGGCGGATGATCAGCTCGTCGCAAGGCCTCTACCTGTACACAAACACAGAAAAACGCTCACACACAAACTAAACATCCATGCCCTGAGTGGGATTCGAACCCACGATCCCGGTTTCAAAGCGAGCGAAGACAGCACATGCCTTAGACCGCTCGGCTACCGTGACCGGCAATCAACATTCTGGTGGACCGAATTTGATATTATGTAGTCTCAGAAGTTGATATAGCGTTGTAAAACGAGTGACTAATCAGTCCTCAAGTTATACAAGATAATAGTGGAGAATATGCGGATGATATTCTAAAGGTCGAAATAGCAGTAACGTGCCTACCCTATGCTCTGGAGGTAACTGGTTCGAACACTGGAGGGGACACTGACTACTCTAACATAGGGTTTCCTACCCAATCTTATAATATTCACGGCACATAAATCACCGTCTAATTGCATCTGATTTCACATAAACATACAGCATCGCCAGGTGACAAAACATAATGGCGATGAAAGTTACAGGCCACACTTGCATGCTGGTTGCGGCTGAAACTTGACTTCGACTGCCAGCAATGCAGACTCGGACACGTCGCTATCCGTGGTACAACTCTCGGATGTCAGCGTGAGAGGCCTCTTATTGATTACTGGAGGGCAGTTGCTGGCTGCCGCTGGGCGCTCTGGCCGGCAACAGAGCACAGATTTGCACTTCCACGCTCCTTTACATCAACAAACGGACAATTTTACACCGATCCGGCTGCTACGACTCAGCGAAACCTAAGCTTGTGTACAGGTAAACGTAAAAATATGTAAAATTATCTCTGTGCTTAACTAATTAAGCACTACATCACGAAGACACGTGGGGGAGTTGATCTATAGATCCACATTTTCTTGACCTCGGCGCTAGGTGGACTGAGTTATCAGTTTCACGTCCCGGCCGCTTTACCGCGGGGAAAGAGGCCTCGGTGTCCACTGGATAGGAGGCTGGGTGGATCCCAGAGCTCGTCTGGACGACGTGTAGAAGACAAAATTCTTGACCCTACCAGGACTCGAACTCCGACCCCTCGGTCATCCAGCCCGTACCCAGTCGCTATACCTACTGAGCTATCCCGGCCTAAATAGAGGTCTTTTTAAATCATTTAGGAATACGAAGTTAATGTACTTTCGAAATGGTTACAGATACAAACATAAAAAAAGGAAAAGAGCACGGGAACTGAAAGTTTAGAGATATTTTGTGCTCCGTTAATTACTCCGCAAGCGTTAATTGCGATTTTCGAATCCTTCCCACTTACGCCGCCATTGTGTCTAATCGACGTTGGTTATGGCCTATGAAATTTGCTATCGCAGCCCTCGAAGGGACCCGTGGCGTCGAAGGTTGTTACATCTGGTCTTTTCCATATGCAGAAGTAGTAGCATGGAGTGAGGTCCGGAGATCTAGGGGCTAAGACATGGAGCCTGCGCGGCCTTACTCGTCCTAGCGAAGCCTCCTTATGTCTGTGCATTTCAGATTCCATTTCCTTTCATGGTGATCAGAGAGCCACTCGCGAGTTACATGTTACAATGCTGACAATGAAAACTTAATGAATTTCGTCGTTATTTTTGCATATTTCTTTTCACTTTTGAATCTGTAACTGTTTTGAAAATACGCTACTTTCTTATCATCCAAATCACTTATAATAGAACTGCTTTTGTTGACTTCATCATAGGTCTATCAATCAACACTGACGTTAAAGTTTTCGTGAAGAGACAAAAACTGTAAACTGTATAAACTTCCAACGATCAGGGACAAGAAGTGTAAGTAGATGAACAGAAACTTAGAGTAGAGATGTAGGTACATGCTGTGATGTACAAAGTAATACAAAAATATCAGGAAAGCGTGAAGAAAACAGAGATGGACAGGAGAGAACCCAAGAGCCGGTTTTTAAGACTCTGGTAACTTAACTGACTATGGAGTTACGCAGAAACAGCACACTCTTGAATACGGTAAATGACTAACATCGGTTAAGGAAGACCCAGCACTATTCAGTTAGTTTCTTGTAAATAAATCGAAGAGAGGATAAAGAGCGAAACAGTGGCCAACCCAAACAAAGAAGTTACTCAGGAATTCCCCAGAAATACTACAGGCGAGGAAACAAGAGAAGAAAGCCTTTAAAAGAAGAAGAACTTAGCAGTATATCGTTTGTGTTCACGTCATTAATGTCCAGAGACCGTCTCACAACTTATTAAACTCTAGACTTATTCTGCTTAAAATACCTCAGCACGGACAGCACAGAAAACACTTCTCTAAAAGTTCTATTATTGCGTCACATAACTTTCGCACGAACCGCATAGAGAATACCGCTTCCCAATTACTCCATTGGTGCGTGTTACGAATCTCTCGTGGCCATTACCTAGCACAACGGTCGTTGTTTACGAAGTGATTAATTAGCAACGGGTCTACATGTTGCACTATTTTTTACCTTTATCATCATCATCGTCATCATCATCAACATTATTTCTGTTAATTTTTCTTGGAAATAACTGAAGTAACTAATTAAAACTAGATTAAATCTGTCACGCCTGTTTTAACATCAGCTACGGAGGCTCAAACTACAGCTACTCCCTGTGTTAAGAGACGAAAAAGACTTGGATAATTGGCGAAGAACAGAACGGAGAAGTCGTAAAAACGGGATGATTCTGAAAGCAGTGCCCGCCCCAGTGTTCTTCAGCCTCTCCACTTTGCTCAAACAGTCTCATTAAAATGAGCACAGAAAGAGCTTTCAGCAATGAAAACCTGTCTTTCTCTGCTGCAAATGTAAGGAATTTAAACGACGTGGACTACAGTCACTGAGTTATGTTCAGTGGTTAAGTCACGTAGGCTAGGCCTAGGTGTGTCACAAAACCATGTGACAGCGATTCCGATCACTAACCAGAGGCATCCTGAAATCGAATGCTTTGTTATGAAAAACAGCCAGCAATATGACGCCTTTACGTTTTGTATGGGGTGAAACGTGGTTTCTTATATATTCTGGGAAGTACGCAGAACAGCTCCTGTCCAATGGGTACCGGGGGCTCCTTCCCCAGCGGTAAAGCGGCAGGGGCGTGAAGCTGACCACTCACCTCCAGCTAGTGCCGAGGTCAAGAAAATGTGGATCTATACATCCACTCCTCCATACGTCTTCATGGCGTAGTGCTTAATTCCTTGAGCACAGGGACAACTATACCTTTTTTACCTTACCTTTCTATGTAGATTGAAGGTGCTTAAAATGAGGGTGTTGAGGTGAACCGTTCATCCTCAAAGGGTGGACGTAACAAGAGGGTGCGACTAAGGAAAAATCCCTCAAGGGAAGCTTCAAAATTTCTGCTATTAGCCAGAATTAGGATCGCCGAATCAAGAAGGAGAATGAAGACTGGATATGTAACACACATGGAAGAGCCAATAAACACGTATACAATTTAGCTGGAAATTCCGAAGGAAAGAAACCATTTAAGAGACCTAAGATTTGATGAGAGAATAACTACAAGAAGTTCTGAGAAGAACTGATCGCTTTCTTCTGATACGACATGAACCGCACAGAAAACGACGCCTCCAACAATTCCTTATTGCCGTGGGAAGGTATTTACCGATCCGTTGCCTAGCAATTGTAAGGGGATACACAGAGAGAACCATAGACTCTCCTTTCTTAAGACATAGACCGTATAGGAAACGTCAGGTCCAATAATTCATCTACTGTTGGGTGTATTCGCTGCCGCGGGCGCGTGTTTATCGAGCTGTTGTCTAGCAACGATACAAGTACGGGAAGTATGCTGTTGAGATGGACTCAGTTGCCATGGTACACACACTAAGTTTTATGCAGATTGTTTCAGGGATTCAACAGCTGATGATGGGGGGGGGGGCGATACACAGACCCACATACAGGAAGGTGATCTCACAGGCCGAATTTAATATTCTTTTTTCAAAATAAGGAACATACTCTAAAAATGAGTCTTAAAGACATAAACTGTGTGGGAGTGGACTGGAATGAACTGACTCACGATAGGGTTCAGTGGTAGAGTCTTGTGAGCACTGAAGTGAACCTTCAAGGTCCAATAGAGGAGAGAATTTATGAACCATATTAGTTTTCAAAGAAAGGTTGTAAATCGTGTTACACCTATCCACACTTGTTTGAAATAACAACATTATAACAGTTGGCATGGTGCTTCGAAATGGACATATATACTTTTAAGATGACAACACACAAAAGAAGCACAAACAACGCATTAAATGAAGCACCGGAAAACTACAAGACAAATATCACATAGTGTTCACCTACAAGAATTGTTCAACGCGTGTTTGTGTTGAAGAGTTATGTTTGCTGGGTTATCATGCTGTATAGTTGGTTATCATGCTGTATATATTTCGAGGAAATATGTGGCTTCTATCTTCATGGTCTGAGAATAATCCAAGCAAGAAACCGGCATGAACTGATTCATGTTTGTTTCTTCTTTGGTTTATCCTTCAATCGTGAAGATGGAGGCGATATATCCTTCTGAAACATTGGTTAACTTTCAACCCAGAGTTGTAGAATTCTTCACAACAGCTGTGAGAACCTCAGATCCTACATGGCGCTATATCCCAGAAGACAGAACTCTTCATAACCACCGCTGTGAGAACCTCAGATCCTACACAGCGCTATATCCCAGAAGACAGAACACTTAATACCCACCTCTATGAGAACCTCAGACCCTACACGGTGCTATATCCCAGAAGACAGAACTCTTCATAACCACAGCTGTGAGAATTTCAGACCCTACACAGCGCTATATCCCAGACGACAGAACTCTTCATAACCACCGCTGTGAGAATCTCAGTTCCTACACGGCGCTATACCCCAGAAGACAGAACTCTTCGTAACCACCGCTGTGAGAATCTCAGCTCCTACACAGCGCTATACCCCAGAAGACAGAGCTCTTCATACCCATCGCTATGAGAACCTCAGATCCTACTCGTACATTTGGCTGTGTTGTTATTTGTTATAAGTAGGGACCGTATTTTATGCCTTAATAGTCCCTTAAATATGTATGTATTTATGCATGAAAAACTTCCGAAATATGCACTAAAACATGCACATAAAAATTTATACCAAATATTAAAATCGATTTTACATTATTTTAGGACCAACAAATCAATATTTAAGTTCATTTTATGTAATCACTGAATGATTCACTTGCAATAAAAAGCTATACTTAAATACAAATCATGCAACAAAGCCAACATATTTCATTACAAATTTAAAAAGCCAATGGTACTCACATTTAGCTCTCCGAACTTTCAACTTCTCTTCTGTTGCAGTTTTCAGTTACTAAATGTTCTAGGTTTTCCATAGTTAGTCGCCTCCTATTGTCTTGTAAGATGTCCTTATGGCGGGAAAAACTTATTTCCACCTCACAGGAACTTAGGAGCGCATGTACAGAAGTCGCTATTTGCTCCACTGTTAGTGATTTTTTACTTGGCAGTTCAGTACGTTTACCGGCTAAAATTTCTTCAATTTCAGAAATTTGTTGATATCCTGGATTTTTTTAAAGAATGCTGTGTACTTTTTTCCTTTACTACTTCGCCAACTCTTCAAGGAACCGAATTCAATTTGGAAACAGTGGTTTTGAACACACTTAACGACTGATACAAAGTAGTATTGCTATTGCTTGTCTTCA